>NW_026848255.1:0-554077 GCF_030867565.1 Colletotrichum costaricense | reverse complement strand
AATAATAATAATAATAATAATAATAATAATAATAATAATAATAATAATAATAATAATAATAATAATAATAATAATAATAATAATAATAATAATAATAATAATAATAATAATAATAATAATAATAATAGTAATAATAGTAATAATACTTATTTATATATTATATATAATTATAGTTTATTTAAATTATTAAGTATTAAAAAACTTAAAACTAGTAACTAAAGGGGGAATTGAACTCTAGACCTTAAGAAGTAATAAAGTAAAAACTTAAACTACTAAGCTAAATAACTATTATACTATATAGTAAAATCTTCAAGATATTACTTTTATATAGTTAAATAAGTAATAATAGGGGTAATAGTAAGAGTAATAGTAGGGGTAATAATAAGAGTAATAGTAGTAAGGATAATAATAAAAATAATAATAAGCATAATAAAGAGTAATAATAAAAAAAAAAGTTATAATATAAATAAAATAGTAAAATAAAGAAAATAGTAAAAATATTAATAAATTAAAACTAACTTAAAAACTATAAAAATAATAACTATTCCTCTTCCTCTTCTATAATATTACTATCCTCCTCATTATTTATATAAATATCCTCTAATTCTTTTAAAATACTAATTTGCTAATACTTTAAAAAAATTAATTCAGATACAGTAGAGGGATGTAGTTTATTTCTATTTTTAGTAACAATATTACTAAAAATAGAAAAAACCCTCTCTACTAAAGCTGAAGTAGCTAGTATAACTAAATATCTTCTAGCTATAATAGCTAAAATAGGATATTTATAGTTATTATTTTTCTAGTATAATAGTAGGTTAGCCTATTATATATATTAGTAAATAAGTATTTTAAATATTATATAAAAAAATACATACCTCTTAAGTTAAAGGGCCTTCATTAAAATAACTAATATACTCTACTTCTATATTAGTATTACTAATATAAAAGTCGTTATCAGAATCTGAGTTATTAAAAGTAGTAGATTCTAATACTTCTTCAGTAGTATTAGACCCATACTTTTCTTCTTTAACTCTATAAAGTATATAATTAGTAAAATAGTATAATAATAAATATAATAAAATACTTACAACTCATATCCTTCTTTTAATAACTCTTTTACATCGTTTTTTATATCTTCATAGTGATATAATAAACGATTTCTTTTAAAATATATAAGTTTAAATCTAGGATCTAAAATTAAACCTAATATATGAGGTTTATATATATCTAGATTAAATAGATTTAATCTTTTTAGAAAGTAATTAGATAGTTTAACTATTCCTTTAGTTAAACTATTTACTAAAATCGTATAGTATATAGCCTATTAAAGTATTAGTATATAATTTAAATATTAGAATATAATAAAATAGTACTTACTAGCTCAGGTAGCTGCTCTCTTAAAGTCTTAAACTTTATAACTAATTATCAAGTTTACTATATATAGTATATATATATAATAAACCCTTATTAAGGTTAATATATAGTTAAGACTATAAACGAGTACTAGGTTTTAAAAAAATCTCGAATATAGATTCTAAATCTTTTAAAGCCTTATACTCGCTAGTAATAAAATAGAGCTTTTTATACTCTAAATTACTAGTATTTCTAAATATATACTCTAAAGCTGGTTTAAGCTCTAAAGTAGTAGATATTATTCTATAAGTAGAATTCTATCTAGTCTTATTATCTATAATATATTAATATAAACTCTTTATATATATATATATATATATATATATTAGTTAACTTACCTAGAGGAATAATTCTTTTATTAAAATTAAAAAGTAAAGTTTCGTCTCTTTTAGACTTTTCTATACTTTCTAATAATAATCGTTTAATCTCGCTAGTATATTTAACCATAACCATAATTCTACGGATACGTTTAATAAGACCTATATATATAGTTAATATATATTATATAGTAATATATATAATAAAAGAATACTTACTACTAAGTAAATTCTCAGTAGTTATATCTTCATTAACTGCGAGATTATTATTAATTATACTAATATTATTATTAGTATAATTTAATAATTCTTCTTCTTCAGTAATATTAGATATATAGTCGGTTAATATATCCTGTACTACTATATTAATAATATGAGCAATACATCTAATATCGTTTTTAAACTCTTTATTTAAAGCTAATTTATAATTAGCTTTAAAAGAATCTAAAAACGTATTATTATTAGATGCATTATCTCTAGTAAAACTATATAAGTTAATATAATAATATAATATAATTAAGTATAATTACTTACCTAAAGAAGTTATTAATAGTTAAGTTTAGATAAGTAGCTAAACTATCTATAACTTCTTTATATATATAAAGACCCGTATGTAATTCAGTAAGGTCTTTAAATACTATAAATATTAGTTAGTATATATATTAAAATAGGGTTATATATAATAACTTACTAATTAGCTTATAAATAAGCTTAAAATCGCTATTAATATAGCTTATAATAATACCTAAATAGGCATCTTGTGACTTAGAGGTCCATATATCAAAAACAAAGGAAAATTTTCCTAAGTTTTTAATATTTTCAGTTATCTCTAAGTTAATTAAAGAAAGAAATTTACTATACGTAATATTTAGTAAATTCCTAATCTTTTTTCTATTAATAATAGGATTTGACCTATAATATAATATTAGTAAATAATAAAGTATTATAATATAATAATAAAAAATATACCTATTATAATAGTTTAAAAGGTCTTTAAAAGAATTAGAATCTATAGTAGAAAATGGTAAGTTATTTTCTACTATAAAATCTAATATCTTTAAATAAGCCTCTTCCTTATTAAAATCGGTAATAGTACTAATACGAGGTCTTTTATTACTAAAAAAAGACTCTCTTATAGGTACTATATCGGTTTCTATAATACGTTAATTAGTATATATAAATATATAATAATAGTAATATTACTTACTTTTTGCTCGATTTTTTTCAGATTTTTCATTATAAGCAATATTAGGGTGAGATTACTTATAATATCTTATAAAGTTAGAGGTTTAGAAACCTTTAACTTTAACAATCCAGTCCTTACTACACCTATAATACTAATTAATATATTTAAATATATAATAAAAAAGTATATTTACTTACGTAGTACATTTAACTTACATTTCTCTCTCTTTTATATAATTAATAGGTAAAAGAGTTCGAGTAAATAAGTTATTTTTAAAAATATAAGCACTAGATTCGCTATTAGGCTCTAACTTATAGTCCTCTTTATTATATAAAGAGTCTATAAAGCTAGTACTAGTAGTACTACTAATAAGAATATTACTAGTAGTAGAGTTAGGGCTACTAGCTTAATATTACGACCTAATACGCATAATAAGGCTAGGGCCTTACTCTATAAGACCTATAGCAGCTACTATACTATATATATAAAAAAACGAACTTAAGGTAACTCCTCTCGGGATAAAAGAACTATAAATAAGTTACGTAACTACAATTACATAATAAAATAAAAAATAAATGCCCGTAAATAAATAGGACGGACGATTATAAATAAGTAAAACGGACGACCGTTTAGTAAATAATTAGATAATAATAAGTAAGAATATTATAAAGGATATATTTAAAAACGAGATTTATATATAGTATAAACTAGAGCCGGGCTTAAGGATAGACTTTTTATAGCTTTTTTAGTAATTAACTTAGTATTAAATTTTACGATCGCTTTTAGCTATCCTTATTAAGAACCCCTTTTAATAAGACTATAATTAATTACTAAAGCCTTACCTATTTTACGACTTATAAACATAGCTTTAAAGAAGCTATTTATAACTACGATACTATTTACTTAGTATTCGTAGCCTTAACTTTTATTAAATATACTTACTACGACTAGCTAGTTATAATACTTTAATTACTCCTATTTAATAAGTTCACTCTTTAAAAAACTAACTAAATAATACGAATATATTAACTGTTAATAATAATAATACTACGTAGCCTACTAGGGTAGCTATACCTACCATTTAATAATTACACAATATAATACTTAAACTTAAAAATAAGAACGAGTAACTTTATGCTTAGCTTATAATACCCCAACCTCCCTTAGTACCTAGAGCTAAGTACCCTAAACTAAAACCCTATAATAAGTCCCCGGATACTCTCTAAGGATTTCTTACTTAAACTAGGGCCTATTTACGCTACTATAAGACCTTTTTTATTACTAAAATAAATAAAGTCTACTACGCAGTTTTATTCTTTAAAAAAGATACCCTCGCTTAGTTCGAACCCTCTATAAAAGACTATTTTAAAAATAAACGTAATATCTAAAATAAAAATACTAAAAAGATCTTCAATAACTATAACAAGTTTAAAAAAAAACTTAAAAAAACCTTCGGCAACCCTGATAAAAAACGAATTACTAAACAAAGACTTATAACCCTTATATAAAAGGGGTTAGTTAATAAGTACGTATTAGAATTTAAGTAAATTACCTCTAAACTTAATTAGGGTAATAAAGTACTTATAGTAGCCTTCTATTGTAGCCTAAAAGAAGAAGTTAAGGACGACCTCTCCTAATAAAACCGGCCTAATAAACTCCATAATTATATCGATATAACAGTTAAAATTAATAATCAACTCTACGAACGACGCTTTAAATAAAAAAGATAAAATACTTAGAACAACCGAGCTAAACTTAATAATAGACGCAAGTACAGACTAATAACCACTATAATAAGGTATTATAGCGGACTAATAAACCTTAGTATTACTAAAAGGGAACAACCTTACCAAAAAAAAAACTTTAAATACTATAATTATAACAAACTAGGACATATAGCTAGAGATTACTAACAACCTAAGCGTATTTAACACTAACCTATCTTAAAAAAGCGAGCTAGCGTTATAAATAAAAAAGTCCCCTATAAATAACTCTTATAAATAGCCTACTACAATAATAGCTATTTCGCTTACTAAAATAGTAAAAAATAAATAGGATAGTACTTAAAGCAACTTAAAAATAAGGGATAATCCGGATACGATACTATACTATTTATTAGAACCCTAGTAATAATAATAAAAAAAAAAAAATACCCGCCTACCGACCCTATACTCTTAAAAAAAACAATATCGAATATATTACTACGCTCTCTTAAATTTATAAAAATATAAAAAAAAAAACCAAAACGGACCCTATTACGAGGGACATACTTTACCTCTTTAAAAGACAGATTAAGTAAAGACTCCTAGCTAATATAAAAGAGCAACTCCTTAAATTTAAAAAAAAAAGACCCGATATAAAAAAAATCATAAATAACCTCGTCTATATAGCACGACAAAACCACATAAACTAAAAACCACTTACTAAATTAAAAGCTAACTTAAGTAAAATTCCGACTAAGTCTATTTATATAATAAAACGGGTAAACGCTAATAAGAAATTTATTTATAAAATTAAAGAATAGCTCAAAGACCTCGCACACAAAAATAAGATTAAAATACTTAAAAAGCCAACTCTTAACTTCGGAATTACAAAAAAAAGAAAAATCAACTTCAACCTTAAAAAAAAAAAAAATATTAAAATAAGAACTAGCTCCTTTTATTTCAACAAAACAGAATCACCTTATAATTTAAACAAACCTCGTAACGTCGTCTAACGACGTACTTAAATAAAAATCGATTATAAAGCACTACTTAGTGTTAATAACACTAGCTCTAAAAAGAATAATAACGAACTACAATATAAATATATTTATCTATTCGAGAATAACTAAACTATTTAGTTCTATAGAACTAAAAAACGTAAAAAGGTCATAATAACCCCCTATACGGACAAAGACTACTCTCTACTTAACCCCGAGGACCCCTTTTACAAAAAATTATTTTAAATAGAGTACCTAAACAATAAGTACCTTTAGTACCTCGTATATAAATAAAATAATCGCTTCTACCTATAAAAACGTAATAACAAGCCTATTAAAAATATCTATATAAAAAACTAATTACCTAACTAAATATTACTAAGTCTCGATAGTAATAATAAAGTAACATTTAGCCCAGACCCCAGCTTTCCTATAAAGTACCTTAATAGCAAATACATAAAATAAAAAAACTATAAACACGACTAATATTAAGTCTACTATATTAAAAAAGCTAAGGTATAAAGAGAATAATAAAAACTACGTAAACAAAGTACTTACTAAAAAAAGCGTATATTAAAAAACTAAAAAAGCTAATTATAAAAGAACGATAAAAAGTAAGAATAAAAAAAAAGTTCTTACGTATAACTTAATAACATAACGATATATACTTACAAATTAACCTTAATATTTACGAACGAGGACTAAATATTATTATTAATAGCAGCATATAAAAAACCTATATCTTACTAAGAGTAGTAAACGAACTTAACTTATTATAAGTATAAAAAAACAATTTATACTAATTATAAATAGTAAAAAGAAAACGAGTTAATTATAATTATAAATATATTAATTAAGAGACCGTATACCTCTTAATATATATTAATAATTAATAAGAATAATTATAATACGATATTATGGAGATTAGAAATATCGATATTATCTTAAAAATCTCGTAATTACGAAAGTATAACTTATAGATAAATTAGACTATTAGCTAGGTCCTCTAAGAAAATCTAATTACTAAACGACCTAAAAAAAAAAAGGGTTTAAACGGATTTTTAATAACTCTTAAAGAACGAAAATAAATACGATATATAGTTTTTATTAAAATAGTAAAAAGCTTTAAGAAGTTCGTAACTAGTACTAATAATTGAGGATCGTAACGACTCTAAACTATACCCGAAGAGTACTGGATATATACGAAATTATTTATAAAACCCGAAAAAATAGGATTACTAGAACATAGTAGTTAGGATATAAAAATCGAACTTAAAAAAAGAACATAACCTAAGTTCTATCTAATATACTTAATAAATTAAAAAGAGTAAGAGTATCTTAATAAATATATTAATAAAAAACTTAAAAAGGGACATATTTAACTATCGAACTCTCTTACAAAATTCCCTTTATTCTTTATACTAAAAAAGGGTAGAAAATTAAGACCTATTATTAACTATAGAAGACTTAACGAAATTATAAAAAAGAATTACTATCCCTTACTACTTATTACTGAGCTTAGAAATTTATTTTACGAAGCTAACTAGTTTATTACTATAAATCTTAAGGAAGTATTTAACTAGATTCGAATTAAAAAAAGAGATAAGTAGAAAACGGTATTTCGAACTCGTAAAGGACTCTTTGAGTACCTCGTTATACCCTTCGGACTTACTAATACTCCGGTAACCTTTTAAATAATAGTTAATTACGTACTCTAGGAGTACGTTAATATCTTTATTATTATCTATATTAATAATATCCTTATCTTTTCCCCCGACCTTAAAATATATAAAAAGTATATTTATATAGTATTTTAGAAGCTTTAAGACGCTAAACTATACGCTAAACCCTCTAAATACGAGTTCTATATATAGAGGGTAGACTTCTTTAAATATACTATTATACTAAGATAAATTTATATATAAGCGTTAAAAATAAAAGTAATTAAGAACTAGCCTATATTACAAAACGTTAAGGACGTATAAGGATTCTTAAGATTCGTTAACTTTTACTAACGATTCTTTAAGGACTATATTAATATAATTAGACCTCTTAATAACTTAATATAAAAAAATACTCCGTTCGTTTAGGATCCTAAATATAAAAAAGTATTCGTTAAAATTAAGAATATAGTCGTCTCCGAACTAGTTACTATAATCCTAGACCTTTAAAAACCTTTTAAAATCGAGACTAACGCCTTAGACTTCGCTATAAGAGCGGTCTTAGGATAACGGGACGAATAAAAAAAGCTTTACCTATATTACTTCTACTCTAAAGTATTCTACGGAATAAAATTAAATTAACAAATCCATAACAAAAAACTAATAATAATTATCAAAGTATTTTGAGAATAGAGATTATAATTATCTAGAACTAAGTACGAAGTAATAGTTTATATAAACCATAAGAACCTTATAAACTTTATAATAAATAAGAACCTAAATAAACGATAAGTTAAATAGAACGAATTCCTATCTAAATATAACTTCCAAATTATTTATTAAAAAAGTTTAGAAAATAGTAGAGCGGACGCTCTTAGTAAAAAACCCGACTATAAAATCGCGGTCCCTAAAAAAATATAAGTTATTCTTAAATAAAAAAAAGATAGTAGCCTTATACTAACTACGAAACTCCTTATAATAACTAAAAAGATTAATACTAGCCTAACTAGAAAAATAACCCCTAAACTTATTATAAAAATTTATAATATACTAATACATAGTTATTAAGGAATTATTAAAACGTAAAAACGGATTTGCTAGTACTATAATAAATCCGCTATACGCACTAAAATTATAAAAATAATTAAGGACTACGTAACTTATAAAAAAAGTAAAAATAGCTTATATAAGCCTTATAATAAACTATAACTATTATAACCACTAATAAAAGTATAGTAATTAATTATATAGGACTTTATTATTAAACTACTAAAGTCTAAAGAACTATTTACTAAAATATAGTACGATAGTATCTTAGTTATAGTCGACCGACTTACTAAATTTACGTACTTTATTCCCTATAAAAAATTAAGTACTATAAAAGACCTAGCATATATATTTATTAAAATCATACTCTTAAACTACGGTTTACTAAAAGAAATTATCTTAAATAGAAATAAGCTATTTATTTCGAAGTTTTAAAAATCCCTAATCTCGTAACTTAATATAAACTATAAACTATCAATATCATTTTACCTATAAACCGATAGATAAATAAAAAGGATCAACCAGATCCTTAAAACATACCTTCGTTATTATATAAACTACGACTAAGATAATTAAGTAGTACTTCTACTAATAGCCTAGTTCGTATATAATAGCGTAGTTAATAAAAGCATAAAAAAATCCCCGTTTTACCTTAATTACGGATTCTAACTAACTATATATAAAGAAGCATAATAAGGACCACAAGCTATTAAAACTATAATAAACGTAAATAAACTTAAAAAAATCTACTAATAAGCCTCGCTAAACCTTAAGTTCGTATAACGGCGTATAAAAAAAAACGCAAACAGATTAAAAATTAGAGGACTATCTTTAAAAAAGGGGGATAGCGCCTACCTCCTTTACTATAATATTAAAACGAAACGACTAAATAATAAATTAGACTATAAAAAACTTAAACTTTTCGAAATTATTAAAAAAGTCTTACTAATTAATTACGAATTAAGATTACTAAATACGATATAATACTATCCCGTTTTCTATATTTTACTACTCGAGCCTGCACTAAAGGGTTTATATATAAAAAATTATATTATTATTAAACTAAACTAACTAGAGTATAAAATTAAACGAATTATCGATTATAAAGTTAAGAATAAAATATGGGAATTCCTAATTAAATAAAAAAATTATAAACATAAAGAAAATATATAAGAACCTATTACGAACCTCTAAAATTCTTAATAACTTCTTAAAGAATACTAAAATTAAAATTAAAACTAGAACTCCTAGCTATTATAGCGTCTTAATTAACGACTCTAAAAGTACTATTAGCCTATGCCTCCCGGGCCGCCGAAGAAGTATTTTTAAAATCCTTAAGAAACTCTTCTAATATAACTTAACTTTTTTTAAATACTATTCGTTTTTAAAAACGAAAACGTTCTAACTTAAATAACGACTCGTTTAACTTAGCCTAAGCTTATTAATAAGCCTTAGCCTTTTTTTATAACTCCGTAGCTCTTTTATAAAACTATAACTCTTCTGCCTCTTCTTTATGATTAAAATAATTAGACTCTATTATTAATTAATTAACTATATTTAATTAGCTAGATCTAATAAAAACAGAACTATAATACTTACGAATATAAATAATATTAGTAAAAGTATCGCACGAAATACCTAAATAATAGTATATTCTATAAATATTAGAGTTAAAAAAAACTAAATAACGGATACCCCGCGAGTAATAATTTAAATAAAGTATTATTTTAATACCCTCGTTAAAAAAACGAATAATATATAATAATTTATAACGAGACGTAGCTATTTAAGACTTCGATTTTTTAATTTAACCTAATATTATATTAGTATATTTTAAAAAAACACTTAACGATTCCCTAACTTAGGAATAGACGACCTATTTATAGGCCTAGAGGACTAGACTTTTAAAAAAAGAAGTTAATATTATAACTTAATATGTATAATAAGGCTAGGGCCTTATTCTATAAGACTTATAGTAATTACTATACTATATATATAAAAAAACGAACTTAGGGTAACTCCTCTTAGGATAGAAAAACTATAAATAAGTTACGTAACTACGATTATATAATAAAATAAAGAACGGATACCCGTAAATAAGTAAGACGGACGATCGTAAATAAGTAGGACGGATAACTATTTAGTAAATAATTAAATAATAATAAGTAAGAATATTATAAAAAATATATTTAAAAACAAGACTTATATATAATATAAACTAGAGCCGGGCTTAAGGATAGACTTCTTATAGCTTTTTTAATAATTAACTTAGTATTAAATCTTACGATTACTTTTAGCTATCCTTATTAAGAACCCCTTTTAATAAGACTATAATTAATTACTAAAGCCTTACCTATCTTACGACTTATAAACATAGCTTTAGGGAAGCTATTTATAACTACGATACTATTTACTTAGTATTCGTAGCCTTAACTTCTACTAAACATACTTACTACGACTAGCTAGCCATAATACTTAAAAAGAGTCTAAAATAAAAAAATCCATTATAATAATATTCTTATAAAAAAATATAATAATATAATAATAATAAAAAGAGATTAAAAGAGGTTTTTAGTATTAATTATAGTGTTTAGTAGTATAATTACTTAGTTAAGAAAAGTAAAACTAGACCTTAGGGGGTAGAGTTAAGCTCTTTTTATATTCTTCTTACTTTTCTATAAGATTCTAAAGGTTTCTATTATATTACTAATTATTAGATATAATTAATAATACTATTAATAATAAACTACTCTCTAGAATAATATAGAATTATTTTATTATTAATTATTATTAATATTATTCTACTTAATTCTACTAGATTCTATTAGATTCTATTACGAAGGTAACTTTGTTTACCTTATTATTCGCCTGATTATTAATATTACGTAAGCAAACTATATACTATATCAATCTACGATTTCTATAGATTATTATAGGTATTAATTATATAAGCAATACTACTTACATAAGCTTACGTGAGCAATAGAAAGTGCTAGAAAGTAACTGAATAAGCTAGAATTCTCTCGAGACGGAATTACGTACTACGATTACGCATTTACTTACGTATGCGCTTATTAATTATATTATAATTAATAAGCAATGGAATATTTTAGTAAGAGGTTTTTATACTTATATATAGGCGTGTATTTACTTACTTAGACCTTTTATTAAATAAGTAACTTCTTATATAGTAATTTAACTATATTACTCTCTTTATTATAAAAACCTCTTTTATATACGCTTATTTCCCCTATATTTATATATTTTTATTTCTATATAAATATTTACTTTTTATATTTTTTTATAAGAATATCCCGTATTATATTATTAAAACTATATGTACTAAAAATTCTATTAAATTCTAAACGTTTTTATTATTTTTATTTATAATAATTAGTATTATTATTAATTATAAATATATTATATATACTTATATTACTATATAAGTCTTATTATTATAAATAAAATATATAAAAAGTTTTAGAATTTTATAAAAACTTTTAAAATATTATAAAAACTTTTAAAATATTATAAAAACTTTTAAAATTTTATAAAAACTTTTAAAATATTATAAAAACTTTTAGAATATTATAAAAACTTTTAGAATTTTATAAAAATTTTTAGAATATAATAAAAATTATTAGAATATTTAAAAAATATATTAATAATATAACTAATTATTATTAAATATAATAATAAAAAGAGTTTTAAAATAAAATATTAATTAATAATTTATAAAAATTTTTAAAAATCTAACTTAACTATATATACTTTTACTTTTCTTTTTTTAGTTTACTTACTTTTATTTTTTAATAATAATAATAATAACTTTTTTAATATATATATATATATATATATTACTCTTTATACGGGCTTTATTAAAATAATTATAAATTTTAATAATTAGTTTTATAATATAATTATTAGTTATTATAAGTAAATACCTAGGTAAAAATTATTATTTAATTAATATTACTTTAATTAAACTTTAATAAGTACTACGCTTTAATATATATATATATATATTAATATATAGTATTTTTTAAGACTTTTTATATAGTATAATACTATTTTTATTATAATTTATTATTATTTTTTTAATTTACTAAGAATACTTTTGACTAATTTAGTCGACTAATTAGTCAAGTAAGTCTGACTATAGTCACTTATATAAGCGACTAATACTAGCCTAGTCTAGTCTAGTCAGGATTTTTTAGTGACTATAGTCAGACTATATTAGTCAGACTATGACTATGACTAATGACTAAGTGACTAATTTACCAACCCTGGATAAGTCACCAGTGTGATGGGTGGGTAGTCATTCCTATCCTCTCCAATTCAAGCCGCCCGGCGGCAACAGGGTGGTGTCGACGCTGATGCAACGATTCAACGGATACCTACTTGCACCTTGAGCCCTGGGGTTCTTGAGGTGGCGCTCCGATGTCCTTTACCAAGAGGAGCATTACAAACCCGTCAAAAGCAGACCCGTTGGGTACGGTGAATGGCACTGAGCTATGATCGTCAGGCAGTCAAGGTCATTGCTGGAACAAGACTAATTGTATCTTGGGACCTTCGGCCGAAACTATTCAAAGTCTAGCGTTCCTGGTGTTCGCGGGCCATGCCGCTTATACTTCAGCTTGAACTTCACCGCTTGCCTAGCGCGCGTCACGCAGTTGCCGCCGTTGATGGCCCTCAGTTCGCTAAGACCGCATCCTGATGACTGCAGGATTGGAGGAGCTTCTAGTGGCATTTTCTACCCCTCCTGCGTTCAGCGGGACATCGAATCCGAGGCCCATTCCGCGCCGAGTTATCGCAGTCCGTCAAACCCGACGATACGTTCCAGTTCTGCAGGTCGAACTGATTTCAGCGTGGTTCATTCGTTTGACAGCGGGATATTTTCAACCCGACCCAGGCCAAGTCTGGACTCCATCAGAACAAGTTTCGAATACATTCAACGTCAGTGGCCTCCTTCGAGCCTGGTGTTACCTCGCCCACACCAGCCAAGGAATCTACCCCTCCTCCCGCGACAAAGTAGTTAACAACCCCGTCAGCCTTTTTTATCGATAAACCACAAACGCCATCAAAAACCGCCCCTCTTTGATGACCCTCTCGTGCCCCTCTTCGTTGTCAGGTTTCATCCGGACACTCTCGCAGTGATCGAGGAACGCGCAGGCTAGTGAAGAAACAGGCATTATGCCTTCTTAGTCGCCGTGTGTCACACATGGAATGCCAGCCTTTTCCGCCCGAGCCCTGTGAAATTTCCATGTCCAGTATGCCGAGAAAATCGGTACGGACGATGTCAAGCCGCGCTTTCATGTCGAGGGAAACAGACTGGTCGAGACCACGATGCTGGAGGGCGACATGCCGATGTTGCCCAAAGGGTGCCCGAATATCTCTTGCGGTTTTCCAGGGCAGCCTACTGCGCACGAGGGCCCAACGGTCCAGGCATATGAATGATGGACTTTTGGGTGGTTATCCAGGCCAAACCCAGGCATGTCGGCTGCCGCCAGACGGATACGTGACAACTGTCACTGCAGACAAAAGGCCGTTGCGCTGTTATCCTCTTCCACGTCTTTCATCAGCCAAGCGCCAAGCGCCAACCACCGTCCATCAATGGCCGAGAAGCTCTCTCAGCAAACCGTCACGTCAGGCCTCATCCATGCTTGGATCGACGCTGCTTGACTTGATCAGCCTCTGCCCTGTGGGGTTCCAAGATCCGTAGCGGTCGCTCGCTGCGCTGGAGTATGGAGTACCCTTGAACCATCAGAACCTGGAGCTTTCGGATCCACAGCCACGCCGTATAGGCTGAAGGATTTGGAGACTCGGAGGCCGGCGGCTGTTAGTTTGACGACCGATCCTCGTCAATATGAGGAGTTCTTGACGCCATCTTCAAACCGCACTAACAACTGGCCCGCTACTCGATACCAGCACTAGGCTACCAACAACCGCACCAGCTCCAGAACCTGCCAGGTACCAGGAACAGCGCCTTGGAGCCCGTCTTTAGCGGGCTTTGAGGCCATCGGCTGACCACTTTGCGGCTTGGAGGGTGGATAACCCAACGATGATGGTGTGCAGGAACACCAATTCACCGCTCTTTCACCGGGGCGCGATTCGTTGTCGTCGTCTCTAACTTCATCTTATTTGCTTTCTCCCTGCGTTAGTTCTCCCCTCACCTGGTCGTCATCGTGGTCCGGCCCTGCTAGGAAGGGGAGATGCTGCAGAGTTACTGCAAGGGACCGGACATATCTTGGTTTTACTGTCCGACGGATCGCTGCGCCTAATGCTACTGACCCATCACGAGTTTGACGACACAAGACCGGGCGTGCCGAGATACCAAAAATTTGGCCGCGGATAATAGATGATTCTAAAAGGCTTCGGTTTGCTGTGTTGCAGTTTAGACCAGCGCTGTGACCCCTCTTGACCCCTCTTCCGGCGCAACACAATGACTTGCAGCAATACAGGCCTTGCAGGAGGCGCAATGCATCTACGGATATGCGTTCTCTAGTCAAGCTCAGATTCCATCGAGCCTCATTTTGAGATCTGCATGACGCAGGGAAATGATTGAGGATCCAGATATCATCGTCTATTCCTGCCAGGGCTCACAACGCGATTGAGAAACACGTGTGGGTTCAGCAAAACCTCCCCCAAACCCTATTTTCGGCGCCGTGTTAGTTCTAAGACGATCTGCTCGAGAAATAACCAGGATATCCCTGTAGCATAGGCCTCGTGGAATACCTACCGAACGCGTCCATCAAAGACAATGATGAGGTGACAAACCATTCTTCCCATCGCCGACGCCATTGACGGGCAACTCTGTCTCAACTCTATAGAGTCTAGAAACACGCATCACTGTTCACCGCTTCTTTTTCCAGTGTTCGACGACGGCTCGATCTTGAATACGAACCCCCGGGCTGGGTCTCATTGATCGCAAAAGGCACGTGCAGCAACGGCACTTGCAACGGCGCAACTCACGGACTCTCGCCTTTCTGTGATTGTTCTCTTGAGTTCGATTATCACGGGCCGTCCGCGTGGTCGACGATGATTGTCCCGAGGCCATCGCCGGCGTGGCGGCAGATCCGGCGTTTCCGATCTGTCCACGTGCCTTGGAGAGTGAACGATTGTTCTCTTTCAGCCTTCGGTCCACGATGCTTCCAAGCGGTGACGGTACGCCTGCCAGTTGCCATTCCCAAGTCACCGCACGATGATATGTGCTCAAGCGCTCGAAGGCTAGCTATTCAACTTACATAATTGAACGGCACATACTATTTTCGTCTCGGTGCTTTTATCATCCTCCAACGGCCGGAAGCCCAGCCAGCTAGTATGCGCACAGCGATCGACTGGTCAATGCTTGCCGCCCTGCAACGTCCTTCACCGCCGGTGAGAGACCTGGTTGCAGCTTGTCTCAAACGAAAAAATATATGCCAGCCATGTCTCTTTTCATCTGGATCTGATAGAACTCCCGTGTCCTGCGGGCTGGGGGGAGTAGGCGCTCGGGGAGGCGGCCGATCTAACGTGGGCGGGTTCTACATGTGAGATGTAATGTCTCAGGCGCACTTCTGCAGCAGGCATCTGGGCTCAAGAGTTTGTCTGACTCGGCAAAAATGTCTGGCAGTACGGATGCCTAGTGCTCTGGTGCCGATGAATCGTCTTGCCCGTCGCTGACTCGGAAAGGGATGATCACGGCGGTTGCTAATCAAGCCTCTCTCTTCTTTGCTGATGATGAACAACGATGCAACTGGAAGGCCAAGGACCATGTAGACCGCAGCAAGCCAATCGTGTGTTATAATAAGCACAAACGAACATGACGGTAAGATTGTTCTCATCTGACTGTCCGCACACAAGGGCTAAATAATTCTATTCGCTGGCCTTTCGTCCGTATGTTTCCGGGTGCCACGCTGTCAAGCAGCTATGTGTGCTTGTCTCCAAGGAGGATGCTGGTACATGCCCTCCATCGGTGGTCTCGAGTGTAAGTATTTCCCTCGACACAAGCAGAGACTGTACGTGATTCCGCTGCTCAGTGCTCGGCTGCAGATGATGTCCTGTCTTAGAAGAGGGTGCCTTCGGGTCGTTGAGACCCCGGCCGACATGTAAAGGGTTGAGAAGACGCAAGATCCTTCCAATTCATGTAGGCCAGATGCCAATATGTGGTTCTTCGTCGATTGTGCTTAATCATCGAACATCTCGATGCGGAAGAAGCCCAAAATTCGATCTGAATACATAGATGGCCCTTGAGCAGACTTTAGCCAAGTCTTCAGATGAGGCTATGAAGTAACTGCCCAAGCAGGATTATCCTCGAGAATCCAATCGCTTCCTTGAGGACCCCAGATGAGGCTTCGTTTTTTTTTTCTTGGCACGGCAACTAGAATATGGCATCGCGGATCTCCGCGAATTCTTCACCCCTGGATCGCTGTCGAGCGTATGTCAGAGTCAAGTCCGGCTTTTTCTGAGGCCCATCGGTGATCAGAGGAGAGTAGTCAGTGAGGCCAAAGTACCGGTTGATGCCTGTAGGAAACGAGCTCAGTTTAGACTACTGACCTTATATTAAGCTAATGGTCACAAGCAAGAGCTTCAGCTCTTGGCTTTAGAATTCTTGTCAAGACTGAAGAAATTCTAATTTGGATTACAGTGGTCCGATGCACGGGGGGTATATTAAGATCAATATCATTGTCCCAACGACGCCCGCAATGATCGGGCTTCAGAAACCATAAGGAACTACCTTCTATAGGCTGATTACCAAACGGGTGAGAGCATGCTTGTCCATGCCACGGTGTAAGACGCCTCCGGGAGACCTCTGGCTAGATTTACCTTCATCCAAAACAAGAACCTACGATATACGACAAGCTTAAGGCTGCATGACGGATGGCTTAGACTCCGCCCCAACCAGCCAGCCATTGTCATCTGAAAAAAAAAACCTTTGTTGCACAGAGTCTTTTTTTGGGGAGCACTGCTCACTCTATGGCGTCTACAAGCCCGGATCATCCTGGGTCCATGATGCTTTTGTGTCAGTCTGACTTCGGACAGACTCCATCAAAGGAAAAAAAATTTAAAAGAAGAAGAAGAAGAAGAAGAAGAAAGGGACGAAAAGAGGGCAAAAGCTGTTACCTAGCGGTTCGAAACGAAGGTCTCGACGTGAAGTCAAGTCCCCGGGGGCTGTTTCATATCCTGCGGCACACAGCCGCACACACCAGGGTGCTGACATCGTCCCAACGATCCGTGGCAATGATCTGGGATTGCGCAAGAAGTCTTTGCGTAGATGACAGCAAAACATCTATGGCTGCATGTGAGTTTATGGTAGGATCACGGAAAGGAAGGACGATGGATGATTGATGTGACGTCGGATCCCGTCAGCTGTTCAACATGCCCTTCTGCTACCCACTCGGGTCGTGATGTTGCCGGGAATCAGGTCGTTTGTTTGCGTTACGCCCGGCTTCGGATATATGCCAGAATTGTTCAGCCGAGGACTGTCTTTCTTTGCAGGTTGAAACCAGATAAACTCTCCCGCGCCTATGTGGCTTAAGGTTATGCTGGCATCGTGAGATCTTGCAGACAAGAACGCAAAAAGCCGAGTTTCGTTTGAAGTCCAAAGCTATATCGGGGACTTGGCCCCTTAGGACGTTTCGTAGAGCCACCCCCGCCTGCCCAGTAAACGTTGCTTCATGTCACAATAAAAGCCCGTCATGGGGGAGGGACTGCATGTGTGTGACTTAGGATATGCAAACACACAGGGTACTTCCCAGGTCTACCATGACTTGGATGCTGAAGAGTATGGGGAACGGGAGCGGGTGTAGTTGAGTTGAGTTTGGTAAAAGGGGAACACGCCAAGGATGGTAAAGAACTCTTTTAACGTGTGTGCGAATAGGAAGAAATCGGGCTGATCTTTTTCCTCCCTGCCTACAAGATTCTCCATCTCTCAGCAGCCCGCGCGCTTGCGTATTGGACGTGCGCTGTTATAGAGTTGGGAGGGAGGGTTTCCAGCGACTCGTGGCATGCCTGTGAGGGCTTTGCCCTTTTCTTTGGATTCTGTTTGAGAACATGTCCTCACTGAGCCTGTCGAGGTTCGCGATAACGAGGCAACTATAAGCTAGGCGTGTTTGAATATGGAAGGCTGTTCATCGAGCAATCCTCTTCAGCTTCAAGCTAGGATGAGGGATGAGAGATGGCGGCGGTTCTCTTATGGAGGCAAGGCAAACACGCAAAAGAGACTGGCATTAGCATGTAAGTCTTGAGGGCAGAAGAAACCATCATCGCCACACACACTCTTTCTCTCTCTCAACCCTCTTTCACCCTTCTTCATACGGGGCAAAGTCGCCGGGCGGGCAACGGGAGCCCGGGAGACCAACGTTCTATGAAGCGAGATGCCGGCCGAAAGTGGGTTCCTCTTCGTGATTTCCCGCTGGTGCATGTGTCAAAGTCTGAGCGGGTGTTTTGGCAGTCTCTTTGCCTATTCTTGGCCCTCCTCCGCATTCTGGGGGCGCAGAGAGAGAACCGAGCTCCTTTTTTTTTTCTCTGTCTACACACGGTTCAGCTTTGGGTCTTCGTCCCCTTCCTCTGTGAGACAACTCCCATCACTTGTTCGAACCTTTCCGACGGGAGGCGGTGCGAGTGGGATGATTTGCCTCTTACTCAACATCTCTTCTGCTCTCCGTTTCAGTGTTTGAAGAAAAGGATGGTCCAAGAAGCAGCCCGCTTTCTGAGAATCAAACGCCGAGGCTTGAGAGAGGTGGGTGTTTGATCGTGAGACCCCGATTGTTCTGATACCGAGGAAGCAGAGCTAGATTCAGAGCCGGAAGGTTTGGAGGAGCATGTAAGTGGAGGATCTGGGCGTTTCGGGGCTTGAGCGGATCATTCAACAAGTTCCTTCTTCTATTCGCGCCTTTAGTTTTCATTCTTGATGAGCATGGACGTAGGAGATGTTGGCCTTCTAATTGCAGTTTGTTTGAAGATGGACCTATGCGGAGTGGAACCAGGCAACCTGTCTATGAGTATGCGGAGATAAATCTATATCAGCGAGACTCGGCCGAGGAACGGATGAATTAAGGTAGCAGCCCTTTCTTGTTGAGTTCAACTAATGTTTGCCTGGGTTGATTTACTTCTATAGACGATAGGGGGCGGAAACTTTGCCGTGAGTGATGTTTATTGGGGTTGGATACTAGGAGTAACTTGTTGGTCGGCATCGGTTCTACTGGAGTAATGACTAGGATTTGCTATGACTACTGTGAGCGCCATATGATCGACGGCTTCAAGCTAGACACAAACCATAAGGCAGCGGTCTTAACATCGTGTGTTGATATCCTCTTCGCGCCTCTGGACAAGCCAGAGATATCCGCAATGAGGAAGTTGGAACAAGGGAAAAATAAGACAGAATCAATATTCCTTTCGCGTCGCCTGGAGGCAGTGTAATACCAGGGACACGGTGGGAAGCCGACATGTGTAACCTCTCTCCCTCGATGAAACCCATGCCTCCTTTCCCGCGGAGAGCCACGCCGAAACGTGGCGCCGCGAGAAAGAAGAGCGAGCAACGCCGCAAGCCTCAGGAGAGTGAGAAGACACCGAGGCTCGTCTTCCCGAGATTATAAAAATTGTGTCAACCGTCGAAAAACAGGCTCGCGATCCCCGTGGGGATGCTTGCCCAGCTGGCTAGACTGGGAAGAACAGATACTACACTTGATCATAGCCTTGTGGCTAAGAGAGCTGGAGAAGAAAAGAAGAAATATACAATTGAAAGGAGAGATGTGGGAATTTTATAGATGGATGAGAGGTTGTAGCCATGGGTGAAGGCTGCGGCGCTGATGAGGCCAAATTTCTGGGGACTCGAATGAGGCCAATTTGAATGAGGCCAATCTGGGGGCCAGCCAAGCGAGGCCAAATCAGTCAGACTTGGGTTACCAGGCAGAACTTCAGAAGTGCTGAGTCCTGTTTGGGAATCATAGCTGAGGCTGGTCTGCGTCAAGTGTTTCCTATCTGCAGATCACTTCGTGTTCAACTAGACGATGTTAACGAAATATGATGAGTATGCCTCTGAAGCATGGCGTTTTCAGAAAAAGGTCCGTTGCCTCAAGACTTTTCGATATGGCTATTCCGACTGAATAGTCCGCCATGCAGATTCAAGGTCGATGAGCAGGGCGATTCAGGGTTTCAATGAATGCCAAAATGTTCTTGGGGCTTAATCAAGAATCAACCGGCTTGAAGTAATCGGGACCCAAGAGAAGTAAATTTCAGTCGCTAGACAGTACTTGAGAGTGATGGCCGCTGTGAAGACAACACTCTCTTATGACCAAAGCCACAATAGGCGCGTTAATTTATATACATGCGCTGAATTGAACTTTGGGAGTAACTGAATGGGGCAGTTTGGTCTCATCGAAGTGCTTGGTGATTATTATGAAGCTATTTAAACGAAACATAAACCTACGCGCAACGAGAAGGCCGGTTCGAATACTGCCTGCTTCAAACACTTTAGAATCCAATTCATATGATATAGTATCATAACACCAAGATAAACTACTACAACAGAATGAGCTTGACTGATACCTACCAAAGGAGCCCCATCTCCGTGAAGTCGACCCGGAGCCTGCCAATGGCGCCGGAGGTTAGGGCTCCCGTTGACGTTGAATATAAAGTGGAACCTCCGAAGTACCCCGGGCCCGGGCGTCTGGGCCACCACAACACGCTGGACGGTGCGCTAAATCACTGACGCGTGACGCCATTCGATCATTCCGAGCTCCAAATCACTTTGTCGCGCGCTCCGTCGCTCAACCCATGTCACTTAAAGTGTCGCCCGCAATTTTACTCACCCCTCCACCCGTTATTTGTACGTGGGATAGGCACTGGACTTGAAATTCATGTTTCTTGAGGACCAGTCTGTATTTTCAAGTTCGATTCACCACTTCCTCTCCCTATGAATCTATGTCTTCCTCCAGGCTGTTCCCGCCCTCAGACGCGTCGCGTCAAAGATCGGGAATCCTTACGCCAAGCTCTGATGGATCTCTGAACTCCAAACATGAATTGCCGCCGCCTACGACGGCGCAGAGGAAGCGCAGCATCTCCCATGCCATGGAGGACTTGCTGAAGGCTGCGATTGTTCTCAAGGTAGGTCCCTCAGCGCGCCAGGCAATATCCTTCAATAGCTGACGCGTTACCTAGGTGCATCCTACCAGCACAGTCATGAAGCCATGCACGCTGCAGCCGCTCATGCTGCTCCCCCGAGAAGACCTCCCGCTGTCGAGCCTCGACCTCTTTTCACCCCACGGCGATCTTCCTTCTAGCCGCCTTTACGAGTCCCTAGTCAAGATCCTTGACCTCGAAGATCGCGTCGCCGAGAGGCCGAGCCTGCTCCTTGCGCGCAACGAAGCCTCCAAGTCAATCTACGCGCTCGAACGTGCTACAGCCTTTGGAACCAACCTCTATACCGTCTGTAAACTAGGACCTTGGGTGGACCTACTGGCCTTGTCCGAGAAGGCAACGGTGGTCGGGAAGCATGTCGCACGCATGCGGCTTGCAGAAGAAGCAAGGGAGTCTAAGCAAGGCCAGACCATGCCATTGACAACGCCCGCCTTGCACAGAGGACACAAGGAGAAGAGACTGGCGATTGAGGCGCTGCAGCAGTCTATTGTGAGGAAGAGAGGCCGCTCGCAATCGGTGTCAACATTCGACGAGACAAGAGCGGAGAAGCGGACGAGGTCTGACGACGACTTCTCACGACCGCAAACGCCAAGCGGACTGGCCCAGACGGTAGAGCCGAAGCCTGAGCCTACCGAGTGGATTCAAACACATCTGGACGCAGTCGAACCGACACCACAGCCCGTTCCCGAGCCTACTACCCAGCAGACTGCTGGCGACATCATGGACACCATCAGGACACAATATACCGAGGCACTTTACAAGTCAATGGTTGGTTTATCATTCTGCCCTGCCCTGCGGTAAAGAAGCTTCAGCTGACATGGAGATACAGGGATCTCTTGCGTACTTTGCAAAGGGACCGCTATCTCGAGCCCGCGCCGCGTTCCATCTCGATTGCGACGGCACGATGGATATGAATGACCTCATAGAGTTTCTGAAGAGTCTTGTCATGACAACAGTCCAAATCGACAAAAAGTACCGCGAAGCGATACCGGATCTAATTTCGAAAATGAAGACACACATTGATAGTTCCGACGAAGGTAGCAAGTTGAAGCGAAGGAAGACCAAGAAGATAAAGTTGGGCAAGGACGGCATGTACTCTGGTGAAGACGAGCATGTGCGCGCCTGGTGGAGCTCGAACAAGCCGGAAATCAGCGACGAGGACATGGCCGTCACACCGGCACAGATCAAGTCCCATGTTTCCCTGCTGAGGACCCGCGAGACGCAATTACAAATGATATTGATTTTGGAAATCCTGGCCCTGGAGCCTCTGCGCACAGCCGAGGCAGAGGGAGAGAGCCAACTACCTGGTCTGTCAGGCGAGGGGGATGGCGAGAAGGCAGCAGAAGTACAGCCGAAGAAACGCAGCAAACACAACTTCCCCGTCTTGGTAGACGTTCACGCTGATCGGCTCACCATTTGGCAGTCCACTGCTTCTGATGAGTTGAGACTCTTAGAGGGTTCTCAAGTCACTGCGGCGAACGCCGGGGATCCAGCGTTGCGGGCGTCTGCAGACCCCCTAAAGGACTTCTGTACTGACATCATTATGCCTTTGTAAGTTTGCACTCATCACATAGGCTTACTTAGCTGACATCACTAGCTTCGCTGCTCGGTTGCCTGAGATATGCGATTCTATCAACCGTAAACTTGGAGGACCCGTCATCATTGCTCCGCCAATGCCCAAAGCCAAGCCTTCTTCGACTAAGCCCAGCACGAAGCCGGGAGCTGCTGCGAAGCGTCCTGTCAAGCCTTCATCGAAGAACAACATAGAAAAGGCCTTATTCAAGGAGCAGTCGCGGCGCAGTATTTCCAGAGGTCCCGGTAACGCCATTGCGTTGTTGAGATCTGCAACCTCGGCCAATATTCCCGGCTTCAAGCGTGAAAACAGCGAGCTCGATCGCAATTCGCCCAGGGACCGGACGGGTCTACTTTCCAGGAGTCAAAGCATGACGGCCCTGGATGACGTCAAGGTCCAAGACGTCAAGGCACAGAAGAAGGCTCTGGTGGAAGCCGAGTTGAAGGATGCCATCACCGCCATTCGGAAACCTAATCGTGACCTAGCGGGCAAGGCCATCGTTGAGGATGCGGCGAAGCGGGTTTCCGGGGGCCTTTCTTCGATTAAGAGTAAGTTTTATACCTTAAGTTTTTGGAGGTAATGTGCTAATCCCCGGCGCAGAGTCTAAGAAACCGCCGACTCGACATCCACTATTTGAATCGGTACAGGTCAAGGTCACACCTGCTACACATCGATTCCGCGATGCCTTGAGCACAGAGTCACAGGGCGCAAATAATTTGTTCATCCCGATGTCGAGTATTCCGCCATCCAGCGCATCGAGAGTTCCCTCTACGGGACCACGGAGGGGCCATATCGATATAATGGGCAGTACTCCATCATCTGCTATACAGGCCACACCTATCAAGCGTGGAGGGCACGAGGCCGGAATTCCGCCTTCGTCGCCCTTGATGGCAAGGAAGCCTGCGAGAGCTCAGCATCCAAGCGTGCCGGGAAGTGTGATCAGGTCGAGATTTGAGCCTATGCGGTCACCATCGCCAGACATTGGCCTGCCGGCTACACCATGTAAACAACGGACGGTGGACGTGCTGGGAGACGAGGTGGCGGCAACTCCGATGCGCAGATCATCACTTGCGCCGCCTCCACCACCACCAGAGGAAGAGAAACCAAAGTCGATTTACGCACGACTTGGGTGGGAAGACGACTTTGACGACTTTTAATGATATTTTGTGGGCTGCATTGATATGGCGTGTATGGACTTTCAAGCATACGGATACCCAATGGTTTAAACTGTTTGGGATCATGGAATGGGACGCGTGGAATACATTTGATGAACACGGCATAGCATAGCATCTTTGGAGCCAAGGGGTTTGCATCTGGGTTTGCATCTGGGTTTGCATCATTCTTGAAGGTCTTTTGGTGAGAATATATTAAGGGTTTAGAGAGCGAAGTGCTATCTATAAGCACTCAGACAATCATTGCACTCACTCGTCCGTCTTCTGCTCATCCTCATTTTGCTCCTCGGTCACTGCAGCTACCGATACCTCTGTCGCTGGTCGCTTTTCTACAAACATGATGGGAAGCTCTCTGACGTCCACGTGCTCCTGCGAGCTCAAGTCGATCACCCTGACGGCTTCGATGTTGACGAGGCCCTCTTTCAGGGGCAGGAACTTGAGTTCCACGACGTGACACGCCCCAGGTGCAAGCGGTCCTACTCTCGTGTCGGCAGTGAGGCAAACGACCTCGGTGGCATCGACCACCGAGTTGCGCTGCATGGCATGCAGAACATTCTCGTCCAGCACCGCATCCGCGAGCTCCTTTGCGTCCGCGGCTGTCTTACCTTTCCCGCTCGTCGAGGGGGGTCGCATGAGCCGGACCTCGTTGCGCCGACGCTTCGAAAGCGCCACGAGAGCGAGCTTGCGCGGCGTCACGGCCGGGTTGACCTTTTCGACGCTGCGGTTGACGACGTAGACTGTCCAGGAGAACTCCTCGCCCGCGTAGATGGGCTCCGTGGGGCCGCAGAAGGTCATGGTGATGCCCAGTTCCGGGAGGGGCGCCTCGACGGTGCGCGTGGCGGCCTCGAGCGCGGGGAGGGAGTCCGGGCGCATGACGGCCGGGGCGACGAGGGACTGGGCTGCCTCGATGCCGGAGATGGAGAGCTGTGAGGGGCGGTGGGAGCGTTGGATAGGCTGCATTGGCTGCATTGCCGCGTTGAAGCCTGGGTTGACGGGGAGGGTAAAGTCGAGGGTGGTGGTCCAGGTCATGCTCAGACGCGGGCAGCAGATGCCGGGATTCCTCTGCACGACGGCTTCGATGTGGATGTCGAGATCGCGGCTGGGGTTCTTGGAGGGGAGGTCGAGCTGTTGCGGCGACAGGCGGTAGAGAAACGTGACGTGGTCGTGAGATACGCAGGTCATGGGTAATGTGAGGCCGGCCGGGGAGCTAAGGTCGTCTACGACACCGCCATCGGCGACGGAGAGGGCTATGCTGGTGAGCTCGATGGGGCAGTCGAAGTATTGGGTGAAGTCCACCTCTAAGAGGGCGATGAGGGCCGGCGAGGTGGGCATGGTGTTTGGACGGGAGAAGCGGACTCGGGTGTGCACGGCGGGGAAGATGCGTGTCCGAAGCTGGGAGAGGCAGCGCAAAGGCCGAGATGTGTCTTTGGCTTGGGTTACGGGGGCAACGCGGGAGACGCGGAGGGCGGAGAGACGTGGGACTACACCGCCGAGGCCCGGATCATTGGTGAAGGGTTCGAGGAGGTTCAGGCCCGAGGGCATGCCGGACTGGAGGTACCCGGCACCGCCGTTTATGCGGAAGTTCGGCGAGAGAGGGGTGGCCGAGCCAGAGCCCGCCGCAGAGGCCGGTCTGAGGCCGGCTGAGGCTGTGAAGGTCGCAAAGGGGCCTTGCAGGCGGATGCGTGGCCGCGCGAGGAAGACAGGGAGCCTCCAGACGGCGTAGATGTGCGGTTCCCTCTTTCGCCTATCTATAGGAGCGACGGCATTCTCGTCCTTTTCGTTGGAGTCTGAGGCGGAGTCTTCCTCTTCGGGTTCGTCAACGACGATGAATGGATCCGAGGTATCCTCAACAGTTCCCTGGAAGATGATGTCCGTCGATGGCTTCTCCCTATCCGAAGCGTGGCTGTTGACGATTTGGGCCTCTACTGAGACGACCAAGCGGCTAAAGTGTGATCGTAGTGCCTTTTCGTCCATGAGAGGGGCTCTCAGCACGAGTAGCACGTCAACCGTCTCATCTGGTAGATATTAGATGGTGCAGATATGAAAACGGGATGGTTGAAGAGATACCGAAAAATAGTGTGTCCCTCCGCTTGATAGAATCAAAGAGCGCTTTAGTGTCGTCGACGCCTTGAAACGCTTTCTCGAGGTCGAGATTTGTTGCTTCGGGGATGAAATACGTGAGAAACGCATTTTCGATGAACTCGGCCACCCCGGCGGGCTCCCGAATCTGATCGTCTATAGCCATGTTGGGTTATGTTTGTGGCATCAAGTATGAAAGCTCATCTCAACCATCCATAAGACACCAAGGGCAGTTTCACAACGGTGTCCTTCTGTTTGCCAAATCGAGGGAACTTATACCAAATGCTTAGCGAGCTAGCGACGTTCCTTCCCAGAGGAGATCTTGAACCTGAGGCTTTGCTCCGTGAGAAAGAAAGAAGTATGGTAAATAAGTGTTTCTCAGTCTGAGAAAGTACATGGAGTTCGAGAGAGGTTCGGTGAGAGGTCCAATGAGTTGAGTCGCATGAAGGACAGTGAGAAGTTGAGTGTCTCTTACACAGTGTGGGAGCTTTCCCCTGGCTGCCAGCTGGCTTACTTAAGTTCGGATTGAAGTTAGACTGGAGAGCGGGATCACCGAGCTACCCCGGTCCGTGCACCAAGCGCCAAATTGCTCATTCCGGCGGTCGCAAAACTTCGTAGCATCTGTTCGCGTTCCCCTCCGCGCGACGACCTGTTCGATCCTCCACGTTGACTCGCCGTACAAAGCGTCCACGCATCGCCGCTTCACTTATAATCGACTGACAAAAAAACCGAGTTCATCTAGACATCTACAAGATCTCCAATAGATAGGCGGCATCATCATCATCATGAACGGATCCGGCAGCCCGTACGGCCAGCCTCCGGCGTGGCAGGAGCATCGCACGCCAGATGGCCGAGCCTACTACTACAATGCGGCCACCAAGGTTACGCAATGGACCAAGCCCGAGGATATGATGTCTCCGGCCGAAGTAAGAGCACTCCCCCGGATAAGTAGGATAAGCTGCTAATTGGTCACAGAGAGCACTTGCGAATCAGCCATGGAAGGAGTACACTGCGGAAGGCGGTCGCAAGTACTGGTATAACACCGAGACGAAGTCGAGCTCCTGGGAGATGCCCGAGGCCTACAAGAAGGCTTTGGGTGCCAACAGCGGCCCCAGTACGCCTGCGTATGTACATATCTTGCCCCAGTGCCAACTACCAACTAACAAGAATAGGGCTGATAGGGCTGCACCATACGATCGAGGAGCGCCTTCTGACAGGTACAACAATGACCGTTACGATTCCTACCGCGACCACCGCGACCACCGCGATACCTTCCACGAGTCGCGTCAGCTGACATTCGGCAACGACGCGACGGCCAAGGCCTTCGTGCCCGCAAGTAACGAGCCCGAATTCGCCACGCAGGAAGAGGCAGAGGCCGCCTTCACCAAGCTCCTCAAACGCAGCGGCGTTCAGACGGACTGGACCTGGGAGCAGACCCTGCGAACCATTGCAAAGGACCCTCAGTACAGGGCTATCAAGGACCCCAAGGATCGCAAAGCAGCTTTCGAGAAGTACTGCCATGACATGATTGTCCAAGACAAAGAGCGCGCAAAGGAGAGACTGACCAAGTTGCGTACTGACTTCGAGACTATGCTTAAGCGCCATCCGGAGATCAAGCACTACACGCGATGGAAGACTGCGCGCCCCATGATCGAGGGCGAGACCATCTTTAGGTCCACCGATAACGAGGCCGAGCGTCGTCAACTCTTTGAGGAGTACAGAGTTGACCTCAAGAAGAACCACATGGAGAACCAGGCCACTATGCGCAAGACAGCCATGGACGGGCTCATTGACCTCCTTCCGAAGCTCAACCTGGAGCCCTACACGCGCTGGTCCGATGCGCACAGCCTTATTTCATCCACGACGCCCTTCCAAAATGATGAGAAGTACAAGACCCTGAGCAAGTTTGACATTCTGATTGCGTTCCAAAACCACATGAAGGCTTTGGAGCGCGCTTTCAACGACTCTAAGCAGGAGCAAAAGAATGAGAAGTTTCGCAAGGAGCGTAAGGCTCGTGATGGCTTCATCTCCCTCCTCACTGAGCTCAGGAAAGACGGCAAGATCAATGCCAGCACGAAGTGGCGCCAAATCTACTCCCTCATCGAGAACGACGACCGATACAAGGCCATTCTTGGCCAAGGTGGCTCAGCTCCCCAGGAACTTTTCTGGGATCTCGTCGAAGAAGAGGAGAAATCCATGCGTGGAGCTAGGAACGATGTGTACGATGTCATTGACGTAAGTTGATCTTGGCCTCGTTGTCCTTTTCCAGTCTGCTAATACCCTATAGGACGAGCGATTTGATATCACTCCCCAGACCACGTTCGAAGAATTCCATGCCGTTATGAAGAAGAGTCGACGAACTGCTAACATTGACCGTGATATCTTGATGGTTCTCTTCGAACGCGTGAGTCACAGATTGGAAAAATCAACATGAGGTTTCGACAAAAACTAACGTGTACGCAACAGGCCAAGGAAAAGAGATCTCTGAAGAGATCCGACGATGAGAGACAATCTGAACGCCAACAGCGAAGGGCGGCTGATGATCTCCGGGCGTACATGAAGCGTATGGAACCCCCTATTACCCTGGATGACACGTACGACAAGGTCAAGGCTCGCCTTGCGGATACGCCCGCGTTCCAGGCTGTCACATCGGAAGACGCTCGCGTCGCTACCTTTGATCGATATGTAAGGAGACTCCGCGAGAAGGAAGAAGAGGCCGACCGCGATCGCCGCCGCAGACGTGGTCGCGATTCCAGCGAACGCGACATGTACCGTGAGAGACCCAGATCCAGAGGTGAGCGATCTCATCGCAGCAGTGGCCGTGCTACCAGGCGAAGTCGTAGCCCGGAGGTGGACGCCTACGAGGCGGACAGGCGGAAAGCTATTGCTGAGCGTGAGCGCAACCACCGCAAATCGACCATGGCGGAAAGTCTGCTCTCGACTGAACGCGAACGTCGTTTATCTCCTCCCCCGCGTCGCGAGCGGGAACGCGAACGGGACAGAGACCGTGAGCGCGATCGCGACCGTGATTACGACCGTCATCGCTCTCGCCGCGACGACGACAGCCACTATGATCGCGAGAGACGGGATAGAGAGGAAGAGCGGGAGAGGTTGTACCGGCGCCGCATAGGATCCTACGACGAGCTCCCTTATGGGGATGAGCGCCCGTCTGGATCCCGACGCCGCCGCGAGGAGGATGAGGAGGACCGACGGGATTCAAGGGACTCCAAGGTACGACGGACTGGCTAGTCTACCACACCCGAGCCAGATCGCTGACAATGTCGCAGAGAGTGAGAAGAGAGAAAACACCCCGTGAGCGCACCCCCCAACGTGATACTACACGTCACAAGAACAGGACTCCACCGCCGGCGGCGGCTGCCCCCAAGGACGTCAAGGACACCAAGGAAAAGGAGCCTGTAAAGGACGTCGCGATGAAGGATAAAGAGGACGCGGCGGTTCACTCTGGGTCTGAAGAGGGCGAGATTGAGGAGGACTAGATGCGGCGTGCGTCTACAAGCCTCGGGGGCCCCTGACGGACCGCGAAGAGTGACTTTCGAGTACGTATCGAAATCACCAGCCGTCACTGAGAGCCTGATGACCGCAGCGCATACAGACTTATTGGCATCGTTCCTTCCGCATCGCGGCCCGGCCGGCCTCCTCCGCGCCCGTCAACAGATTTTGGCCCTCGCGATCCATCGGCCCGTAGATGGTCGAATCATATGTCGATAGGTCCGTTGCTTTCCCAGAGGGAGTTCTTTTTTTTTTATTCTTCGTTTCATTCTTAACGTAGGTGCGTATATTCTTGTCGAAGTAGTCATTGTCGAAGTAGTCATTGTCGAAGCATTCACAATAAAAAAAGAGAAAATGACGTTTGCTTTTAATAACAACGGTCTTTTTTGTATTGCTTGTCGTTTGTTCTCAAGATACGTGTGCCTTTTGGCATGCTCAACCATATTTACGAAAGTCTCTCGCCACAAAATCGTGGCAGAGACCGACGGCAGTCACCCTGCTTCATCCGTTGCCCCTCAATCTATGGAGTCCGGCTGTGTCCCAAATGAATGTGCAGCCAACAAAAAACAAACATGGCTCTGCAAAGCGTCCTTCGCACATTCAAACCAAGGGGGGGACTCAGTCATACGCACACCCAATATTGTATCTCCATAGGACCAGGCAACGGGGGGGTAGACTGCCGTCGCCGTTGTTATCCATCACCATCGGCGTCGTCCTCGGACGCGCTCGCCTCCTCTAAACCGAAACCATGATCCTGACCGCCGGAAGCGCGCCTCCCCGGTTGCCGCTTATGCCCTTTTTGAACGCCCTTAACGCCTGAGTCGAATGCATCGTGACGAGGGAAAACATCTGTATAGGTGCCCTCTTTAACTCGTCTTGTCGCCGTCGTCCAGGAAGAACTATAAACCATGTTAGGATTGCTGTCAATGTCAGAGTGGCACACGGTTGTTCGACTTACGTAGTTGCCGTTGGCCTTCTGCTCCTGGTCGAGCTGGGAGTTGCCCTTGTTGATACGAGGGCGGTAGTTGGTGGGATCGCGACGGAAAGAAACGTCGAGGTTCTTCAGGAAAGTGTTGCAACCAGTAAGAAGAGACTCGGGCTTGTTGGCATGAGCGTCAATACCGGGCTTTCCGTCGAAGACGATGACGCGGTCGGCGAGGTAGGTGGCCATGATGAAATCGTGCTCGACGATGAAGGCGGTCTTCTTGGCGTGCATGATGAAGCGCTTGATGACGCGGGAGGCAATAATACGCTGCTCGGAGTCGAGGTAGGCGGAGGGCTCGTCGATAAGGTAGATATCGGCGGGTATACCGAGAGCAAGAACAATGGCGACACGCTGAAGTTCACCACCGGACAAGTTCTTGACCTCCTGATCAATGAAGTCATCGAGCTTCAGGGGCTTGACAACATCGGTCTGGAACTGGGGCGATAGGAAAGAGGCCCTGATCTTCTTGAAGAACAGCTGGCGAACAGTACCCTCGAACTTAGGGGTGATGGTCTGGGGCTTCATGCTAATCTTCATCTCGGGGACGGCAGCCTTGGTGTCGGGCTTGAGAGCGCCAGCGAGGAGACGGCAGAAGGTGGTCTTTCCGGTTCCGTTCTCTCCCATCATGACAATGATCTCGGAGTCGGTGAAGTCACCAGACTCAATGCTCAGCTTGAAGTCACCCATGGACTTCTGCATCTTGGGGTACTTGAAGGCACGAGACTTGTCATTCATGAACTCATCAGCACCCTCGGAGAGCTTGAAGGTCAGGGACTCGTCACGGAAACGCAAGTTCTCGGTCGGGATGTGACCGTCGAGGAAAATGTTGATACCTTCACGGACGGACTGCGGCAGGGTGACTACACCGTAGACGGCGGGGCGACCGTAAAGAACGCAGATGAAGTCGGAGAGGTAGTCCAAGACTGACAAGTCGTGCTCGACGACAATGACGTAGTCGTCGTCGCGGAGAAGAGAGCGAATAACACGGGCAGCAGCCAGTCTCTGCTTGACATCGAGGTATGAAGAGGGCTCGTCGAACATGTAAACGTCGGCCTTGCGGACACAGACGGTACCAATGGCGAAACGCTGCAGCTCTCCACCAGACAATTGGTTGATCTCACGATCCATAATGTGGTTGAGCTCCAAAGTATCGCAGACCTCCTGCTTGTTTCCCAAGCTGCTCACAGCATCGATCAAGGCTCTGACGCTCTTCTGAGGGCCCTTGACGGCGCGAGGGATCTGGTCGACATACTGAGGCTTGACAACGGCCTTGAGGTCATCCTCAAGAAGCTTGGTGAAGTAGTCTTGAGAGCAAAGAGTTAGTATCTGAGGAATATATTATTCCAAATTAGGGATGACTTACTTTGCAATTCAGAACCACGGAAGTACTTGATGACGTCCTCCCAGTCGGGCGGGTTGTCGTAGCGACCCAAGTTGGGCTTGAGCTTTCCACTGAGAATCTTCAGAGCGGTACTCTTTCCGATACCATTGGTTCCAACAAGACCAAGAACGTTGCCAGGACGGGGCATGGGAAGGCGGTGAAGCTTGAAGCTGTTGGCGGAGTAGCGATGGGTGACTTGGCTCTCAAGGTTCGTGGGCAAGTTGATGATGGTGATGGCGCTGAAGGGGCACTTCTTGGGGCAGATACCACAACCGATGCATAGTGACTCGGAGAGGAAGGCGATGCGGGACTCGGGGGTAACTTCGATGCAGAGCTTTCCGGAGCGGACGACGGGGCAGGCCTTCTTGCACTCCTGACGACACTTCTTGGGCTTGCACTTGTCGCTGTTGACGATAGCGACACGGGTGAGTTTGTCAGACATGGTGATAGTGGTGCCCGACGGATCGAGGCGGGGTTGGCGATGGGATGGTGGGGCAGGATTTTTTTGCGCAGGTTCGAAAAACAAAAAAATAAGTGAATAAAGAGGGGGGTCCCTCTGCAGACGATCAGAGTGATGTAGAGTCTGTGGATGGTATTTGAGAAAGGCAGAGAACCTGGAAAGCAACAGGACCGGAGAAACGGCGAATATTGTCGAGGCGTCGCGACCTGGCCTTCTTGGGTGAGGAAGGGAAAAAGAATTTGGTGTTTCCAGGTTGTTGCAAAGGTGGCAGAGACGAGAGAGAAACGCACGGCTATGGCAGCGAAATACAGCGGTCAGCTAATTTGTGCGCACCGTCACTGGTTGTGAGTGTGTGAATTGGCCAAGTTTTGGCGGGGCATTTCCCCTACCCTACCGCCTGCCAACTACCCCGCCAGTGAGGGTTACCAGGTGTTTTGTGTGTCACTTTATCTCCAATCACCAAGCGAAAAAGTACCTGTTCGCTACTTCCGGAGCACCTGACATCACGGTCCTGGTGAGGCCAAACACAAGGTCTGGAACGTCCCTTGCAGATGTAATGTTGACAATATTGGCTGGAAACACACCTGTGCACATCTTTGCAAGAAGGCTGACCCCGTGTTTATCTTTCGAGCTGAAGGTTGGTCGACAGATCGCACTGAGGCAGTTGATCTCCGCTTTGCTACTTGCGCATTGCTTTTGGTTCAAAGAGGTGGATTGATACATAACCATACCTTGTCCACTCAGTCGCTTCTTTGTCATCCACTAAGAATTTCCCTTGGGACTCATACAGCCTTGAAAGAGATCTTAGTTGGACCTTGCTGAGCCACTTGCCATACGTCCGCTATCGCCGTTTCCTTCATAAGACAGACCCCTGGAGAACTAAGCGAGGTATCAAGTAGTAATTCCTAGGTGGGCAGTCTCATAGACCCAAAAAATGGCAAGGTCCAAAGACTCATCTCGGAGGTATACAATTATGCTGGAAAACGTCGTGAACTGCACAGCCCTCGCTGGCCTGTTTGGAACTTGATTTGCTGTCTGTACCTTAGAGGTACCTAACTGTTGCTAGGCGCTCACGTGACCTCACCTGGTGAATGTAGGCCGTTACAGACGAAGTTGACGAGTAGAAGATAAGGGCATACTATGAAAGCCTACTTTCCTGATGCCTGGCTTGATATAACTCATTGTTCCCAATGAGAAGAGAGAAGGCAGAAATATATGATGCGGTGGCTGTGGTATAGAAACAGCAATTTAGCGCCGAGGATGGATTTTGACAGATTCAGCGTATGGGCAGGAAGCTATTAAGACGTGTGCTGTATTACCATTGAGTAGAGACGGCAGCCTATAAGATGTAAGCCAATGAGGTTCTAACACTTGGGACCGTTGCAATGGCTACAGATATGGAGAATGTGAAGAATAATCTACTCTGATGGTCGAATATTTGACCAGTTGCATAAGGCACGAGAAAGCTACTAGAGTCTTAAATGGCAGACCCGGAACTATGGAAGGTACTTATGCAACGATGGGATGCCTTACGCGGAGTGACATGACATTTTCAAAGCTTCCTGATCATGAACACGACACAAGAGACGCCGTTGAAATAGGTCTGTCGATGCCGGATGTAGAACTTGGGAGTTGAAGTTGTTGACTTCACCCCAAAAGATCACAGCCAACCATTGATCAAATTCCGCGCGAAGCCCAGCGTCAGGAAGGATCTGTCAACTTCCTCGAGGCTACAAAGACAACCTCAAGTGCCATGACATACAAAGACTGCAAGTGGACACCCAATTCTTCGAACTCGGATTTGCAACAGCAATAAAGGTTTCGGAGACCGTTGTCTACAACTTTAGACGCTACCGGAGTTGCGACGTCCAAAGTGGGGAAGAGAGACGGGAGCGGTGAGGTAGGTGCCAGCGGGGTTCCGAATCTCGGTGAACTCTTGGAACTGCCTGCCCGCTCGCGACGGCGTGTGCGACCTCTGAGGCTGGGAGCTCCACATTCGTCCTCTTCTCCCATTCGCTCATTCACCTTGGCCTCCGCGAATCAAATAGCTTCTCGAGAGGGCGGGTCATGCCTCAGGCAAAAACGACCGACTTCTTTTGGGGGTGATTCAGTGCGGATAGCGCTACAACCACCTGTACCTCACCCGTGCATCCACCTCAATTCTTTCCTGCCTCTCCACCGGTACATTTTCCATCCACCACCACCCATCACCCGCCAGGCCTACGGACTACCTAGGCACGTCACTTTCCATAACCTCCTTCAACACAATACCTTTTCTGGTCAAGATCAATGGTACTAGCTGCCTGGAGGCCATTCGTTAATGACTTGTAAGTTATTACCTCCACCTGGTCACAAGGCTTCCAAGAGCCAGCCAGTTTCCCGTCACGAGCCATCAAGCCAGCCTCGCAGCGGCGCGCTCCCATCCTGATATCCTCGTCTGCCATGACATGGGCGATCCCTGAGATGCCTCGTGTTGATGGAAACGAGCTCGCCGGATGGTTCTGATGCCCTGGTAACACGTCACGGTACTCTGAGTCCGCCTGACTGGCACAATGGCATCGCCATCAACTTTCAGCCTCGTCTCCATCAACCGCGTGCCCGCGATGCGACGAGGTCGAGATTTCCATCAATTCCCGGGTTTTCCTAGTGACTTCATGTTGATATCGGTCGCCCAACCTCACTGGCCACGCTCTTTCTCCGCTTCTGTCCTCAGACGGTCAAACATTTGGCTAACGTCGTTCCATCCATAGCAGGCAGCCTCGACTTAGACCATCACCATGTCTAGCCCCCTCGAACCCGGTCCCACCAACGGGTACGGGTCGCCGGAGGGCGGTTCTCCCTCCCCAATAGTCGCTGCCGGCCACCAGAGCGACAGTGACCTCTCAGATATGCACGATAATGCCGCACGCCTCGCCTCATCGTCACCGTCGCCGGATCCCAACGACTTGTCTGGTTACATGAATGGCGCACCCGACTTCGCCGAAAGCGAGAGCTCCGGCGATGAGAACAACGCATCTGACGATGCCGACTTCGATATGGACGAGGACGCGGCTTCTGTTGCCCAAAGCGACGGGGCTGGCGACGTCCACTCGGACTCCAATGATTCTCAACGGCCCACGAAGCGGAAAGCTCCTGCCCGAGAGGATGACTACATCAAGGCAAATCCAGAACTGTACGGGTTGAGAAGAAGTGTATGATTGACGCTTGCTCTAATTGGCCACGCCGTAAGCTGACTTTCCTCCGCAGTCCCGTCCGACGCAGCAGCGCAGAATGGTACGTAGGATCCGATGCTTGCCATGTCCCATCGCTGACAGTTTGGGAATGAAGGTCGATTCATCTGATGAATCCGAATCTGATGTGGTGCCTACTAACCGAAGAGTGGTGAAAAGAAGACGCGTTGAGACGTCGAGACAATGTGAGCATTTACTCCGTCGGGTTCCAAAGCCATCGATATCATCAATTCTGACTTCGCATAGCTTCAAAACGAGGTACACCTGCACGACAACCCTCCACGAATTCGGACTCCGACTCTGATAACTACGGTGGTGCGCGCGCGAAAAGTTTGCAAAAGAAGGCACGCCGTCAGCGTGAGGCCCAGCCAAGCGCGCTTCTCGCGGAAAAGCGTTGGTCGAGCAGACGGGCCGCGCAAGTGCAACAAGGCGCCTACGAAGAAAGCGACGTCGATGACGAGGACGAGGACATGCTTACGCCCAATTACTATGCGGCAGATGTTGTAGACGACTCCCCATACATTGACAAGGTCCTGCGACACAAGCTGAAAGACGGCCTTGAACTCAGTTGGAGCTCAACCAGAACCGACTTCGAATACTTCGTCAAGTGGCAAGGCAAGTCTCACTTGCACGACACCTGGGAAACAGCAGAGACCCTACGCAGCATGCGAGGCTATCGTAGAGTCGAGAACTACTTCAGAACCATTGTGGAGCACGAGCTCCTGATTCGATATGGTGAAGACATCCCGCCCGAAACCAAGGAGCAGTTCTTCCTCGATCGTGAGCGTGCGGAAGAAGCACTGGAAGATTTCACAAAGGTGGACAGAGTTGTCGCTGTTCGCGACGGTGATGAAGAGACAGAATACCTTGTCAAGTGGAAAGGCTGCTACTACGACGAGTGCACATGGGAAGTTGCATCTGCCATCAGTGCGGACTTCCAGGCCAAGATTGATCAATTCTTGGACCGATCTTCTCGTTCGTGGGTCTCTGATCGCAAGGAGTCAAATCCGGATACTCGAACAAGGATGACCAAGCTTGAATCGCAACCCGACTTCATCAAAAATGGTGAACTGCGCTCATTCCAACTCAGAGGCCTGAACTTTTTGTGTCTCAACTGGACTCGCGCAAACAACGTCATTCTTGCCGATGAAATGGGTCTTGGAAAAACCGTTCAGAGCGTGTCATTCCTCAGCTGGCTTCGCAACGAACGCGAGCAAGAGGGGCCTTTCCTCATTGTTGCCCCTTTGAGTGTCATCCCGGCATGGGGCGATACCTTCGACAACTGGTCCCCCGACATGAACTACGTTGTGTATCTCGGCAACGAAGCCTCCCGCAGTACAATTCGTGACAACGAGCTAATGATCAATGGCAACCCCAAGAAGCCAAAGTTCAACGCCCTCATCACTTCATATGAGATGATTCTCCAAGATTGGCAATTTCTTCAGCAGATCAAGTGGCAAGCTCTTCTTGTGGACGAGGCTCATCGTTTGAAGAACAAGGAGTCTCAACTGTACGCGAGACTAGTGAGCTTCGGCGTGCCTTGCAAGATCTTGATTACGGGCACCCCTATTCAGAACAATCTAGCCGAACTGTCCGCATTGATGGACTTTCTCAACCCTGGCAAGGTTGTAATCGACGAAGAGTTGGAAGACCTTGCAGGTAACGATACGCAAGAAAAGCTCCAGGACCTCCACAAGTCTATCGCCCCTTACATTTTGCGACGCACAAAAGAGACAGTCGAATCCGATCTTCCGCCAAAGACAGAGAAGATCATTCGTGTCGAGCTCTCAGATGTGCAGCTGGATTATTACAAGAACATTCTTACAAGGAATTACGCCGCGTTGTCCAGCGCAACCGGCCAGAAGAACTCCTTGTTGAACATCATGATGGAGCTGAAGAAAGTCAGCAACCATCCATACATGTTTGCGGGAGCCGAGGAGAGAGTTCTCGCCGGCAGCACCCGTCGAGAAGACCAGATCAAGGGCCTCATCGCCAGCAGTGGAAAAATGATGCTTCTCGACCAGCTCTTGACAAAGCTGAAAAAGGATGGACACAGAGTACTCGTCTTCAGTCAAATGGTTAAGATGCTAGACATTCTCAGCGATTACATGGCACTTCGAGGCTACAAATTTCAGCGTCTCGACGGCACCATCGCCGCTGGCCCTCGACGCATGGCTATCAACCACTTCAATGCGGAAGACAGCGACGACTTTTGCTTCCTCCTCTCCACTAGAGCAGGTGGTTTGGGTATCAACTTGATGACGGCCGACACTGTAGTCATTTTCGACTCTGACTGGAATCCCCAGGCTGATTTGCAGGCTATGGGACGCGCGCACCGTATCGGTCAGAAGAAGCCCGTCAGTATCTACCGCTTGGTGTCAAAGGAGACCGTTGAAGAAGAAGTGCTCGAACGTGCTCGCAATAAGCTCTTGCTCGAGTACCTGACTATTCAAGCTGGTGTTACTGACGATGGCAAGGCTTTCCGTGATGAAATGAACAAGAAGGGTCTGAAGATCGACGGGCCCAACTCCGCTGAAGACATCCAGCTTATTCTCAAGATGCGCTCGCAGAAGATGTTTGAGCAAAGCGGCAATCAAGAGCGTCTTGAACAGCTTGACATTGATTCCATATTGGAGAATGCCGAAATCACGAAGACGAAGGTGGATGACAAGATGAATCTCAGCAGCGGTGGTATTGACTGGGACAATTTTATGCAATACACCGATGTGAAGGTGGACGACTTAGCCCTTGACTGGGACCAGATTATCCCCGCAGAGGAGCTTGCCGTCATCAAGGCTGATGAAGAGCAGCGGAAGAACGAGGAGTATGTGGCGAAGGTTGCTGCCGAGAGCGCTCCCCGGAGAGCGACAATGAAGAATCGAAATGAGACGGACAGGTCCGACCGTCTTGCAAAGAAACGACAAAGGGAGGAACAACAACGCCGAGAAGCCGAGGAGCAACGCGCCCTGCTGTCTGACCCCAAGCGCCCACTCAACGAGAAGGAGACGCGAAACCTTCTCAAAGCTTTCTTCAGATACGGATCTATGGATGACCGCGGCGAGGAGATCGTACAGGAAGCACGCCTCGGAGAGCGCGACCGCGATTTCCTCAAGTCTATACTGGACGATTTTGTCAAGAGATGCGAAGATGCGCTCAATGATAATAACACGCGTCTAATGGACGACGAGCGAAAACTTGGCAAGTCTCTGACGAAGAAGGACAAAAAGGCTGTTCTGGTTGATTTTGGCGAAGTCAGGAAGATGAACGCAGAGACTGCAGTCGAACGTCCTCAACAACTTCGCCTGCTGAGGCAAACCATTCGGAAGAGCGATGACTTTAAGACCTTCCGTCTCGCCGATGCGACCAAGGCTGCCCACTATTCATGTGAATGGGGCGCTCGAGAAGATGGTATGCTTCTGGTTGGCATCGACAAGTACGGGTTTGGGGCTTGGACTCAAATCCGGGATGATGCCACGCTAGACATGTCGGACAAATTCTTCCTGGAGGAGCACCGCATCGAAAAGAAGGAAGAACGAAACAAGGCGACTGAAAAGGGTGTTAATTCACCAGGCGCCGTCCACCTCGTTCGTCGTTCAGAATACCTGCTCTCTGTGCTTGCGGCCAAACATTCTAGTGACCCATTGGCTCACAGAACTGTCGAAAATCACCATCGCAATAACAAGCGATTGGCGAATGGACACCGTCGCAGCGATGTAGGCAGTGGCGCAGCGTCTCCTGCTCCGCCGGCCCTCAAAAAGAGCGGCTCGCATCGGGACAGAGAACGTAGCCACGCTGATCATCATCGCAGCCGCAGCAACGCTGATGAGAAAGGCACGCCGCGACCTGACTCCAAAAGGAAGCATTCAGGCCATGACGAAGGTCGCATCCCGAAGCATAGGAGAACGGACGAAGCCCGACGGACCAAAAGTAATGGTGATGAGCAACAGTCTCCTCGAGCTGACAGACCAAGGCATCGCGATGAGGGGGAGCGAAGTAGCAAACATCGCCGCGCAGATGATCATCGGCATGGCGATGATCGACGCAGGTCGAGCAACACACCGCGAGCAAATCAACCAGACAACGAGCGTCGCAATCAAGCCCTTCACCGACTTGATCAACTCCGTAAGATGGGCGATAACAAGGAAGAACGTGAGAAGGACGCGGATGCCATGTTGTGGTACTTGCTCAAACCGGTTCGGGCAAACTTTGAGGCAATTCTTGTCACGACGAAGGAGAGGATCAAGTCCAGCAAGGAACGCGCCAAGATATTTGGAGAAGAGTTGGTTGTCATTGGCAACTTCCTGGATCGCGAATTCGTTCAGGAGCGAGACAATGCGCTGAAGAATCGCTTCTGGTAAGTTTTCTCCGCCGGCTATTTCACATCTCATACAGATCTAACATTTGCTCAGGGAGTTTTTGGCGAACCTGTGGCCAGTTGACAGCACGAGCAACGAAGTAACGGGCGATCGGCTGAGCGCCATGTATAGAGTCCTGCGGGACAGAGAAGTGAAGAAGCACAACGGAGACAAACCGGCCGCGGCGGCGGCAAATGGCACTGCAGCGGCTTCTTAGGACTCGCATTCATAAAAGTACGGACTGGAGGACGGGTTTTCATTTGCGCATATCCATCCAGTCACGATTTGTGTTTAATATCAGCATCGGCATGGCGTTCTCGGTACTAGGTGGGCAGGGCATTTTCATCGTGGGTGAGGGAATGATCAGATAAACTACATACCCGGACTTGCATGGTACAGGACGGACTCGTTTTTGGAGTTTTGCGAAAACAACATCATGTCTCACCTCATGCTTTTTTTGAGATTTTTTAGTGAGGCGAGGACAGACAAGCCGGGCCCTGTTCTGGTCGCTGCCTTCCATGGAGGCAGGCGTGCGAGCGAGCAAGCCTTGCTGGCTGGCTGGCTGTAGGCTGGTCACATGACGTTGGCCTCGTTTAGGTGCGAGCATGCGTAGCCTTGTTGGTCGCGGCGGCGGCGTGGCAGACTGGAGATGGGGCTTTGTACCCATGCTGGTAGTCATACCTACGGACGCTCGGTCGCATCAGCAGGAGATACGGATCTGAGTCCGATATATCTAGCGTATAGGGATGGACGGATGGAACTCCCATGCCCTGATTAGAATATTCTACCAAAGTAGTAGACAGGTATTACTGCAATGAGCAAGAAAGCCTTTATGAATGCAGTTCATCTTGGTGGTCCAGAACGTGTTGGCCCTAATTAGCGGACCGGAGTGTAGGCCCGAGTGTGTGTGTGTGTGTGTGTGTGTTTGTGTTTACGTTCTATTTTACCTCCCTACATTGCTGTAGCACACCTGGTTGTACCTTATACAGAATGAACAACAAGAAAACTGTGGTAGGACAACGGCCTGCATTGATATCTTCCTTCAACACATTTGTAAAGCGTGATGCCCGGAGTCTCAGTGGTCTTGCGCCATAGAACTTGTCTCCCCTTGGTCCTCGGGCCTACTAATTGCCTACCTCTGATACAGAACGGTAGGGCACGATCTCGGGTGCTTGGTTAGCGGGCACGGCGGTCATCACACTATCAGGCAGCACGAAACAACGTCGCTGGAAACTGGAGGTGGTCACAGAAGCCTATAGTAGAAAGGTAATACCAGAATAAAGGTATTCCGTGCGAAAAGTGGTATATTAACGATCATGTTCGTCCCATGGCGGACTCGGCGGGCCGCCTCTATCCCACTACCTTGTTCATCTCGCAGTGTGTCCAGTGCAGACTTTTTCTCAGCGTCTGCCTGCCCAAATGAAGCCCTCGCTTGTGGAGCCCACACATGGCAGCCTGCGTCAAAGAGCCTTTGAGCTCTGTGGCCGCTGCTTTATACAAGTGGGCAGGTACTCTGTATGTACAAGATAAAGCGATGCGAGACGTATTCCATACCAACTCCGTTTCGTGAATAAGACAAATCTCCGTGGACTGTCACCTGTCTAGCCCGAACTCTTCGGTGCCAACAGGTTGACGTCTTCTATGAATATAAAAAAGCAAAATGCAATCGATGTCAAGTGATCATGTAATCGATAACGCTTCCACGATTATCCTTAGTCCATCAAGGCTTCCATGCCTCGAGGAATCGACTCAGGGGATATCGTGTCGGCCGACTTGCGTCGGATATGCATAGGCGTCATTGGGCGTACATCGCTGCTGTCTCCAGTGTTTGGTGAAGACTTTGGCCGTTCAGCGAGTGAAGGCCTCGACATCTTCTCGAACGGTCGCGCGGGTGATGAAACATTCTCCTGCTGTGCCTCCTCGTCGGTGTTCTCGGCACGCTTGTAGACGAAACTTTGTATAGGCTTTTGAGCCGGTCGCAATGGTGGAAGCTGAGACTGAAGCTTGTCTTCAACATATTTGAGGTAGTGCTGGCTGTCCAGTTTGCCAGCCAAGGTCTCTTGAGGCATATCGGCGAGTTCGCGGTTCTTCTGCGTCTTGAAGGTCTGTGCAACGCTGTTCTTGGGGGGCATCGTTGCCTTCTTGTTGTCCTTCCGGGGCTTCTTCGCGGACGGCTTCTTGACCTTCTTGGCTGTTGCGTCGCTTCCGGGAGTAGCAGCTTGCTGGCCACCAAACGAAAGCTTGCTTTGCTTCGCCTTGGTACTCTTCTTCGCAGCCTCGACAGCCTTGATCTTCGGGCTGGCTGTGGGTGTTGGGATGCTCTGGACAGGGTCGACGAGCTTCCGCTTCTTTGAATCCGACGTAGTGGTCGAAGTAGACTTGGTCGGTGAATCGGGCGTCGGCGAAATGAGCTGCACCTCGAGGTTATCCCTGCTAAGTCTGTCCTGGCGCCTCTGCTCCTCTCCCTCACTGAGATAGGCCGACTGGTCGCCATGGGGTACGTCGAAACGGGGTAGAGCAGCCCAGTGAGCCACGTCATCGCACTTGCCGCGAACGACAAGGTCCCAGCAGTCTTTGAAGTCGTTGTGTTGTGGCTCCGAGTCCGTGTTGATCCATGCAGTAAATCCGTCTCGGCGACTACGCGTGACCTGACACAGCTCCTTCACGAGCCTCCGCACGCCTGGAATTTTGAGGCTGGTGCCAACAACAATGACCGCGTCGGGACGCGACTTCAGGTCCACACTCGACACTTTACCAATGGCCTCTTCGTCCGGATTGAATTCATTGTAAAGAACCATCCTGGGACGCAGGCGACCAATACCGTGACTTCGTCTTTGGCCATACTGCGTGCGAACCATGTCAAGGTCCTCGCAAGTTTTGCATAGTGGAGCCTCGTGGCCCACGAAAAGCTCTGTTTCCAGAGCCTTGATGTCACTGCACTTTGAGCAGACCATGTGGTCAACGCTCCCGTGCAGCTGAATGGTTTTGGGCCAAGGACCCTTGACGTTCAGGGGAACGTTCGTCTTCAACGGTTCCATGTTGGTGTCGATACAGTCGACGTTCTGGCTGTAGAGGCGTAGGAGACGGTTTTCGGCGGCGAGCGATGCTAACAGGTGATGGAAGTGAGTGGGCTTGGCGGCCTTGACCATTGTAGCCAGGTCGCAAATCATTTTGTGGAATTTTTCGGTAGAGGAGTCATGTTTGTAGACTGAGGCGTCGAACAGGTGCTTGCCTGAGCCTTTCACCTTGTGCTCATTTGGCAGTGTCGCAAAGAGACCAGTCTTGGATCGAAAGTCGGGGATGCCGGCCGAAACAGAGATTCCCGCGCCTGCGATGACGACGATCTTTTTGCGTTTCTTGAGAGCGGACACTAGGCGCGCCAAGTTTCCGTCGTCTTCTTTGCAGTCTTCCAGGTTGAGGTACTCTGTAGTGCGCTCTTTAGGAGGCGTGACTTTACGCCGCTTTCGGGGAGGCTGGCCATCAGTAGCATCGCTGGCATTGACATTGATGGAATCGGCAGCGCTATCGAGCTTGATGACGGGTACGGTGTCATCTGCGGCCTCGAGCTTGATTGGTGACTGGGCGCCTGAAGGCATTGAAGAGGTGGGCGAGGGGTATCGTTTTGACGCGTCGAGGGCGACTTCTGGCGATGAGGGTATTGAGGGTGATTTTGACAGTACGGAAAGAGGTGACGAAAGGGTCGAATCTGAGGGAGACGAGGGCTGTTGATGCGCGTCAACGTCCATGGCCGAGGAGGAAGGGGTTGCGTCCATTTTGATGTCGTCGTCGTTGGTGTCGTCGGTGGTGGTCGGGGACGGAGGGGAGAAAGAAGAAAAGATCCGGGACAAGATTTGCGGGAACATGGGCAGCGTTTTCTATACCATATCCATTGTTCAACGATTTCCAGGAGTGTGGGCTTCTTTCTCCGGGGGTGGGTTGAAAGGGTTTTCGTTGTTGTCGGGAAAGTAAGAAGAAGTGTCGTTGAAGAAAGACAAAGTGTGGAGAGCGGACGGGCGAGGGTACCTTAACAAGTACATAGCCGTAGCGGCTGCAAGCAAACGTACATGGATGATGGGGCACGGAGGGAGAAGGGGGCACGGGGGGACGGATGGGAGGAGAGAGAGGGGAGCGGACGTGACTTGGAACACGGTCAAGCGAGAGGCGGGACCTAGAGCTGGGCTTAAAGTGCCGTCAACACAGGTCAGGAAAAGACCGAACAGCGGTGGCAGCAGATCAAATCCAGTCAGGGCCCGGCGCGGCAGAAGGGTACGGACGGGTGGGTTGGCACTTTATTACGGTATGACCTAAGGCAAGGCAAGGTAATTTAAGGTGAGAGAGAGAGACGAGACAGGGGAAGAAAGACGGGAGGGAAAGGGCACGAAGAAAAGAGGGAGACGGATGGGCACACGGGGAACACACCGTACGGGAGGCAGAAAGGGTAAGGAACGGTGCGGTGGCTAGTGCTTTGCTGTTGTTGAAGTCTGCGTTCGGTGCGCACGCGCTTCTTTCTGTTTTGGTTCCGGTCTCCAAAGAGTCGCTTAATTTCCCATTGGGTCCGGTCGAAAAGTCGACGGGAGTTGGGTGAGCATTGCGCTCCCATCTGCTCCTGCTCGCTCCTGATCCCGAAGAGTTGTTGCTCCTAACACTTTACTCCACATGATGTACTTTTCCGCATTCATGTGCCCTCGAGGTACATGGACATGACCCATGCACTCCGGCCTCCCTCCGGCCTCCTCCACCCCCTCTCGTTGTTGTCGTTCGTTCCCCTCTTCTTCGGCTCACTTTATCATGTGGGTGGTCAAAATCTGACAAGAAGCACGATTGATACAATTTTAATTTTTTTTCATTTGTACTCCTTTTGATCGCATGTTCGTCATGCCTGCTTAATCCATCGCACCCAAGGGCGCTTGTGGAATTTTGCCTGGACACTGGCATCACTATCCGCAGTATAATCCGGCAAAGTTGAGGGAACGGTAATAGATGGAGACAGTTCCAAAGGAAGGGCTTTGCTCCCCTGCCAGTCTGCTCGCCCGTTTCTTTCTCTTGTCTTTGGGGCATGACGAGGATGACGCCGGCCAACCCCGCTGTTTGTTCTTCCTTTTTGAGAAAAATGACTCGGCTGTTGTATTTTACTTTGTTGCCTTATCCCACAGAAAGGGCTTCTTTTGGAGATGCATCTTCGGGCAAGGCAATGTCCACCTAGCCACTACTAAATTCAGTCTGAAGGGTCACAAAGCCTCGTTCAAGTCAAATACCAGCACGCTGCGTGCTCTCATTATTTCATCGTTCATCACCAAAATTCGATTGTATCAAGCTTACGGCGGTTGTCCGTGGTATACGGGCACGAGTTGCCTGTCGGTGCAGCGGTGAGTTGCAGTAACCTAAGTAGGTAAGGTACCTTGCTCGTCGTGCCTGCCTCACCTACACAGATGCACCCCAAGATACCTCATTCGACTCATGGGCTACGCGTGGCCGGAATGTATCCGCGCCCGACAGTGATGGAAATACTCCGCAGCAGCGTCTTTTGCTACAGCGAGAATCTTCACCTCCTCGAATAATGGGTAAGTGGTCGGTAATAACTCTCATTTCGCCTCGCGAAGAGAGTTGGCGAAACCGACGTCATTTTGCAGATGTCCGAGACCCAGGCAAACGAACACAAATCCAATCTTGACGACAGGCTCGGAGAGTTTAAATGGAAGCAAACATCCATCGCCGATTGGCGCCTTAAATGAAAATTACTTACTTCGTATGTGCCTGACGTACGAAGTACTCGAATGGACAATGCTGTTGTGTTTTCATCCTGTCGCGGCCACCGACGTGCAAGGCGGTCGGCTGAAACGCGGCCGAGTCGCGGGGGCCAAAAAAGCGACAAGAGCACGACACCAGTGCATCTGCACCCACAGGGCGGGCGAGCCGGACGGGGTGGACGCCCGTTGCCCGGGAACACTGACCTCGTCTCTGCCCTGTACGCCTGTCCACGTCTGTCCGTCCTTTGGCAGCCACCCCTGTCACGATCGAAGAGGGGCCCGGCCCTTCTCACCCTGCAGGGATCATTGGATGGACGTCACGGGTTCCAACTTCCCCACAGCGTTTGATAATGGGGTGCGACCTGCAGTTCAAAGATGCTGGAGTTGGGGTCGTAGCACCAGCCACATCCATTAGCCACAAGCACCGTTTCCTACTCCCAAGGTTCCTGCCTTATTGATGGATATCTGAATAGGCCTAACTTGGACTAGCTTCATGTGAAGTTTCCCCACTCCTCCTTACCTCTTCTCGCGTGTGCGTGCGTGAGGTGAACTTGAGGCTGAGGCAAGGTGTGGCCTGGCGGACTTTGTCTCTGCACTCCATTGGCCCCAGTCCGCCTCTCAAGAGCCGCGATCCACCTAACGATAACTATCGACTTACGGAGGACGGATACATGCATTTTGCTCCAATCTCCATTCAGCCACATCTGGGAGTACCATTTGTCAAGCCCCAAAGTCATCAATGCAGTACAACAGCAATTCGTAGATTTGTTAATCTCATTGAGGGGGTCACGTATCCTACTGTGTGTAACGGCAACTTTTGCTTCTTCTGGCTCTTAAAATGAGCTTCTGCCGGCCTCCTGATCTCTCACCTTAAGACACCACTCCAGCCGCGTCCTGTCTCCGTGGCTGACACCCTGAGTGTTGTTTGCGCGCCAGCCCAATATTTCGGCACCAACACGCACGCACACATGACCGAAGAAAAGATGCCGCTCATGCTCGAAAACGGCATGAATGGGGCCATGCAGGTCGACCAGCTCGACGTCGACGACCTCTTTGGCGACGGCGTTGGCGGCCTGTCTCTTCATACGGCCCGCCCTCCAACGAAACAACTGCGCCAAAGGATCGATGAGCTGCGCACCCGCGGCTGTTGCCAGTGAGAACCATCCCACAACCATGCACAATGTATCCCAGATCTCACAATTCTTGTAGGGGAGTCGCATGGTCCAGATCCGGCGCAATAGCCTCAGTTTCACCAGACGGAAAGACACTGGAAGCCAGGTTCCTGCGTTCGCATCCTGACAATGGCGACTGGGGTCTCAGTGAGCCTACAAAAGTTGATCTCATCAGCATCAATCCTTCAAGCCCCATAATACACCTCGCCTGGGCCTCAACAGCAAGCCCTGAACTAGCCGTCATCGACGCGACTGGCCGAGTTGCCATTCTGACCTATTCCATCACTCTGAACCGGCCCTTCGCAACACGGAAATGGGATCATGACCCTTCCGACGACCTCCATGCCATTGTCGGAAGCTACTGGCTACCACTTGCTCCTCAAAGCAAACAGGTGAGCATCAAGCCCTCCCGAGACCCTTCTACCTAGCTGATCGGTCAGTACTGGGTGAGCCACGGACCGGCTGTGAAAGATGGCAACCAATATAGGTACGAAAGCTCCTTCGTACGTGCCGGGGGCCCGTGGCACCCGAATCCATCCAAGAGTGCTCTGTTGTGTGTGACGACAAACGGGCATCTGAAGATGTTTTGGGCTCAGAACAACAATAAGATCGAAGAAACCTCACTTGAGCTCGAGAGTGTCAACTCATCCGACGACTTGATCACACATGCAGCACTTCACAGTGACAAGGGCAAGTAGTGAAACCCGCACATATGTTCACATGTGACTGACAGAGAGTAGGCTACCTGTGGATTGCCCTGGCCACCACCAACAAGCAAATACGAGTAGTGAAAGTTGGCATTCATTGGGGACTGCCACAATCTCAATCCGATACCAAGCCACCGCCAGGCAGCCAAGCTCTTAACCCTACCTTGCACGAGAAGCACGTCGCCATCTCTACCTGGCTACCCAGCGGTCCATCCACGACACCGGTAGACTCAGCCGCGACGCAACTGACACACTTGGAGATTTTACCGTCCGTCATGGACCCCAATGGCCAGGGAGCTCCTCTCGTCATCCTCGCAGTTCGTACTTACGTGCCAACACCCAATACCCCATATCAGGAAACGCAAAGTATCATCGACAAGTGGGAGGTTCCTAGCGATCAGCCTCAAAGTCTTCATCCTGCCTTTGAGCAGCTTGGAAGTCGCAGGAATAGTACAGGAACGGCTCCAGCTGTAAGTCACTCGACCTTGAGAAGTCAAGTTCTGGTCTAATATCATCAAAGCCTACTTGTCGACTCAAGAAGTGCGACCCCGTAGTCATCAATAAGGCCGTGATTGGTCTTCATACCATCCAGTACGGCAACGTCGTCTGCTTGGCCTTCAGTGATGGCTCGGTGGAATACCGCGATAGGTATACTCTACAGGAAGTCTACAATGAGATGAATCTCGACAGAGTCATGACATTGGGTCAAGTGGGGTTCACCTTGCAGGATGATTCACCTTGTGAGTCCAAGTAATGCAACTAAACTGCTTGATGGAGCTAACAAGATACTCTAGGCTTACAAATGGCCTTCTCTCCGACCAATTGTTCTGTAGTCAAGGTGCAAGACGACGGCAAGGTCAAGTGGAGTAGACTTCACCATCCTCTGGGAGACATAGGAAACTCTAACCAAGATGGTATTTTGCAAAACAACCCCTATGTGTCCTCTTGCCCTTGACTAATATAGATGTAGCACCGTATGCGGCCACCTTGGCAGCTCTGACTGTGGCGGCGTCGACGGCGACGTTCAATAACATCAACTACGACGACATACTGGCCGTCGCTCGACCCTTTGCGAATAAGAAGCGTGCGTTGTTTCCCGTCGCCGTTCCGAATCCCTCACTAACACTTTCAGGCTTCACGTTTGACTGGATCAATGAGATCGTGCGGATGCTCAAGGTCCCGGTGGACTACTCAGAAGACACCCACCACGACAGTCTTGTACGGAACAGTTCGCTACAAATGTGCCTGAGCATCCTCAACCACCTCGGATACAAGGGCATGTTCCAGCCCCGGACCTTTGGCGGCAAGTTCGCCATGCTGGCCCTCAACGCACGCAACGTCGTCATCCTCATCACGATCGCGAGCAATACTCCCGTCAACATCCGCGAGAAGCTCAGCCCGCTCGACGAGCACGAGGTCGTTGACGCCCTCGCGGGCTGCGCAAAGTGGTCCCTCGACCTACTCGCCTGGCTCACCGACTCGCTCTTCGCCCTCCTCGACGACCCGCAGTTCCTCGCCCTCCTCACCCCGCAGCGCTTCTCCGAGATGAGCGCCTACCTGCAGTCCCGCTCTGACGTCTCCCTCCACCTCCTCCTGTGCTCCTCCACCCGCGGCTTCCTCTCCGCCGTCTGCCGCCGCATCCTCCACCTCGAGATCCTCTCCAACCGCGCCATCGAGTTCTACGAGCGCCGCGCCGCGATGCAGAATGCCACGGACCCGTCCTCCCAGGCAAAGGGCCTCCACGTCGTCCTCTATAAGGCCTACCAGAAGATGCAGCGCGTCACCTCGAGCAGCCTGATTAAAGTGCAGGAGTTCGACCGCCTCCTGACCGTCCTCAACAACGACATTCGCACCGCGTACCAGACCTCCCTCGCCTCCCTCGCGAGCAAGAACCCGCCCGGCGCCGGCGCAGCCGCGCAAAAGGCCGTCGACGCGCAGATCAAGACCGCCCAGATGCACTGCGAGCTCAACATGCTCCTCGCGTCGTCGCCGCCGCCCGCCTTCCTCGGCGTGCTGCTCAAGTTCTTCAACACGGACCTCCGGGCCTACCGCGGCCTGGCCGACCCGTCCAAGCTCTTCTTTGCAGACTACGACCTCCTCGAGGTGGACGACGATCGCCGGACGCTTGCGGCGCGCAAGGCCAAGAGCCGGTTCATTGACGTGTTCAAACGCGTTGAGCTGGTCGGCCCGCCTCCCAGTTCTCGTGCTGGAGGCAGCGGCGGCAGTGGTGCCGCTGGTAGCAGCAACAGCAACAGCGCCAGCGGCGGTAAGGAAGCCGAGGAAGCCAAGACGGCGCAGTGGAGGCGCTGCGTGCGGTGCTCGGCCGTCATGGAGGACGTCTTTGGCTCGCGGCCGGGCTTCACCTTTGTGTTGGCGCAGCAGAGGAAGTGTTCCTGCGGCGGTCACTGGGGGCTTTTGCCTAGGGGGTCTCTCATCGGTTAGTTTGGGATTTGACCTGGAGTGCTAAGAACAAAAAGTACGTGGGCGACTTTTGATTACAGAGAGGGTTTCAGTAGGGTGTATTTTGAGAAGAAGAAAAAGACGTGATTGATAGCAGTCGTCTTCCAAGACGTAAGATATTAGTTCAAGGATGTTGATTTAAGCTACCCTGGTTATCCCCAACTACTATGGCCTTTAACTGCCCGTTGCTTTGCAGCGTGTCTGCGATGGATGCTCCCGCAGCCTGGGGCAGAAAGCTTGTATAATACTGTGAGAGATTGAGATTGTTCCATGTCTTTGTAGGCAGCGAACAAGGTAGAATGAACATCTACAGAGTAAGGTAGACTGTAGCAGGATTGATCACTGCCTTAATTCCACGTCAGACACGGACGACGTACCATCTACCTGATCGTAGACAAGTTTATCGTTGGGCTCTACTTCTCTTCCTTTTCTGCAAAGGCACCCCGTGCTTGCAGGTCGCAAGAGTACATCTCGTACTTCTCAAGAGATAAACAACAACACGATAGCGGTGCAAAGCACACAGCAAGAGCACGAGTCCGCACAAGCGCAGAAAGGAGACAGGCAAGGCGTCACTTACCCACCCTAACCGTCAGGGAGGCGCGATATCATGGGCGAACCAAGGCGCTCACGCAGCTTGATCAAGCCGCTCTATCCGCTCCAGCCGGATTTGAGTTCAGAGGGAGAGGTGGAGATGGAGAGATCCGCTTCAATCGTCAGACACAGGAGAAATGCGTTGGCCTTCAGCATGAAAAGCCAGAAGTACCTTGGAGAAGGAAACGAGGAAGTTGAAGGTCGGCTTCGAGCACAACCCCATGAAACAGTCATCGTCTGTTCAAATTTTCAATTCCCCAACCATCCCTGACTGAGTCGTTCGGCACTGCCCTTGAGGAGATCCGATGGGTTCCCTCTTGGCGATAGATGTGCGGTCAGGGACGTTTCAATGTCTTCCCTGTTTTGCTCAAGTCACTCCAGGCCCGATATCCTAATTCCCGTCAGTTCCCTCGAGGTGCGCACGATGTCCGCGTCGTCCATGGTTGAGAGAACCCTTTGGGCTTTGATGAGTTATCAACTCGTCCGGCTGGGCAAACCGCCGACGGAGCCTCGGACTTTTACTCTCAACAACATTCGGACAAGCAAGCCCTCGTAACTCCATGAAGAAACTCGAATAGCTAGACGGATAGGCGAGATTGCTTCCTCATGCTTCAGCCTTCACCCACGGTGAAGAGTTCCAGATCCGAAGTTGGTTGCGAATAAGATTGACGCCAGGACCGGGGGAGACGTAACCCTGAGAATTGTACAATATCCGTGTTCCGTTAGCTTCGATAAACTGGAAACCGAGCGGCATGTTCCACCCATGAATCCAGGAGATACACTACGCCTGGGGGCGGGACCGATACCAAGGGCGGTGCTCGCGGTAGGGCGGCTCATTGTGGAGATAACTGGCTGGCCCCCTCCGGGACAGGATGTGCTGTTGCCTCAAGATCAGGACATGCATGGTGATTTGTAGTGAGGCCGTGAAGACCGAGGATAGCAGCACAAGTTGTGGAGCGAGCAGCGACCACCGCTGTTGCTACTGGCTAGCAAGTTGCGAGCGCAGGGTACGGCGAAAAGGAGCTTCCTCTTGAGGCAAAATTCGAGTGTTACAGAGCTTAGCTTCCGCATCTGCAACGCGTGTGATTTCATTTCACCTCCTGGCCAGTCAACACTTCGTAATCCAATTACTGTCGATGCCGTTGACCCCCCCCCCCTCCCCCCAAAATTCCCGAGACGGCATGGCAGTGTGTATTTGCTTTGGAGATTGTGGAATGTCTGTGTGCCCTCTAGCTCATTGTCGATGAAGAAACCCGAGCTGTCATTACAGTCTGTGTGTTGTAAACAGTTATCATGCTCATGCTCAGCAGTCGTCTCCGACCAAAGACATTTGTAGTCTGCAGATGGGGGCGCAACGCCCCGTTGGTAATATCATTGCTGACAAGATAATCAAGCACTAGTCTTGTCAAGGTACGGATATACACACCTGCAGGAGACATATGCCAGAGAGGGTGTGAGGGTCTAGGCCAAGCACTTGGTAGGCGGAGCTCATAATGATTTCCTGGTGCGGATCAGGAGCTTTGGTCGAATGACGTGACGAGGTGGCCGGAGGTGATTCTTGGGGGTGGTATTGGAACCCCTTTAATCCGGGGAGATAGATATCCTAGTCATTAACTGTATGACGAGAAGAATTGAACAATTTGATCTGGGCTGGAAGTGGTGGCCAAACCCTGGTGCCCTGGTGGTGGGCTGTGTGAGCTCCCTCTCATGGCGAGAAGATAGACGAGGGCCACCGTGGGGGATAAGGCAGCTCAATTTGAGCACGGTCTCTGAGCTGATGCTTCTCGAACTCCATTGCCATGCCTTAGCAGCCCAACTAACAACGAATCTCCAAGATAAAAAGCACCACTAGTTGGTGGAATTGCCAAGTGCTTGCCGCAAAGAGGATGCAGCGCCGATCGAGATTCCGGTTCTGGAAGGCGAAGAAGGTGTGCGAACAGACTGTAGTCCACGTACATAGTTTCGGTCAACGGAAGTCGACAAACCAACGGCCGGGAGGCTTGGTGCAGCCGATGGTATGTACTCGGTACGCCAGCTTATGTGGAACAGGTTGTAAGGCGACCTGGCAGCCCCTGCAGGCCGAGATGAAGCACCGGCGATATTGAGAGATGGAAGTAGGTACCAAGTTCCGACACAGGGTGGGCGCCTCGGAGGATTTCTGGATCGAGAAAAGTTACACCTGGTGTAGTATCAGAAGGAGGATTCGTCTTCGTGGCTGTTCTGCGTGTGCAACTTTGCAATTGACCAGTGTGCCAAGCAAGGATGATGGGATTGATATGAAGTCAGTTTGCTGTTGGTTCGATATAGCTTCGATAACAAAGAGAGGCCAATTGGCAAGGACAGTCGGTGCTGTGACATTCATTGGAAATGGACGGACGGCTGGACATTTTAGGACTCCAGAATTGGTGACGGGGACATGATGAAGACCGCATCCTGTAGAGGCATCTCATAGGCTGGCGTCGGTGATAGGAGGTGAGGTGTTGAAGTTGCGTGGACAAGGAGGGATGTACGTACTCCGTAGTTGATGATGGGATTGAGATTGACGGCAGGGGTTCATAAAAAGCAAAGACGGTTCGAAATGCAGACCTCGCCCCCACCTGGCATCGCTATGTACTTCATTCGTAGCACAGAAGTTCACAGTAGCAGTGCTTGGCAAGTTGACCCTGGCCGGGGCAGGCTGCCGTTGTTCTGACCAGGGCTTTATCGACCAATCATGGGCGAATAGCTTATCATGACAAAATGTGGTTACTCGGCCTCTTCGGCCGGTGCCCTTGCCTCTGATGAGGAGTCTGATCTGTCGGGCCCTTGCCATCTGCTGCCTTTCTCGGCCTGTCGGTCTCCCATCAGGATGGTAGCGGCGGGACTGCCTGCCATCCTTGTTCGCTTTCCCAATCTGGCGTTAGGTGTTTGATATCACCACCACCAGGCAGGTGGGAAGGAATAGCTCTTGGTTGCGAATTTTGTCGATGTTGAGGCAGGCACCACACTGTTTAACTCCATCGTTTTGTATTACTAGAGGATTACCGCAGTACATATAGACGCTACCTTACCCTCGAATTCCGTACTATTTAACCTTAATCCTTTTTATAAATTACCTATCTTTTCCTCTATTTTACCCTCTTTCTTATTAAAAAATCGCTAGAATTATAGTTTTAATAGCTTATTAATAAGCTAATATTACTATTTAAAAATAAATAACCTACTTTTATATATAGGTATTAAGAGTTTTATTATTATAAAAATAGTAATAAATATATTAGAGTACTTAAAAAAGCTTTTTAATAAACTTTTAATATTATTTAAAATAATTATTTTTAAGTTATAAAAAGAAGCTAAAGTATTATATTAATATAGCCCTATTTATTTTATTAATATTAATAATACCCTTTTTAATATAAAATATATTAATAATACTCTATAGTAACGTTATTATGCTTTGTAAATCGTACTTAATATTAATAAGGATTTTAATATTATTTACTAAGTCTTTTATTAAAGTTATTATTATAGGGTTAGTTTAGTTATTACTATTTTAATAAGTATTTTAATTTAATATATTTAAAAGCTCTTATAACTCTTAATTAGAGGCTTTTAAAAGACTTATAATTAGACTTTTTATTTATTATAAATAAAACTATTATAATTAAAGCTATAGTACTATTTATAGACTTTAATAATAAGTAGTTAGTAATATAATTATTTTTTTTATAATAAATTTAAAAAAGTATCTTAATTTAAGTATTAAGTAAGTATTATATTATTTTATTAAAACTATATTTTTATATTTATAACTTAGAAAGAATTAACTTTCTTTGATAACAAGGTACTCAGAGGTAGGTACTATATACCGTGATATGGTAGGTACGTTGGCTGCAATTACACTTTCACCTTGCAGCCCGCCGCACCACGGACAGTTGTTCAAACTTGTCCGAATTCCACCAAACATCCCGACATGCGAAAACAAGGCCAAGACTTGTCATTTCTCCACGATCTTTCTTAATAACTAACACTATTCATAATCATGACATGATGAAATAGCTAACAACTCTAACCAGCTCAAAAGTCAATCTTCCAGCTCCCGTCTATTCGCGACCCCAGCGTCGCATGAGGGACAGACTTTGAGTTCCCGCCCTGCCGCAGGAAATCATCAGCTCAAATCCCGTCTGTTTCAGTGAGACATGAGATGACGGCTACTATGCCCTTCTTCGTCTCAAACAACGGGCAACGAGCAACACACGACACGGCACTCTCACGGTACGCAGCACGGCTACGGATACGCCCGTCAGGCACCGCCTAAAGCCTAGGTATTCATTCCTATTGCGAGAAAACGTTAAGCTCTCGCGGGCGTTTGGCCAAGACTTTCAACTGAGACCCGGTTACCTACCAGCATCCCTTTCCCTTGGAATTCTTCCGAAACAAAAAAGAGAGATCAACCAAAGAGAAAGAACATCCGAATTTATTCCCTTTTTCCACGACTTTTGATCTTGTGCGGCCATAGCGGCCGCTGCACCAAGACCTTGCCGCTAATTTCTCACTCTGTGTGACGGCACGCCGCAAAGTCGTCGTTGTCGTCGTCGCCCGCAAACGTAGTGTTCATCCGCTGCTCGTGGGCCGTAGACGGCTGTTCCTGGCCGCGTCTGACATGCCTTGCGGCCGCTACAACGCGCTGCTCTGCCCATTCCATCCTCCTGCTTAGCATCAGCATCAGCTGTGTCTCGCACGTTCACGCACGTTGCCCTGCTGCGTTTGCTTCGCCGCCTCCTGCCCTTGAGGCCTGCCGGGTGCCGGCTGGCTGATTCAACAAAACGAGCCATGGTTGCCGATGGCCCCTCTGAATGATCAACCGCCGAGCCCGTGATGTGCAAAACAATGAGCTGCCGGCATCTGCAGACACAGTGTCGGATCCTGCCCCGACCGCGTTTGATGAGGCTTCCAGGAGCTGGCCGTCAGTGCTGTTTAGGCCAGGGGCTCTCTTACGGCAAATTCGGTAATTCCAAGTTCCAAGAGAAACGACATTCTGCAAAGTTCAGACCAGAGCGTCTCGTGTGTTTGAAGGAAACACTGGTACAGCGAGCGAGGGGTCTTGTTATGGCTGTGTCGGTACGAAGACCTAGCTACAGGATAATTAGGATGCCAAGTGGTAGGTAGGTATCCATCCCATCCGTACCGTACAAGTTACAACGGTCGAGCCGGCATTAGCCCAAACAACCTGCGTACACGACACAAGACCTTCTGAAAGGCGAGGAGAACTACGAATGCTCGGTCGCTCGGTCCAGCAATTGGCGTCTGCGTTAGTAGAGCGCGCTGCAATAATCGTGGCTGTTATCTGAATCCACGCTACGACTAGACCCTTGCTTTGATAACAATGGCCTGTGGTTCTGCGGATTCTCCTCCCCCGTTCATCCCCCACCAATAACCAAACTGCGGCGATTTCGACCCTGGTTGAACTGGACAGGGGCCAGGGGATGGGCGTGGTCAGATTAATGAATTGGAAGCACATGCATTTCTCGATTGCGACTTTCATCCAACTGTACGGGAAGAGATGACTTTGAGACCAACTATTTGATGAACCTTGAAGCACTAACTAGTATCACAGACACAGAAGGCAGGAAAAGCCTCGTCGTCGTCTGATGACAAGTCTGACAAGTCAGCAACGATCCGGTCTGGAAGTGAGGACGGACGGACGTATGGAGTAGACTACGCCAGACCGAAAACGGGTGACCGGTCCTCTATGGTATCGAAGCCGTTGTGTCTTGAAGCCGTCGGGTCTTATCAAAACCCAAGCCTTCTGGTTTCTGGATGCTACCTTGGCTCAACCCCAATTGCTTACCAAGGCGTTTCTTATGGGGTCTTGCTCTTGTTCCCGCGCACCACTTTCATTGCTTTTCCCAACCTGCAATTCTGCACTGGACAAGCACGATTGCCGTATTCCCGTTGCTTCAGGTTGCTCGCTGACTTGCTTCATAGGGAGTCAGGAGAAAGGCTTCAGGATTGAGGAAACATCCGTATCCGTACGAACACGCAGCAAGAAAAGAGAAGAAGAACCAACCTACGTAGTACAAATACAGAGTTGCAGAGTACGGATACAATCCATGGATCTGCGTCGCAACCGACAAAGCCTCCACGAGTCCACCCCCGTGCCTTGCCCCCTAGTGCACACCCCAAGTTGTACCGATTGGCCTTATTCGCGGCTCGCCCTGGTTGGAACCCTGCTTCGTTCTCGCAGGGCTTCCCACGACCTCCCACACACACCACTCTCACCTCACCCCCGAGAAAAAACTCTGGCCACCCCCCCTAGTCCATTGCCGGCGGTCTTGGCCCAGGGCGGACAGGGCCTGTCTGCGTGGGATAGCCCAGACGTCCCAAGCCGCAGCCTGTGGCCTCCTTCTCTCACAGACTCGCACTCCTTGGAGAGTCTCTGGACCATGGGCTTTTTTGGCCGCGTCGGGCGAGTCCTGCCGTACCCGTTTAGCTTGCCCGCCACAAGCAGGGCTAGTCGCCATGCCGCCCGCAACGCAACTCTGCGCAGACAGTCGGGGCGCCGGGGCATCCACATTCATAAGCTTCGCGCATCCCACGCCCGTTCTGACTGCTTCATCCCGTCGTCCCACCCAGTGCTGTCCTTTCCGATCACCCTGCGACGGCCCTTTGCGCTCATTTTCGAGGCTTCGCTCATACGAGGAGCCAGCCGACAGGCTTCTTAATACGACAATCATCGACCGTCGACTGCAACTCGCCAACTTCTAGTGAAGTGCTGCTCTCGGTTCCCATCCACGACGACTACGACTACGTCCAGGCTCAGGCCCTCCAATTGCCGATTCGGCGATAAGATAGCGGCGGCGGCGACAATACCGTCACGATGGCATCCCCTCTCGATCTCGAAAACCTCGACTATGTTCATCTCATACCCTACAATGGTTCTGGTCCCACAGGAGGAGATTCTCTCACCGAGGATCTGAACATTTGGTATGAGGTACGTCATTTTCAAATACCCTCAGCGCAGATATATGCTTCCTGTGGTACGGCTGCTAACAAAGAGGCACAGACTGGTGACATTGGATGGATGATTACAGCCACCGCGCTGGTGTTGCTTATGATTCCTGGCGTCGGGTATGGGCAATTTCCATCCTGACAGCTTTGGGAACCCAACCAACTGACACTGTTTCGTCTAGTTTCTTCTACTCAGGACTCGCGAGGAGAAAATCAGCACTTTCTCTCATTTGGCTTTCCGTCATGGCGACGGCTGTCACCAGTTTTCAATGGTTCTTCTGGGGTTACTCACTAACCTTTTCCCACTCGGCTGGTGCATTCATTGGAGACCTTTCAAACTTTGGATTCAAGGACGTTCTCGGCCGTCCCTCTGTTGGCTCAAGCCGCCTCCCCGATCTTCTCTTCGCCGTTTACCAGGGCATGTTCTCTTGCATCACCGTTGCTCTCGCGACTGGAGCTGTCGCTGAACGTGGCCGCATGCTCCCCTGCGTCATCTTCATGTTTATCTGGGCGACAGTCATTTACGACCCGATTGCTTGCTGGACGTGGAACCCTAGTGGATGGTCCAACAAGATGGGTGGTCTCGACTTCGCCGGAGGTACACCCGTCCATATCGCGTCTGGTACAGCCGCTCTGGCCTACTCAATGATGTTGGGCAAGCGCCGCGGTCACGGCACCCACGAACTTAACTACCGACCTCACAATGTCACCCACATTGTTATCGGCACCGTCTTCCTCTGGGTCGGCTGGTTCGGTTTCAACGCTGGCTCAGCTCTCTCTGCCAACCTTCGCGCTGTTCTTGCCGCTGTTGTCACCAACCTGGCAGCCTGCGTCGGCGGTATTACTTGGTGCGTGTTGGACTACAGGCTGGAACGCAAGTGGTCTACCGTGGGCTTCTGCTCCGGTGTCGTTGCTGGCCTGGTCTCCATCACACCAGGATCCGGTGAGTTTAATTCACAGCAAAGAAACATGCAAAACTTGATTAGCTGACTTGATACAGGATACGTCCCTGTCTGGGCTGCTGTTCCCTTTGGTATTCTTGGTGCGGCTTTCGCCAACTACGCGACTAAGCTCAAATTCATCCTCAGAATCGACGACGCTCTCGACATCTTTGCCGTTCACGGCATTGGCGGTCTCGTAGGCAATGTCTGCACTGCCTTCTTTGCTGCCAACTACATTGCTCACCTCGATGGCGTTTCCGAAATTGACGGAGGCTGGATCAACCACAACTGGATCCAGCTCGGATATCAGTTAGCTGACTCCTTCAGCGGTGGCGCTTACTCCTTTGTCGGCACTTGCACTATCCTCTTCATCATGAACATGATTCCCGGCCTTCGACTCCGTGCCACCGAAGAGGCAGAGATCTTGGGTATTGACGATGCCGAAATTGGCGAGTTCGCTTACGATTACGTCGAGCTCACTCGAGAGGTGCTCAACGATATGGACAACGAGGCTGCTAGCCGCTACTCCAACGATATGGCTTCTTTCCAGCCGATGGAGAAGAACAACAGCATTCCCTTGATGGATGCCCGCAACTTTGCCGGGTCATCACAATATCCCTCACAATTCGGACACGCGCAATGAAGCGCGATGAGTATGGTTTACACAACACTGACGGCTCATCGCCCTTCCTCGGCGCACCAATGCTGCACACGCTCTTAGTTCGACACGGCCCCGCTGTACATAACGACACCATAATCAGCTCATGGCACTGTCGCTGGTCCAACTAAGGAGAAGCCTCAGCTTGCAGTTGCCGAGCCAGGCGAGCCGTAAAGCCGAGTGACAGCTGTACGATACAGTGGCAGAGCGAAACGCCACAGTCTAGGAGAATGAGGACACGAGGAAAATGTTATTGTATATATTAGTTGGATTTAAAGCTACGATGATACCATGGGAAGCGAAGAATGAGACGGTGTACTCTCGACCATCTGTCCTTGTAATTATGTCAAAAAAGCCAGACCGGCCCGTCACGATTTTGGGTAATTTCTTCCGCCCTACAGACCAGGATTTCAAACAAACACCTTTTCTTTATTCAACTTCAATAGACGAAACACTGGCCCGCTGCTAAGAAGTCGATGCTGCTGCAATCTATTGTACTCACTAAGTCATGCCCGCAAGGGTAGGTTTGAGTCTCTTTGTAGTTTTGTCTTGAGTACACGTGGTTTGACGTACTTGAGGCAGGTAGTGTTCACTCTATTCAGATTGAGTTGGGAAGGTTAATTCACTACGGCAACTGGAAGCAAGGAAGGATTCCTGATGGCCTGAAGCTCCCACCGGATCCTGCAGGTCCACGCGCTGCTGACCGAGGCCAAGCCGATTTTGCTGCAGAATCCCCTTGTTGGGTGCTTGGGTCGATCGGTTGCAACCTGGCGGGCGTCAAACCCGCTTGGAAGCAGTCTATTGTACTCACATACCCCTTTGGCCCTGTAGCCCTCTGCCTATCAGACGCCCAATGCTTCTGGGTTGTGTTCCTCACATGGGGCAACTGTCAGTGTTCACTGCTGAGGGCGACCTTAATTGGATGACTTGCAGGTGGCCACAGCACTAATGCGACATCCTTCCCCACAGGGCACCCCGATTTGGCCATTTCCAACACCTTACAGAGTACCTCCAAGTATTCATGGGTCCCGTCCTTGAATGACATCCATCCCTTCCATCCATTAACACAACGTCGTCAAATGACAACTCACCTTTAAGCTACCTATTCCGTATTGGTGTGTGTGCCGCTCTCTCTCGACTTCACTCAGGCATCACTCTATCTTTCCATTCATCTCCGTCGCCATTGTTCCACGACTCCTAGGCAACAGTGACATACCGCCACCGACATGACGTTGGTTCACGAGAAGCTAAAAGTATCCCGTGCGCCTCTTTGACGACAGTTGCTACAATGGCCGATGCAAACACATCCTTCAGAGACAAAGCGCGTTTCTTTCGCCAGCTTGAATCTATTGGCAGGCGAGGCGAGGATGGCGAGGATGACGACGATGATTTTCACGAGGCCGAGCAACGCACAAGACAACAATTGAAAGCGTTTCAAGCCGCGGCGCAACTTCGCCAGCCACTCAGGGAAAGACCGCAGCTGGAATTGCAGCCGCCTCTCCTTCATCCTTCTCCTCCTCGCCAGCAAGAACAACAACAGCCACAACGGCGCGTAAGCCCCAGGCGGACCTCTTCAGCTTCGGCATCAGCGCCTCTCACAGAACTAAAACGGAAGGAAGTCATCGAGCGGACACCACTTGCCGAGATCAAGGGTCCCGGCAGGAAGGAACCTTCCACTGAAGACCTCAGCTTCATCGAAGACACGCCTATTCCAGAAACCTTGGCTCGACCACCACTTCAGCCGTTGGCCAGTCTTACTAGAAGCGCTACCACGCCGCTTCCTCTCACGAGACACATTTTGCCGCATCGCGTAGATAACTCGCCATCCATCGCCGCGATGAAGAAAAGAAAGAGAGAGCCGCCCATCAAGGTGCTACCCGAGGCGCAGCAGATCTTTCGTGGATTGCGATTCCACTTCATTCCAAATGATGATATTGCGCCAGCCAGGAAGATTCGGATTCGGAAAGCGCAAGAGTTTGGTGCCCAGTGGACCAGATCTCTTGACAATGCGACGCACGTCATTGTCGACAGGCGCCTCGACTGGAAGAGCATCGAGAATGTGCTCGGTTCGGCAAGCGAGGGGTCATCGTACACAGTCCTGAACGAGGATTTCCCGCTTGACTGTATCAGATTCAAGACACTGCTCAACGCAAAACAGAAGCAATACCAGGTATCTGGTTGTCCTGAGTCGCCACCTTCGCCAACCTCGGCGGAACCCAAGACTTCACTTCAGACTGTTCAGCCTTCAACCGGAACAACGGCGCGAGACTTGCCGCTGAAAAAGCGGCAGACAAATCCCCAAAAGTGGGATTACGTTCCACCGCCGTCAACTCCATCTCGAAGTCAGGAGTCTTCTGGAAGGACAAGTGGAAATGCGACCGATACTGCGGAGCCCTCCGTCCTAAGAGATATCACAGAGGCTGTGCAATCAACGGCTACACGTGATGCTGCATTTCGACAAGATGTCGGATCTTACGAAGATGCCCCTGCCACAGCAGAGAAGTCAACCTCTACACCAGAAGATGAGCTTGAACACGTCATTTCCCAGCTGCAGCAGTTTAGAGATCTGCCACTGGAGCATGATGACGACGATGATGATGCTTCTGCAACATCGCCGCAGTTACATGAACAAGTGTCAGGCAGTGAAGGCTCGGATGACGAACGTCAAAGGAAGAAAAGAGCTGTCGCAAGAACTAGGGGACGAAAAGAAATGACTTGGGAAGACAAGTTCACGTGTCATAAAGGGGGCACTCTAGGAAGCGACCAGCACAACCCCAACTCCCGCACAATTGACATCTTGCAGCAGATGTGCAGCTATTACGAGCGTATCAACGACACATGGCGACCCATTGCCTACAGAAAAGCCATTACACAGCTTAAGCGGCAACCCGCCAAGATTTCGACCGCTGAGGAGGCGATTCGACTGCCTGGTGTTGGCCAAAGGTTGGCAGACAAGATTGAGGAGATTGTAACTACCAATCGCCTCAAACGACTGGAAAATGCAGAGTCGGATCCGATGGATGAGGTTCTGCAGACATTCCTAAAGATCTACGGTGTTGGGAGCACACAGGCGAGCCATTACATCGCTCAGGGATTCCGAACGCTCGATGACCTCAAGCAAAAAGCAAACCTGACTGTGAACCAACGAATTGGTATCGATCACTATGAAGACCTCAACACGCGCATCCCCAGGCGCGAGATGAAGTGGTTAAGTGCGGTAGTCAAGTCAGAGGCAGCCAAGCTGGACCCTACTGTTCAAATCATCGTCGGAGGCAGCTATCGTCGCGGGGCTCAAAGCAGTGGGGATATCGACTTCATCGTCACGAAGAAAGGGACCATGGCATCATCGGAACTGATCCCTTTCCTGCGGGACCTGATAGGGGTACTTGAAGCGCAAAGGTTTCTCGTCGCCAGGCTCGCGGGATCCAGGGACAATGACGGAAGCAAATGGCACGGCTGTTGCGTTTTGCCAAAGATTGAAGGCTTTAACGACCGAGAGTACCGGAAAGTCTGGAGACGTGTGGACTTCCTAGTGGTGCCAGAAGCCGAAATAGGGGCGGCACTGATCTACTTCACAGGCAACGACATCTTCAATCGCAGCATACGACTGCTGGCATCGAAGAAGGGAATGCGACTCAACCAAAGAGGCCTTTATAAGAATGTGATGAGAGGTACCGGACGCGCCAAGTTGACTGAAGGAGAGCTTGTTGAGGGCCAGGACGAGCAGAAGATATTTGATATTCTTGGGGTCAAGTGGAGAGAACCACACGAGAGGTGGTGTTAAGGACCGAGGCACACTCTGATTAACGGTACTTGGCATAGCGCGGCGTTGGATGGCTTTTTTTTGGTCTATTGTTTTTTGACTCCTCTAGTCTTGTAAAAGAATCTACATGATACTCCAGTCAAGCTTGTGCTTAAAGCTGTTGTGTTTAACAAGATGAACTCGTTTGCTGGAAGCATGAAAATGTTGCCCCTCGTTGTACTCATGTACACCTGAAGTAAAGCTTCTTCGGACCCGCACACCTTAAACTCCATCAACGTAGTGCGCTGGCAAGGGGCGAGGAACGGGCCGGCAGTAAGGGTCTGCCAGTGTCAACAGTCTGAAAGCTACCTATTTGGTGGGTAAGAAGAGAAAAAAAAACCAAGGGAGAAAAAAAAAAAAAAAAAACTTCGGGTGGGTGAGGTGGTCTGGCCGAAAGTGGGTTGTGGAGACTGAGCCCGATGCAGGGTGCAGGCGGTGACGGGCATTGCGAGGCGCAATCAGGATTGATTATTTTTTTTTGCCAGTCCCTCCTTCCCCTCCAGTCTCTGTCAGGTCCATTCTGCCCGATCGTGTTGAAAGTCTTACCCCGGTCCAGTGCCCAGCCTGCCCCGCCGACCCTTTCCTTCTTCACCGCGCGACTACCTCTGCCCGTGTTTTCTCTCCCACCCTGAAATTCTTTTTCCTTCCTCATCCTTTCCAGTGTATTTGGCGATTCATCCTACACATACCCCAAGCCGACCTGTTTTTCTTCTTCTCGTCTCTTCTTCTTCTTCGGCCCAGAGAGCTTCGACGGTAAAAGTCGTCGCAAAAAGAAGATTTCACATACACCAATAATCAAAATGGGAGGCGACAATATGGAGGTCGACGCTGCTGAGCAGAAGCTCAAGAGCATGGAGCACTCTGAGCAGCACTACTTCAAGAGGTATGGCAGCAAGCTGGACAGCAGAGCTACAGAGTTGTCCACCGCAAAACCCCAGAACCATTGCTAACATTTGCGCTCCTCCACAGCTACGACCACCACGGCATCCACGAGGAGATGTTGAAGGATGAGGTCCGCACCCGCTCCTACATGAACGCCATTGTTCAGAACAAGCACCTCTTCAAGGACAAGGTCGTCCTCGATGTTGGCTGCGGTACCGCCATTCTGTCCATGTACGTACGCTCGGCTGTCTCAAACAAAATGCCACAACTGTGCAGCTCAACAAAGCTCGATTGCTTACAATGTATTCTTTGCACAGGTTCGCCGCTAAGGCTGGCGCAAAGCACGTTATCGGTGTCGACATGTCTACCATCATCTTCAAGGCCCGCGAGATCGTTGCCGTCAACGGATTGTCCGACAAGATCACCCTGATTCAGGGCAAGATGGAGGAGGTCGAGCTCCCCTTCCCCAAGGTCGACATTATCATCTCCGAGTGGATGGGCTACTTCCTTCTCTACGAGTCCATGCTGGATACCGTCCTCTACGCCCGTGACCGCTACCTGAACCCCGACGGTCTCATCTTCCCCGACAAGGCCACCATCTTCGTTGCTGGTATCGAGGATGGCGACTACAAGGACGAGAAGATTGGATGTAAGTTACAGTGCCACACACGACTACTGCCTCAGCAAAGCTTCGCTGGATTGTGCAAACAGAGGCTGACCACAAGACAGTCTGGGACAACGTCTACGGCTTTGACTACAGCCCCCTCAAGTCCACTGCTCTCGCCGAGCCCCTGGTTGACACGGTCGAGATGAAGGCGGTGGTTACTGAACCCACAGCTGTCCTGACCCTGGACCTCTACAAGTGCCAGGTTGCCGACCTCGCCTTCACCTCCCCCTTCCACCTCTCTGCCCGCCGCGATGACTTCATCCACGCCCTCGTTGCCTGGTTCGACATCGACTTCACTGCCGCCCACAAGCCCATCCGCTTCTCTACCGGCCCCCACACCAAGTACACCCACTGGAAGCAGACTGTCTTCTACCTCAAGGACATGATCACCATGCACGCTAACGAGGAGGTCAAGGGTACCTTGCACGTCAAGCCCAACGAGAGAAACCGCCGTGACCTTGACATCAAGATTGAGTACAAGTTCTTGACCGAGGACCCCACTCGTGCCGCTGAGGGCCAGTGCGAGTACAAGATGTGCTAAGCGTTCACGGCTTGAGCACTGAAACCTCGTTGCCACCACCTTTTCGGATAGCTTGCCCCTTGAAATAAGGGGCTCATCACCAAGCATCGCAGCGTTTCGTTCAAAAGCCGGAGTGTCTAAGATGTGGACGTCCTCATGGTGAGGAACCACTGAGAACACCGGCTTCTGGCCCTGGGTTACGAACCTGCACTGCTCTTTGCGCCCACCGGTTATATTTTGAGAGGAGATGGTCCTGGCCTGGCTGCGTAACCTGCGCCGGCAAAGGAGGCACGGCGCGGCCTTCTTTCATGACACATCACACCCTCTTGGTTTTTTGCCTATTCTGGTTCTTAATGACAAAAAGGGTCACCGCCGATGAAAGTGCGGATATGAGGACAAACAGAGAAGGAGGGGAAGAGATGACATAGAGTCCCAGAGGCATTTGCAGTCACAGCACCTGCAACAATAGATCATGACTAATGAATCAGACATGAATCTCCCACGTCTTTTTGCCTTTTTTGCTTTGTCTTTACTGTGCATGTTTTTGGTAGCAAGCGATGTCTTCTCGCTCAAGTAACTTCAGATAAGAAGAGACTTGTGAAGGTCATGGGGGGCGTTCGTACAGGGAACTTTTCTCCAAGCTTGCTGGCGAACACGATCAGCCAGGACTGGATAGAGCTTCCGACGGAGATGGCACAATGCAATACACACAAGATATACAATTCGGCTCAGACGCTATTGATTAATTGTTTGTCAAGTCATGGCAGTATGGACAGAAGATAGGGAAAGTAATATGGCGGTTATACTCTTCGCCTTCTATATTGAATGCGCCTCTCTCTCTATGTAAGGTGTTGCATCATGTACCACCATTGAAATGGTATATTGAACCACATTGACGTCCTCTCTCTTTCCCATTCTTTTTCTCTCCAAGTTTTTCTGGTTTGGTATATTATTAGACCGGACCTCGTTATCGTAAGACACTCGTAGAATGCGGAAAATCTATAGACAAGGCGTTGTCGCTATGCTATCCCCCTCTGCCCTGCATCTCTCCTGCTCACATTACACCAAGTTTTGAAGAGAGGGTGATAGCAACGGGAAAAAGGGGGGATGGCCAAACCAGATTGTATGTCCTAAAATGATGTTATGATAAACGCTCTCTCTATCTTCGTCGTCCCATCGCTATGCTTGTGAATTAAAGGGAAAAAAACTAATGCTGCCAGATGCTGAGTGAAGTTTGGTATATGAAAATGGATTTCCACCCCCTTTTTTGAATAACCAAACCCCCCCCCCCCCTGCCTCCTAACCACCCATTCCCGCCCTTGAGAAACGCCATGCTCGCCTTGAAATGCTTATCTCGCGATGGAATCTGTGAGAAAAAAAATCCCCCCTCTTTTTCCTCTTATGCTCGTCTTCTTCTATCTGTCTATATGGAGGCATCATATAACTCAATGCAAGGATATCAGGGTATGGCTTCTCTCAACCCCGCTCCTCTCTCCGACCTCTCTCCCTCTATTTTTACCTTTTCCTGTCTCACTCACGCGCATAAACAACCCCCTCGCCGCAATAGATACCTCTCACATACCCCCCGGCCCATGCGTAACCCAATCCTCAATGGTATCCTTGCCGCGAAACACGACGCCCATCATGACGGTAAACTCGTCCACCTCCCTCGGGTCCGCCAGCGCCAGCAGGCCCGAAAAGTCCATCCGCCCAACCCACCACGCCGTATCACCCTCCCGGGACCGGTTCCACCGCTCCGCCGTGGTAGCGGCCCACAGACGCGCCTGTGCCGTGAAGCTCATGTCCGCGAGACCGAGAGGGTGGTGATGATGATGTGGGAGCTGGTGGCCACCGCTGCCACCACCACCACCTCGTCCTCCGCCGCCGCCGCCGGCGTGATGTTGTTGTGTTTGTCCGGGCCCTCCTGTTGTGCCCGCGCAGCCAAGTTTGCTGCCGTATCCGCCACTACCGCCGCCGCCGCCACCCTGTTTCGCCGTAGAGTACACCGCCCTAACGAGATGAGCCATGGCGAGTACCCGTCGGATCGATTCCGCCATCAGCCATCGCCGCCAGGCGGCGTTGAGCTCCTCCTTTGTGAGGCGGGCGCCGGGGGTATTGGAGCGCGAGTGATCCGGCGAGAGGTCGTGTTGCGGGTACGATCCCGCCGACGAAGAGGGCTGCTGGTGCTGCGGCGGGATGTGCGAGTCCGACATGACGGTAGACGACGACGGCATGGCTTCTTCGGCCGAGAAGACGCCGGTCCCGACGCGGGCTTGGAGAGCCGACGTCCACGTCGCCAGTAACGGCTCGACCGAGTCCGCGAGGACGCGCTGGCGGATGTCGCCGTCGAACCAGCGCATGATCTGGTACATGACCAGCGCCTGTAACGAGGCAACCTGCTGCGGCAACGTCCACGCCGCCTGCTCGGGGACGTAGAGCAGCGCCGTGGCTTTTGCTTCCACGACGCCGAGGACCAGCGCCGCGTTCTCGTCGTTTTTGGCGGCGTACGCCGCGCACGCGCAGAAACAGTCCTGGAGCACGGGGGGCAGGCCGTCGGCCCCGTTCGTGGTGGGCAGGTAGAGCGCCGGGTGGATAAAGGGGGCGACGCCGTTCTGGCTTACCCACCGCCGAGGATAGGACCGAAACTGTTCGCTGCAGTACGTGACTGCGTCTCGCGATAGGCAGTCGCTGGTAGGCGCCATAAGAGAAGGTGACGGTGTTGGCGCGGCCGCCGAGGCGTTGTTGTAGTATAGGGCCCACGAGTTGTCAGTCTCAGGGACAACGGGGACGGGCATGATGTTGTGAAGGGAGTCAGTCGGCGTGCCCGCGGAGCCGCTTAGGACGTCTGTGAAGAAGTTGAAGTCCGCCGCTGCCACGGCGGCTTCAAGTGACGGGTAGTTGCAGTCTTCGAACCCCTTTTGGGTGCACCGGCCGCACCGGGGAAGCCGTTGGTCGCAGCGGCGCTTTGCTTGCTGACACGCAGTACAGGCGCGGCGCCGGGTCGATATAAGGGGTGATGAGGCACTCGACTGACCCGACATGGTGGTCGAGTCGGCAGCCCACAGAACGACTTGGTGGTGTGTGGCTTCTGGTGTGAAGTTTAAGGTATGTTGGGGCCGGGTTGATGCCGAGTAATACGCGGTGGTATATTGGGCCGTGTAAGAGCACTGAGATGTAACGTGCTGGCGTCTGATTGTCTCGTTATCGGTTCTCTGGTTTGCTGTGCAGTATTGCTGGCGAGCAAGCCACGATCACGACGGTGGAGTGACAACGACTCTGGCGTAAACGTTGTTGGCGTCCCCCCCTTTTGCCTGGCTTCGATTTGACCACTGACAGTTTGAGCAGCAGCCGGTCTCTTTGCCCTACAGTATTGCTGTTCCGGTAGGAACGGGAAAGTTGTCACCGGTCCGGAGCGGTAGCGGGAACGGTTGCGGCTCTCCGCTTTTGGGACGAGTGGAACTCCGCAGCGGGCAACGGGCTTCCGCGTTGCTGGGTTTTCCAAGGGGCAGGACAGTGGTGATCACCCGGCTGGTCTTTTCGGTTCGGGCGGTGCTCCGCTGTTGGTTGCTGGACATGATGAGGGAAATCCGGAGCCTCTTTTCTCGATGTGTTCTGGGCCGCCGCCGGCCGCTCTCCTTATATGGGGAGGAGGAGGCGGGGTACGGCTTTCTTCCCCTCGCGACGAGCTCACTCTCCCACACGAGAGCCACAAGCCGGAGAGAATCCTGCTCGATGGTCTCGATGGATCGAGAAGACACGATTATTGCTCGCCCGACTCAGCTAAGCATTTGTCTCTCAACGCTAGTATCCGGTGGGCTGGCCTTGCTCGTTAAGTCATCGAACGGCGCCCGTGAGTAAGCGTGCGTAAGAGATGGACGGGAGGATGGGACCTTCTCCCGACTCGACAAGGAGAAAAGAAGGAGAAGAATGTCAGTGGAAGAGACCGGTACAGTGGTTGTGTGCGCGACGAGTTGCCCTGATGCCTCGACCCAGGCAGTTCCCACTCCAGCAGAAGGGGAGGGGTGGGAGCTATTTGGGTACCACGTCAGGTGGTGTGTCAGCTAGTTACCGGGAACCAGCAAACGAGATCTGGGGCGATGGGGACATGCAGATGAATTTGAGTTATCCTGCATGTTCCTTCGTGGTGGCCGGTATTGAGCTCAAAGAGTTCTGGTAACGGCCTCAACGGCATGGACGCAAGTCAGTGTTCCCGTACCGTGTGCGAACTGTTTTCCAAATGGGGCAAGCATCTTACATGACAACTCCCGGTGAGGCGAGATACCTCCAAGTGTAGCGTACTTTTTGCTGTTCGGTTTTGCCTCTTCAACTGCTCAAAGGCGCGCAGCTTATCTGCATAGGCAAATGCTTCAAAGCAAATACAGCCATCACCGCCTTGGTCCGGCGCCAGTACCAATACGGCGACCCTGGTCGTTGGACGACGAACGAGAACGCAGACCGCACATCCACCCTCGTCTGCAGACACGAGGTCTGGCGTCTCCCTTACCCCCTCCCCGGTATTTCCCACCAAGCCATTGCGTCACATAATCATCCCCGTCGCCTACGGTAATGTATGTGGTAAGCACCTCAGGACCTTCTTACCATTTTGACACTCAGCCTTACGAAGCACGTCGATGTAACTTGTTGCCATGCCCAGAGGCTCTTCCTGGTCGCTCCGTCTTTTCCCAGGATAGAGTGCGGAACAAAAAAGTTGCATGACTTGAGATACAAGAGTTGAGAAGAGCCTACAGAGTACCATGAGTTAGTCTGGGCGTCTCAGCAACAATTTGGCCGTATGATCTGCATTCGTGGTGAATATGATCAAATAGCAGCCATACGTCCCTCAAGGTCTACAAGCTGACGGTTTCTGTCAGAGGTGCCGATGAGCATACAGCAACGGATGAACGCCATCATCAACGGCTGAGACTGAATCGTCTCATGGCAATGCCGGACACGGGGAGATGTGACGTGGTTGAGGCTATTTCGGCCAAAAGAGTCTCGTCTTTGGCCGCTAGCCAGCGCCCAGGGTCTGCAACGACGCGGGCAGCCAACCTCGTATTCGACCTCAGAGCCCTAATAGCCCCGAACACCAAGCCCTGACAACAGGCAACAGAATAAAAATCCGGAAACCTCATGTCTGAATTCTTACTGTTGTGCGGTCAATTGCCGACTAATGCGTCTCCCGCCACTTGACTTCCTCTTTCATCGACAGCTATCACCGCGGCCACATTTCGGCAATTAGCGTCAGCAGCATGGACGAGTGAGACTGGTCAGTTCGTTAAGTAGTGGCATTAAACCACGCCATCAAAGACCGTTTGTTGCTCCTCAGCAGAAGAGATTGTAGAGGGAAAGAGACCCCGTGATCGAGTTGCTGCTGGCTCTCCCTGGTTAGAGTTGTTCGATGTTGAGTTCCCGGAGTGCGGTAGTGACACTATCTTTAGAACAGAACAACGCTTGTCAGGTGGGGCCATGGACTCGACCCCAACTCTGCAGCAAAGCTATGCCTTTCTCGCTCTGCCCAAAGTCGAACGGCGATGATCTCGTCACGGGAATGGCAAACAGCTTCAAACTTCTCTGCTTTCGCCTCGACGCAGTCGCTCTCTCTAGTCCCATGAGACGCCCGCCTCCTTTAGTCTTTTCCCGCCACAAAGCTTGGCTGATGCTTCCTGTTGTCTGCAGACGACTGTCCTGGCGATATCCTTTTTGCGAAACGACATCGCATCCGTTTCTTTTGCCTTCCTCGGTGGCGCGCTGAACCCCGCAATGTGCAATCGACTCGGCGTAGACTGCTCTCCAAACTTTAGAGATATTTCAAAGTCTCTGAAATCATTAGATGAGGAGCGTTCCGGAGCCGAAATTCCGAGTTCTACTACTAGGCAGAATCATCGAACAGATTGCCAACTTAAGGATACCCCTTTGGAGCCTCAGAAACCTAATCGACCATGATGTCTGCAATTTGGTCTTGATTGGTGAGGCTCTGAAAACAGGAGGTCATTGATAAAACGTTTCCGGGACCCGAAATGCTTCTCAACTTGTTTTTGTAGTGCAAGCTATTGGCTTTTCGCCCATCTGCTCGCTCTCGAGTTGCAGTGTGGCAATGGCAAAGTCTGAGATGAGCATCCTTGCTCTGCGGCCACCCCTGAGTAGTGTATGTCCACCCAGTCGGAGAATGTCGTTCCTCGAGATATGTGTGCTTCGATCGCAAGCCCTAAAGCCAGTTGGATTCGATGTCCCAAGCCGCAAGATACCACAATTGTCTCGTGTATCTAGTCCTATTAGACGCAGTCGCGCTGGTTACCTTCGTGATCCTTTGCGGACTAAATGGTGAAGATGCCATAATCTTTTCTTCGTTAAAAGGGTGGTCCACAAATTGGAGCTGACAGGCTACAGCAATCAGTAGGGTGGCAGCTTGAGATTTTCAGCCTCAAACACGCCTCGGCTGAGGATTGATCGAGGGTTGCTGGTCAAATACAGCGGATGGTAACTCATAGGTCGATTGTTTCGCTGATTTAGACTCAGCAACTTGACCTGGAGCCTTGGCAGTTAGATACCTGGTGGAATATCCGAAGTGCAATTTGAGGCCAAGGCCGGCTTGAGGGCCCAGTGAGGCGGTGCCGCCCACATCAATATTGGTTGATGATTAAGGAAATGAGTATCTTGACATGCCGTGGAGCCTGGAGCACACTGGCTAGGATAGCGGTTTCCAGGATGTACGGATTATACACTCCCGAAATAGCCGCCAACATGGGCGTGGCCGGTTGTCATGTCCCCCTTTACACATGGAGGCCAAGTCTTTATAGTGCGAAGTCAAGCCTCCTACCCATCGACCCGAATTGGGAGGTTGCAGCGGACGTTATTGGCATCGCCGTGGTGATCATTGCCTTGGATGTTCGGACGGGAAAGTACACTAGACTAGCAATCACCGACTAAGCAGCCGCATCCTTCGCAACCAATCTGGAGATCGTGATAAACCCTGCTTTCAATTTGGACCAATGGAGGCCGGAGCATGCCAAAGAAATATATGGGGGAAAGACCCCGCTGTCCATTGCCCTTTCTTCGCGTCAATTCGTACGGACCGATTGCGAGAGAGCGATTGTCTTTGTATCGATCACTTTTCTGTCATCGTTTTGAAGCAAACGCAGTTGTATAGACTAATAGCTGCGACGTGAAAATGCGTCTACATGGGCAGTCGCTAACTCCGATTCATATTGTCGCGTAGTGTTTCGTCCTCAGACAACCATAACATGGTTTGGAGAAACCGAGTTGATTTCGCTGAGGGAGACTAGAGCCCAAAGACCGCCGAGGTTCCACTAGCTCTCAGAGGCCATGGTCTCACGGTGACCGAGATCTGGTGAAGGGTGTGGTGAGAGCGATCGCGCCCCTGATCTGAAAGTTGAAAGAAGTTGAGAACAAAGGCAAGATATCGTGTGAGGGCTCGATTCTCATTCGACACGCTTCGAACCGGGGTTCGACACACCAAGATGCGTGTCCCTTGCGCTAGTCCATTTTGAACAAGTATCGTTTCTGGACCGGTGGCCAATGGGGAGATTGCAAGCTTCAGGGGAAAATTACAGAGTAATACTCTGCAGTCGCTCAGCTGCACGATCTGCGAGACGATGCTAGCTCCGTCACGCGAGGTAAGGCAACTATCGCACGAGCCTAGTTGTAGGCGTCTCGCTCTCGTGCTGAACTTCGTGCATGCAGCATGGCTGTGTGGTTCCAAGGGTTTGAAGTTGAAGTTGTCGAACTCCCGGGTGATCTTCTGATCAGAAGCCATGGAAGCTTGACTGCTTGTCTGGGTCTCGGTGGCGGCTGGGCGGAGTGTACAGCTGTTGCAACCCTCTTGCCTGGCTTGAGTCCAAAGACAAACTCTGAATAGTCATCGTGTGGTGCAAATAGCACGAGCAGACTGAAGCATGTGTTCGAACGAATAGAGTGGGCACGTCTGTGCAGTGGATGCCATAAGTTGCCATTCTAGGCTAGATGACAGGGACCCGAGCTGCCGACGTTGACTTTTTGACGGGTATCCAAACTCGAATCGGCGTCCAAACTGGTGGTAGTAGAGCATGAAGTGAGTGGTAGAGGCATGATCTTGTCTGTGTGTTTGCCCCCGGTTGGTGGTAGAAGTGACCAGGAATGGGTTGAACCTTCGAGGTAAGGTAACCCTGAGTGGGATCCGGAAAACCGGACGAGGCCGTTTGCACCTTTGTGATGGCGAAGAGAGTCAGTTTAGTCTGAGCGGCGAGGCGAAAATGAGGCTGGAGGTTTGACAAGACGAAGACGGGGAGTGTCCTGGACAGAAGCAAGCCTGACGGTTTCAATGTTTCGACGACACGCACGAAACATTGGCAGAAGAAGGAGAGAAAAAAAAAAAAAAGCCAAGACCAAGTAAGGTGATGTTGGTTTATTCCCTCGCGTGTGCGGCAAGCAGGCTGAGTTCTGACTTTGGCATCTCTATGGTCAGCGTTTTAACCAGGAAGGCTAATCGGGTGGGAGTTCATCGGCATCGCTGTCGTTATTTGGCTTTCTTATCGTTGTGTCGGGTAGCGGACCGAAACACAAGACGAGTCGGCATTGTTGTCAAAGATGGCAATGGCAGTGACACGATGCGGGTTGAGCGTGGTTTGGCAGCCGAGTGACTCGAGTCGAGTTCGGGTGGCTGCGAAGTGAGGTGGAGAAAATTGATCGGTGATCGGAAAGTGCGAAGAATTGTTGGAATGGGGCATGTGTGGGCAGCTTGCATGATATTGGTAAGATGAGGTCAGCTTGGAGATATGTTTGTGAGAATTGATCATCACAATGCATGCAGCATGAAAGTATGGAAGGACGCAAGGCACGAAGGGAGGCTCCTCCCAGAGGCTCTGCTCTTTCGAGTTTTCTTTCTTTTGGTACCGTCAGGGGAGCACAGACAGTGAAAATCATCGTATGTACTCGTATGCTATAGGCGGGCAGGGACAGGTGCGTCCAGTCTGCGGATGTGAGAGGCCGGATACTAGCCGCAAGGTACCACAAGGCAGGGCAAGCCGTGGTTGTGCAGGCGGAAGCAAGGAAGGAGGTTATCATGGGAAAGAAGCGATTAGCAGCCGTGCCATGGCTGAACCTTGAATGACAATGAGTGACAGTGTGTCACTGACAAGGGAAGGACATGAGGTGGACAGAGCTTCAGACTCAGGTCCCGGACCAGACTGATGGAACTGTGACTGTGCGCGCGTGGGTACGGAGTAGGTACGCAGTAAGTGAGTTTGCGCGTTTGTGTGTCGTGTGCGTGGGTGCTGGCTGCCAGCCTGTCACGCCGCGTGGAGGCGGCGAGGCGCTGACAGAGAAGGTGCTTCACATAGTACAGTAGAGTTTGGACAGGGAGGAAGGAGAAAAGAGTGGAGTACCTTCCCAAGGATGGATGGATAAGAAAGGAATACGTACCGATTCACCTGATTGGGCGGGGCTAGCGCAGGAGGCTAAAATTGCTCCTGTTCGAATTCGTCAAAAAAACGGTTGTCTCACCCCTGCCGCCGACCAGGGGCGCTAGAGCAAGGTACCAACGCTGCTCCTTGCTGCTCCTGGATCCGCCCAGGATGTTTCCTCTGTGTCTGAATGTCGCGAACCAGGCCTCCCATTCGACCATTGGTCAATTCACCTTCCACGAGCCATGGTACCGCCGTGCCACAGGACGCATCTAACACCTTCGACCTGCCTAGGGGAAAGGCGGATGGATACTCTTCTACAAGTCCACATGGGCGCTTGTCCAAGTTCGATCTTCTCTTCATTTGCTGATTGCTTGGATGCTTTGTTCTAGACTGCCATTGGGAAACGGCACAGGAGCACTCTGCACAGCAAGATGAAGGCCTATCTCGAGTGCAATAGCCAGTCGCATTGCACAACGCCCACCTACCCTCTTGTGACTCTCGCGTCTAATCGGCACGACGGCACCTCACGAAAGTCTTCTTCGCGGTACCTTCCCTTGAGACCTTCCGACCTATTCCTCGCCCGCCCATGTCCAAGGTCAAGTACGGAGTACCTCCTCCGTGCCTACCTACCTACCTATCCACAAAACCACACACAGCACGATCCTCCTCTCAGATCGATCCATTCTGCCCAGCAAACTCCAAAAAGAAGAAGACGTGCAAGTTTCGGCCCCAGCACCCATCGTGTCATGGATGTCACGTACGGTTCCAATATCAGTGGCCCCGGGGTTGCTGGGGCGAACCATCTCCAAGCGCCCAAACGGGAAATGGCGCCAAAGCAGAAGCGCTACGCTGCAACTACTGCCCCACACCATCTCCAAGGGTCCCTGTGCGCGAGCATGGCCCCTTTTTGGCCAGTCGCCGTCGTCTGCGATCCCACCCTGCGGCCTCTTCCACCATTTGCCCTCCCAAAAATCCCCCCAATACTGTTCCATTTCCTCTTTTTGCCCTTCCTTTTTCCAAATGGACAACGAGCTTGGTCTCGAATATCTCTTGCTGCCTCCCAACTTGGCTCTAGAGATAAGCCAGAGTAAGACACTTATGAACAGAGACAGCCACCGCCGCTCAGATCTCGACCCTACTCATAATCATGGCGGCCCGCGACCCTCGCCCACCTCATCTCAACCTTCACCTCGAACGCCCTCCGAGAGCCACGGGAGACCCTTCAAAATCTGAGACTCTTAACGCTTCATCTGATGACCTCCGTGGACGCCCACCCTACCGCGACCCCAACCGCCCTGCAACCTCACCTTCTCCCTCGCCTGGTCGTACCAGATCGCAGACTCTGCCCGTCCAAGTCATAACGCCTACCTTCAATCCCGCCAAGGCGATCAAGCGGAAGCCTCTCTCCTCGACAGCTTCTCAATTGGCCGCCAGCTACGGTACCGGCTCTGGTTCCAGTACCCCGTCTATACTGTCACCTTCGGCCTTTGCCGCCCCTGAAACACGTTTCTCGAGATCCTACTCTGTCGACAGCCCTACCCTCTATGAGTTTTCCGACAGCAACAACAGCAACGTTCGCCCACTCTTCGCGCCACCAGCTGCTCACCAGAAGCTTGACATACAGTGAGTCCGAACCCTTTGCCTTTTCGTCCAACTTGGCTCGACCTCTGCTGGGTCGTCCCTCCCTCGACTGCCGGGAAACGACTCTTTCGGTACCAACAGCAGCTAACCAGACTTTGACCTGTTGCAAGCAGACCCCCACCTACCGACCTGGCAGACGACGCGGCTTACTTTGCTTCACGAAACAACCCAAGCACCAACCTTGCATCCCCTCAAACAAAACCTTCAGACGGCTTGTCAGAACCTGCCTTTTTGACCTCCGACGTCACCCCAACCTTTTCTCCGAGGCTACCGAAAGCGACACCTCCTCAGCCGATCATCGAGGAAGAGGAGGACACGGACGAAGATTCCGAGTCAATTTACAGTCACAACACTAATGATAACTCTATCATGTCCATACCCGCTACCAAACCTACTCCTCCCCATCTGAATCTATCAACGGATCGAGACAACTCTTCGCAAACAGTCACCACAGTCCTGGAGCTCAGACAGTCACTCACGCCTACTACATCAACTCCCACTCCCTCGATCAACAAGCCCCTTCCCAAATCACCAGGCTCTTCCAAGCTAGCCAACTTCTTCGGCTGGGGTTCTTCGCCGTCACCTTCGACGACAGAGTTCTCCTCTCTCTCATCGCCTCTTAATTCGCCTCGACGAGCTACTCTGACAGATGACACCCCTCTCACAACTGGAGTTCCGTCACTGCTGCCAGAACCTCGAAAAGGGAATGCGACACCAACAAATGCGCTTGGATATTGCGAATCAAATTTATACACACCACCGCCTTCCTCCTTAGCCCCATCCCTACAAATCGAAGAGATGGAGGACGAACTGAAGGCCATCAGTGCCGAACTGGCATCGTCCATTCGGCGCGAGATGGATCTCGAGGATCTCGTCGATAGGCTCCAGTCCGAGATCAACAACCCACAAGCCTCCGGCAGGAGGACTAGCGATTACTTTTCCGACTCTGGATATAGCTCTGCCAAGTTTAGCGAATACGACCAGAGCAAGGAAGAGGTCGAAAAGATTCAACGTCGTGCAGAACAAGAGAAGGCTTCGATGCGACTGGAGCTGACCAACAAGTTGCAAGATGAACGGTCACGAAGAAATGAGTTGGACCAGCAGATTAAAGAACTGGCAGAGAAAGCTTCACAGGTGGACGTTGCCCAGATCAATAACGAGGATACTAACAACCGTCTTCGAGACTTGGAGCACACATGTGAGGATCTCCGCCGCAGGCTTGGAGAGGAGGTGCAGGTGAAGTCTAACTTCGAAGACCTGCTCTCAGTCCTCAAGGTTGAGCTTCAGAGCACTACGAATGAGCGAGACAACCTTCGCGACGAGATCGTACCCCAGTTGAAATCAAAGCTTGATGGCCTTGAAGCCGAAGCATCTGAGTATGCCAATCTCACCTATGAATCATCCAAGATGCAGCAAGAGTTGGAAGTCTTGAGACAGGAAAACAAAGCTCTCAAGTCTTCCGGACCATCGCCACAGCCAGAGACTCGCGCCCGCAGTGCAACCAGCAGCTCGACTCGCCTTGCCCGTTCTAGCTCAGTAACGGCTATGCCATTCATCCTTCAAAAGGCGCCGTCGGGCTTGGGACTGACCAGATCAAACACCGTTAAGTCAGGCGTGACCGAATCTCGAGAGCAGCTGTCGGAGCGCTTGAAGGACGTCGAGGCCCAGAGAGACGCTCTCCACAACGCATTGAAGAGCCTTCTCGAACGTCAAGAATTTCAAAATCGGGAAAATGAGAAGAAGATCAAGACCTTGGAGGTTGAGCGAGAGAGACTGATGGTGACGTCTCCACGACAAGCTGGCTTCGCCAAAGATATCTCCAACCTGAGGGTTGAGGTCAATGTATTGCGTCGCCGTGCTGACGAGGCGGCCGAACAGAAGTGGCAAGTGGAGAAGGGCCTCGCTGGCCTTAAGATGGATCTCGATCGTGCTGAGGGTGAAGTCGCTGCACTCCGTGGACTGTTGAAGGAGAAAGATATTCTCATTCCCCCGTCGATGGCTCGCGGCAGCACCTATGAGTCTGCGTCTGTTCCTGTAACTTCGGAATCTTTGGAGGCTGCCTTCCAGGATTTGCAACTTGCTTACAAAGACTCCCTCCTCAAGATCAAGGATCTGGAAAGCAGTGGCTCTATGGTTGTAGGAGACGAGGCTACGAGACTGGCTCTCGAGAGGCTAGAGGCATCCCTGACGTCCGCCGTCTTCGAGCGCGATGCGGCGAAGGAAGAAGCCTCGGCTTACAAGGATCAACTAGAGAGCTTGGCGGGCAGCGAGGTGGCACACCTTGAGAGCGAGCGCGCTCTTGCTGATGAGCTCCGTACGTCTGCTCAGCGCGTTGAGGAACTCGCCTCCCAAGTTCAGAACCAGCTGTCCGTGAACTCTGAGCTCCGCCAGCGCCTCGCGGAAGCCGTCGCTCGTGGCGATGCCGACCGCAAGGCTAACGCCGACCGCATCACACGCCTGCAAAGTCGCCTCAAGAACCTGGAGGAGCAACTGCAAGCTGCTCAGATCTCATCCGAGGAGCGCGTGGCTCGGCACGAGGAGCAATTGAAGGAGCTGAAGGACGCACAAAGCGTTCAGCTGCGCCGTATGAGCCCTTCGCCCGGTGCCAGCGGCATGCGCTCTCCTCGCAAGTCGAGTCTCAGCCCGATGCCATCGCCAATGTTCCCGCGGTCGCCCCGTCTCATGCCGAAGCAGTCCGTCGAAGACGAGACGCAGATCGAGAGACTGCGGGTTAAGGTCGTTGAGCTGGAGACAGCACTTACGGTTGCCGACTCGGAGATGCAAGACGTCATTGCCCGCATGAGTACTGCTCAAATCGAGGTTTTGACGCTGCAGGAGGAGCGCGAAGCCGCGCGACGTGAGACCAGACGTATCCAGCAAGAGTTGGAAAAGGAGAGAATGAAGGCGTTCGAAAACCGATTCAAGACGCTCGGCAGCTCAGTTCAATGATATAACCGGGCGACTCGGCTCGGATAGGGGTTGGTGCCACGGCATAACACTGCCTCCTATACCCGTCATCAGTATGCGGCGCGCCTCGTTTCAGGATGAGCACCTGGGCCAGGACACTCCCTCGACACCTCTCCAGTTTTCGCACCGCACGCACTCGAAACTTGATATATAGGTCACCAACATGGTGGCCGCATTGCCTCTTGCGAAAAGGAGCAAACCATGCATTGGGATAGCGAAGTGCGCATCGATCACTTACATCGACTTTTTTCTTTGGAATTTTTTTGGTTTGGGCGGGTATCGGAGCACCATCATCTCTGGGATGAGGCAGTGTGCCATAATTCCCCACAGAATGGGTTCCTTCTTTTTTGGAGGTGCTACACAAAGCACCGTTGACGGCCGAAAGCTACAGCACATGATATATGTCTCGCCAGTCTGCAGACACCTCTCTATACCTCTATTATATATACTTAGTGGGGCGGTTCAAGCACGGAAGTGTTTGTGTAATGTGTTTATCTAGTTCATGTCTTCTACTTTTGCCCTGTTTGCTCTTGGATGTCCTTTTGCAAGGTTTCTTTGGGTTAATTGGTATGAGGCTAGAATTGTACAAACAAGAAACAGAATAATCGAAAGGAAGGGGGGGTATTGAAGAGGAGGAATCAGTGGAAGAAGAAAAAAGACCAAAGCGGCCTTGCCATGAGAGAATGGAAAAGGGTTCGATGCCGGCAAGCGTCAAGGGTTGCGAGGATGCATGTGTATGATAGAGAAGAATTGACGACTTGAATCGTACAGACCTTGACCCGCCTTTGCGTGACTTGTATGGAACGCACTCTTCCAACTCCATCATGAATGATATAAGCTGGCCTTTCATCAGTGGTTGGCCTTGGTGTGGTGGTGGTGGTGGTGGTGGTGGTTAGCGAAAGCGAAGTCGGTTCAGGTGGTGGTGCATTGAGATGATCCCGACGAGCTGGAGAGGATTGCCACACCAAACGGGCGGGCCGCGAGAATCAACGTTGGATCCTCAAATCGGGTACTCCGTCCGGGACAGGGAGACCCCGGGGCTAATGCATGAGGCCACAGCCAACCATCTAGCTTGTATGTCTTTTGCTTCCTACTTTCTTCTTTTTGTCTTTCTGTAGGTAAATATAAGCTGGTGAGTGACTTAATCCAGTTACAATCCAGTCACGTTTTTGAAGATAAAGATCTAACGGGTGATGTGCTGCGCTTCTTTTGAGTAGGGAAAGACTAGGGATATCAAATGTCTCGTTTTCTGTTCGTTTCATCACTTTGGGCAGCTTCCAACTTGTAACCAGTCCGCTCTAGCTTTTACGAAATCCGCCGTAATTTTGGTCCAAGCAATTTGGCAAATAGTCCAATCATCAACTGTCCTCTATCGTGAAAAGCGCATCGTTGCTCCTTTGACAGATAGGCGACTTGCCTACAGTCCGCCATACTGCTTCACAATACCCGCGACCTTGTTGGCGAGTTCATCAGCCTCGGAGCGAGTGGCTGCTTCAGCGTACACACGGCAGGCGTTCTCGGTACCGCTGGCGCGAGCGAAGGAACGAGCGCTGGTGTACTTTCTAACACACTGATCAATCTCGTCCTGAGCTCCCGCAGGATGGCTAAGGCGACGCTCGGCATCCGTGGTCTGGAAAGCATCTTTGTTACCAACCTCAACACGGACCAAGCGATTGGGAAGATCCGAGTAGGTTGAGGCCCAGTCCTTGAGAGTCCAGCCCTTGTGAGCGAGAATCACCTCCACCATCAACATATCTGACAGCGCATCACCAACGGTCTGGTTGACGAGGTTGCCAACGGCGGCAAGGGTCTCGAGGGCATCCTTCTGTGCGGGGGACTGGGGCTTCGTCTCGCTGAAGGCACGCATAGCATCTTGGCTGAAGATGACAGTGCCGTGACCGTTGGCCTCGAAGTAGGGACCGATGTCGAATTTGAGAGCAGCATGGTGCAAGTGCTTAACGCCAGTGGGCGTGCAAACGACGGGCAATCCGAGATGCTTCTCAATGTAGTTGGTGCTAGCACCGTTGGCATAAGCAGTCTGAACGACGCCGATGCGCAAGTCCTTCTCAAGGCCGGCAGATCGAACCAGATCGCCAATGAAGGAAGCAGCCAAGGTGGATATCCGGTCGCCGTCGAGCATGAAGAAGCCGGTGTCCGGGTCGGTGTAGTAGTAGATCAAGCGATCGGCGTCACCGTCAAAGGAGCAGTAGCGAGCGCCCGGGATGGGCTTGGGAGAAGCAGGGGCGCGCTGCTTGGTCTTGACGAAGTCTGCACCACACTGCACAAGTCAGCTAAGGCACAGAGTGGTACGGATGCAATGCAACTTACGTCGAGGTTGAGGACCTCGGGGCGAAGAACATCATCGTTCACAACCTTGACGTCGAAGCCAGTGACGTCCTTGGGGACGTGCTTCAGGAACTCGGTCAACTTGGGACCACCAACGCCATTGGAGCAGTCGATGGTCAACTGGCCGTCAACCTTGCGACCCTTGAGAGCCTTGACAAAAGCATCGGCAAACTTCTCGTAGTATCCAGTCTCGCTGACCTTGCCATACGACTGCGGCGTGCCCTCGGTGTTGACGCATCGGGTGAGGTAGTGGAGCTGGGGAGTGGTGAGGATCTTGTAGTCGGTGTACTCAACGCCGGTGGCCTCGAAGGAATCGGCCAGAGCAGCGACAAGCTTGTGGCCCGAAGGGCGGGTGTCTCGACCGTAAACGACGCGGGCAGGATCGGATAGGTTGATGCGGAGCTGGGAAGCCAAGGCCTTGTAGTTGTCGACAAGCTCCTGGTCCGAGGAGCTGTTGACAAGCTTAGTAGCATACGACTCCCACTCCTGCTCAAGCATGTCTCCCATGGGGTCAACAATCTTGACGCCATTATCGGCAGCGGGATTGTGGCTAGCTGTGATCATGACACCAATAGCCTGGCCATTGAGCTTGCGACTACGGAGGCCGGAAAGCAGACCGACACGGAAAGTGACACCGTCAAGGAGATCAGCCTTCATCCGGAACCCCGCAGTGCCATACTTGAAGGTGTGGTTCGGCACGATGGGGTGCTTTTGCGAAGCGGCGATGATCTTTTCGTCCGACATGACGGGCTGTGGACTCAAGCGAATGGCTATGGGTGAACGAGACAATTTCAAAAGAGATTCAACGTGTTGGGAAAGCGATGGCCAGGGTGGATGAAGGAGAGAAATAAAGAGGCAACGTAGTAGGTAATGGAGCTGGGGATGTTTACGAGGAAACAGTGGAGAGAAATGGAGGGCGGTAGTTTGCCAGTTGCCTACCTTACAATAAGGTGCTTGCTGACCAGGAAACTGGATGCGGTGGCCGCCATTCCAGTGTGCTGTTGCCTCCACTCATCTGTTACCTGCGTCTCTGCCAGGCTCACCTCAGCTCCCCGCCATTTACCTCATGCGAGAACAACAGCGACATTAACAGGCAGGCCCCGCCGTAGCCATTACCCGTGATGCAATCATGCAAGTCAGACTGGGCGCTGGATGGATGCAGCACACCGCAACAGGAAGGGGTGGGGTCGCAGCCCGGATTGCCCCTCCTCAGCGTTAGGTTCATGAGGGGCACTACTTACTTTTGTGACGGACCACCTAAACTGCCGCTCGAGACATGTTGGCGACTTCTATTCGTCGCCATAGATATTGCCTGGTTTACTCTCTGAAGATATCTAAAGCTTCGCAGGATGTTCCCGATAAAACACGATTTGATCCTTTTTTTTCCTTCCTTTTTTTTTTCTTTTTCTTTTTTTGGAAATATTAATTGAAGCTGTGGTCTTAGTGAAGTACCTTAATCGGCGGTTGTCACTCACTACCTTAAGCTGCACAGGAGGTGATCGGCGCCCCTCAGCCCTCAGAACGCCGGATGGCCCTGGCGCAAGAATTGGATATACTTTGTATAGGCACTGCCTGTCACGTGGATTCGTGATGACCACTATACGCCAAGTGCCACTGCTTGGCGTGTCTGCGCGTCGCGACTCCAAGTTTCCTTCCTCTCCCGCCCTCTTCTTCGCCTCTCTCTAGCCGGCAAGGCACGCTCGGCATCCTGGTAGATAACTGCATCTTGGGGCGATTTGTTTGTTTTGGAAATCAAATTTCTCAGCCTGGCTGCATACACACCGGCAGAGATGCTCTTTTTGTTGTCCAGTTCTTGGCAATGATCTTTGACGTACCGACGCCGCAAGGAAACTCCAACATCACAGCAGCATTATGGCTGGCGAACACGAGCAATACGCCAATCCCCTGCTCCTTGATTGGGTCAAGGAGTGGCTGGATACTGCGAGAGAACGGAACATGAAGAGCACCTCCACCTATCGAAATGCCTATGAGTCTCTCAAGGCATGCCCTATCACCTTTCAGCATCCACGTCAGCTCACCCAGCTCAAGGGCTTCGGAGACAAGCTCTCTTCACGTCTGACTGATAAGCTAAAGGAGCATTGCCAGTCAAACGGTCTGCCCATGCCTAAGAATCCACGGCTGTCCAAGGAAGACCGCACATCCCTCGGAGGCGCTGCTGATGATGACGAGCACCCTCCACCCAAGAAAGCACGCAAGGTAAAGCCTTACGTTCCAACATATCGCTCAGGCGCCTACGCTCTCTTGCTATCACTCTCCACACTGGATAAGGGTGTACAATCTGGGATAACCAAAGCCAGCCTCATAGAGTTGGCTCAGGAACACTGCGACGCATCCTTCTCTGCACCCAGTGACCCTGGCAAGTACTACACGGCATGGAACTCGATGAAGACGCTCATCGAAAAGGATCTTGTTTGCGAGAAAGGCCGCCCACAGAGGCGGTACTCTCTTACCGATGAGGGATGGGAAGTTGCTGAACGCATCAAAAAGACCGCAGAAGCGAGCGGCGCAGCCGGCCATGCTACCGCAGGCCCTAGTACGCATGCCGGACCTGCCAGTGGGGTTGATCTGACCTCCATACCGTTGGATAGAGAAGCTTCGCCATCTGTCGAGCCAGCGGAGCGGCCGAGAACGACATCAGAATACGAAGGCGTTGTCGCGAATGGACCAGTGGTCTCGGATGAGGCATCGTTACCAAACTTCGTCCCGATTCGGCTGGCACCCGGTTCATTTACCGTTCATCTCGCCCTTGACATCCGCGAAGTTCGAGCAGTCAAGGATCGCGACTACATGCAAGACGAGCTCACCAAAAAGGGCGTAAAACCTATAATGCGAGCTCTGGACGTCGGTGATGCACAATGGATCGCCAAATGCCACGATCCCAACGCCCTATCCCGCTTCGGCGCAGAGGGAGATGAGGTTGTGCTGGATTGGATTGTTGAGCGCAAGCGACTAGACGACCTTGTTAGCAGTATCAAGGATGGCCGTTTTCATGAGCAGAAATTCCGACTTCGCAAATCTGGAGTCAAACACGTTGTCTACATAGTCGAGGAAATTGCCTTGGACTCGGCGTATTTTTCCAAGATTGAGGAAATGGTTCGATCCGCCACTGCGTCTACACAAGTAGTTAATGGCTACTTTTTGAAGAAGACTCAGAAGATGGACGACACGATCCGGTACCTTGCGCGGATGACATTCATGCTCAAGAAGATGTACGAATGCAAGCCTCTTCTGGTCATTCCGACACCGGCCTTGACAGCACAGAACTACTTGCCGTTGCTAGAACACCTTCGGAAGAAAGAGCCTACGACGAATTACTACATTACATACGCGGCCTTTGCGTCGTTGGCGTCCAAGTCGGACATGATGACCTTACGAGATGTTTACCTTAAAATGCTCATGACGACTAGGGGCATTACGGGAGAGAAGGCTTTGGAGATTCAGAAGCGGTGGAAGACACCACATGATTTCATCAAGGCGTTTCAGGAGTGCGGCTCAGGCGAGCAAGGGCTAAAGAGGAAACGGGAGATGGTTATCAGCGGTCTGCCCAATCTTGTAGGGCGCAAGAAGATTGCCAAGGCCGTCAGTCAACGGCTAGCCGAGGTCTGGGGCGATGCTTGATGATGGTTAGAATCCCCCTATTGTGAATATACGGGAAACAATGCCTAGACTCGCCCACCTATCTGGGTTGACATTCACCACCCGCCCTCTATAATAACACAAAAGATATTATTCCTTCACCAAGGCCTATGGCGTGGCGGGGAATGTGCTCGTTTGAACTGCCGCGCACCCATAGGTCACGAGTTCGGGTCTCGTGAAAATCCTAGCATCACTATACCTGAGGCTGGTCAGAGTCTCCTGGGATTTCGTAGGCCCCCCGTGAGTGGGGCTGAGCTTTTGTAATTTTATACGAGTTCGTTTAATTTTTCTTCGTCATTGGTCCTGAATACAGTCACTCGATTGATTCCGATTGACTATTTGTTTTTCCCCTTGTATCGAAGCTGGTTGGGACGCGGGGATATCACGCACCGGTTCCCCAGTTGTATATGTCGCATGGCGGCTTGTACAAATGAACGCATTTTAAACCCACTGCTTGAATGAAGTAGCTGTATAAAAGAAGCTCGTTAGATAAGTAGGAATGACGTTTTCTTTTCGGCACATGTACTCTCTCCTCAAGACCTGCCACCAAGTCCCTGAGCTACGATCCGCTCAACCATTCTCTCCAACGGAGCACTGCCGGCACCGCCGAGGTACCCCGCGAGGCTCTTCTCAGCATACTTTGCCATCATGTCCACCTCAATGTTGACAGTGTCACCGGGCTTCTTGCTCGCGACAACGACCTTTTCCTGCGTGTAGCTGATCAGCATGACCTCCCACCAGCCCTCCTCGTCATTGACCTGCGTCACGGTCAGGCTCGTGCCGTCGAGCGCGACGTAGCCCTTGTAGATGATGTAGCGCAGGACGGCCTTGTCCCGCGGCGCGAAGCGGAAGGTGAGGGCGTTGCCGTCAGGGGTGACGGCCAGGATGGTGGCCGTGGTGTCGACGTGGCCCTGGACGAAGTGGCCGCCCATGCGGGTGTCGGCGCGGACGGCGCGCTCGAGGTTGGTGCGCGAGTCCTTGACCAGGGACCCGAGGTTGGTGATGCGCAGGGTCTCGGGGGCGACGCCGACCTTGAAGGAGGGGGGGCCGGAGGCTTCAAAGGACGTGACGGTGAGGCAGACGCCGTTGATGGCGATTGAGTCGCCGAGGTGGCAGTCTGAGAGGAGGGTGGAGGACTCTGGCAGAGTGATTGTGAGGGAGGTGCCTCCTGTCTCGTCGTTGGGGTTGAGCTCGGAGACGACTGAGGGTGGGATGTTAGTTGAGGGCATTCCAAGTTTGATGTGTGATGAGGGGTGAGTCAAGGGTGAGAGATGAGGGGTCCGGACCTCCGATTTCTTCGACGATGCCGGTGAACATGGTTGCGTTTTCGGATGTATCCAGTCCAGTGATGATAGTCTGATACTCGATGAGTAGTGGGTTATCAGGTTACGTGACTGAGAAGTAGTGGTGATGAATTGGATGAGTGAGTTGAGCTAAGATGAGAAGTCATTGAAAGCTCTCGGAAGCTATGGACGTCTAATCTAGAGTGACCCCTCCAAGCACAATCCCCTCCCCCACTTTCTATAACGGGCGATGCCGCTATCCACTCAGAGACACTGACTTGATTACATATGCCAGCGTCCAATGCATTCCTCGTGATTCCGATGTTCTAATTCATCTATCGCGCGTTCCTTCGTCCGATCAGCGGAACATCCAAGTCTCTTTACTATCGGATCATTTCGTTAGCTCAAATCAATAAAGTTCTTCTCCGGCAGTCGACGCTAAGTGATGTGTGTGTTTAGGAGGCACGTAGCACGTATTACTAAGCATGGCGACCGTTAGTCGTGCTTGAAGAAAACATAGCCAGGTGGAACTGTTTACACTTCGATACGACCCACGCTGTTCTTTCAATGTGGAGACGAGGTAGACATATAAGCATCATCACATCAATGGGAGAAATGAAACTTTGCGGGCGTTTCTTGTTGGCTCTTGCGGCTGATGTCGGAAGTCGGAAGTTCCGAGGGGGGTCCCAGTCCTTCAGCTTTCGGGACGCATGAGCTTATCGCGCGTTCAGTCGAAGTGTTCGCCTGTTGTTCTCCTTGGCAAGAACTTGCGAGCTGGCAGTTGAAAGAACTCAATGCGGTTATATAACTTGACCACCGGTCTTCGGCATTTCACTAGTAATCAACTTCCTGTTGTTGTTGAAAATGCTTAGCACGTCCCTTCACATGGGCTGAACTGATACATCAATGGCCTCATCCTTTACAAGGCCCAGCCACGGCGACTTGTACAATTATCATCACTCTCAAAAACAACAAGAGATTCATGAAAACCCGTGGCTAGCTTTCCCGAGGCTGGAATTCGTACGCGCTACACAGCCATCTTCATTCCTCTCCTCAATATACGGCAACTCAAGCAAGTCGGGTCATACTATGTTGCCTGTGCTCAATTGTCAGCCACCAACATGATTTGAGACGACCAGCACCTTCAATTTGCCTCGCGTCTGGCTCCCTCTTAGCCGAGCCAACCGACTTGGAGATGGATGAGCCTTGTCTGATCTTGGACCCTGAGTGGTACGGACAACAAATCCGTGGCATCCACGGCGTTTTAACTCGACAGTCCGTGTCCCAAGTGACAAATAAGCTTTCCTACCTAGCATGTTTGGGAGACGACCCAGCATTACCCACGCTTATACGCCCTGAGACGATGCCATTTCGTGATCAGTGAGGAAACTAGACACTCCTTCAAACAGCTGGATGGAACGTTAAAGGCACTAAGGTATGGCTCTTTACCGATAGCGAGGGCACAACTCGTATGTATACGCAGGCTACGTTCGTTTGGTTAATCTAGGTCGATCTGGATCGACACTATCCGCTCGTTCATACTGTTCCAACGGTAGCCACCAACGTAGATCTGTCCGCTAGACGCGGCAGCGAAACATCACGACTATGCGGGCTACTCTCGTTTGCGCCGTTGCCTTCTTTTCATCTCTGACTTCTGCGCAGTTCGTTGCGCAGCCTACGGATCTCAAGACGGTCAAGGGGGCCGGAGGCGTTAATGTCCGATTTAAAGAGGTGCCGAACGGCATCTGCGAGACGAACCCCAACGTGAAGAGCTTCGCCGGCTACGTGGACGTCAGCCCAACGCAGCACATGTACTTTTACATGTTTGAAGCACGACAGAATGCCGCCACAGCTCCCTTGACCGTCAGACTCGACGGCGGGCCGGGAGCGTCCTCCATGAACGGCCTCTTCACCGAGATCGGCCCTTGCTCCATCGACGCCAAGGGCAAAGTGGTGAACAACCCGAACTCGTGGTCGACGGTGAGCAACCTGCTCTTCGTCGACCAGCCCGCGACCGTCGGCTTCTCCTTCACCAACCTGGTCAACGGCACCGTCAACCCAAAGACGGCCGAGATCGTGCCCCAGCAGTGCACATCCGCGGACCCCATGTGCGGGACCTACTCCTCCATGGACGTCTCCCTGACGCCCAACTCGACGGCCGACGCTGCGAAAGTCTTTTACCAGGTGATGCAGGGGATCATGGGCGCCTTCCCGCAGTACGCGGCCAACGGCGTACACATCAACGGTCAGTCGTACGGCGGCCATTACGTGCCGGTCTTCGCCGACTTCATCACCCAGCAGAACAAGGCGAAAGCCCCCGGCACCGTCCAGGTGCCCCTCAAGTCCATCTCCATCGAGGACGGCTTCATGGACACCCGCGTGCAGTTCGGCGCCTATTTCAACTACTCCGTCTCCCCGGGTAACCCCTACGACGTGAAACCCTTCAACGACACCCAGCAGAAGCAGCTCTTCACCAACATGTTTGGCCAGGGCGGCTGCCAGGACCGTCAAAACGCCTGCAACGCCCAGCCGACCGACAAGCTCTGCGCCGAGGCCGACGCCTTTTGCGTCAAGAACGTGGAAGACTTTTGGGACGTCAACGCCGGCCGCGCCGAGAACGACATCCGCCTCCTCCTTCCGGAACCCTACCCCTCGGCCACGTTCGTGAGCTACCTCAACAGGGCCGACGTGCAAGCCGCCATTGGGGCGTCCAACAACTTCACGCAGGCGTCGGTGCAGACCGCTATCGCCTTCGGGTCCACGGGCGACGACAGCCGTACGGGGGCGCTGGTCACGCAGTCGCTCAAGAACCTCGTCCAGCAGGGCATCACCGTCTCCCTCTTCACCGGCGACGCCGACTACGACAGCAACATGATTGGTGCACAGATCGTCGCGGCGCAGCTGGGCACGGCGAACTGGGCGAGCGCCGGGTTCGTCAACATGTCTGCCAACACGGACGGGCAGGTACCCGGGGAGGTGAAGCAGGCCGACAATTTCTCCTTCACGCGGCTCTTCTTCGCGGGTCACCTTTCTGCCTTTAACCAGCCCGAGGCGGCGCTGAGGATCCAGGAGCGGACGATCAAGGGGGTGGACATCGCGTCTGGGACGACGCCGATGGTGTTTGGGAAGAACTTGATCACGCAGGGCCCGCCGGAGAGTACCTTCAGAGAAGGGTCCGCGACGGTGCAGACAAAGGTTGTTCCCAAGGGCGCCGTGTATGATCCGCATACGCATCTGCCCGTTTTGCCTGCACAGGCGGCGGCGGTGGATGGTGGTGCTGAGTTTAGTGTCAAGGCTGACCAAGATCCGGATATGGAGCCTCATCCGCTGGCTGGTATGACGGCGAAGAATATCAGAAAGATGTTGAGAGAAAATGGGCCGCCACAGCTAAGGATTTAGTTAACTTATCTGTATCGGGCTTAAGAAGGCTTAGATATGATGGTCATCTCGCTGGCCAAGACCTCTAACAATCTGTACGCTTGTAACTCGAAGAAGTAAGCCTATACATATTTGCCTATCCGTCCTTAGGTCCCTTTTATGAAATCTTGGTAAAACGGTCCCGTCTCCAGAGATCAGTAGGAAAAAGTTTGAATTAGAAGCTGCCACAGCAGACCCAAAGAACCGTACACATACGAAATTCGTTGCAGACGAGGCAGCTCTGAGGTACCAGTATGAGATTTGGTAGGTAGAGCCAGCAATGGTAGAAAGCTCCGAGCTACCAAGGTCAATATCCCTAGGCTTTTGGACTCTTGCTCGAAGTTGATGGTATCTATGATGCTTTCAGCCATTGTAAGCGAGCCTTTGCGGTCTTGGAATTATTCAATCCGTACATCTGGCTACGAAGGAAAATGCGTCTTGGCCAGTCAAGTTGCAGAACCACACAGAATGTTTGTATTCTTTCAATATTCCAATTGTGCTATTTCTATCGAGGACCGATTCGCGCCCTATCTATCATGAATGAGAAAGACGGCAGACATAAAATAATCCTCAATGCTCGATACCGATCTGTCCGCAACGGCACCATTATGCCTACATTGACATACATGTTGGGCAAAAATGCTCAAATGAGATGTCGACGCGACTGCTCCATGATTTCATTCATCAACATCCCTCATCGACAAACGTCATTAAGCATGATACTTAGAACTACTTCGTCGTTCACACCTCTTCCCCACTACCTGTCACGTATTCCCAGAGGATCGTGAAGTCGAAAGGGAGATATATCCGTCCCACATCCTACCTATCTCAAATTTTACTCATCCCCAACGTCCTGCTAATTCCAAGACCCCATTCATTCCGACCTATCCCACAAGCACTAGGCTTTAACCTTCATTTCATACGTTCTGTTCCGTTACAAAAGGTTCGCTATGAATTCTGACAAGGTTGTCAAACTACTAAGAAACTTTCAGGTCTCTGAAAACAAAAGAAAGGCCCGCCGAGGATGAACGCACTGGTATGCCTCAAGTACACCTCCATGGCAGAGACCTTGCACTCTCATCATGCAGGTGCTTGCATGCATAATGCCAACGACTCGGAGCGCTGCCAGCCTTTCACGTGGTCCATATCTTGAGCACCATACGCTGGCACGACACACACCTGCCGTCTGCCATCTGCCGTCTGCCGTCTGCCGGGATCGCCGAGGCCGTCGCGTAACCTTCGTAGCTGGCTTGGTGTTATATAGGTACCCACTCCAGCAGACAATCAAGCTTTTGGCGCAATTTACTTAGATTGTGAGTCTCGATGCTAAGCTTCCTTAACCCCCCAGGGACGAGATGCCGATGTCCATCTACCCAGGTCACCGGATATCCCCTATTCCACCGGTACGTGTCCAGCAAGGCTGTTTAGCAGATATCGAATCCGGCAGGTATCAAAACAAAAGTCACCAAGAAGAAGGACAACAAGTATGGTAGTCATAATACGTTAAGAATATATTCGGGCGTCTTATACGCCATGCTGAGTATGCTTCTACCCAAAGCCCCAGTTCCAATGCAAGTAGTCCGCCCATGGTTGTAAACTCCAAAGCCCATTTTTAATACTCCTCATTATGTGTATAATGCAAACACCACTTCATGCACGATTAACCTCTCTTCTCGTCGAGATCAGTGCGATCTTGCCTCGCTCCCAGCATTGGGCTGGGCTGGATCTCGTCACCTGCCTCCTTCTCCCGTGCCGACGAGGACTCGGACACATCGGCGTCGTGCATCACACCACCCTGAGACTTGCCCTTGTGCTGCTCCTTGAAGTAGCCGTGCATAGCCTCGGAGAAGAGCTCGGGGTCTTCCCAGACCTCGGGCTCCTTCTCGCCCTGCATCGCCTGTCTCTCTTCCCACTCCTTGCGCATGTCCTCGATCTGAGCCTTGTGGTCCTTCTCGGCGTCGTAGTATTTGCCGACGCCGCGGAGGCGCTCCCAGACACTGAGATGGGTGGGGTGAACGGCGACACCGTGGTACTCGGCCTCCTTTCCGCTGCGGATGTACGTCCAGCGACGCTCCTGCTCCTTGAGATCGAGACCGGTGGTGTCGGGCAGGAAGAAGTAGGTGAGGACCATGCCGGCGAGACCGAACCAAGGAACAACGTAGAACTTGGTCTGAGTGTCGATGTAGTTGTACAAGACGGAGGCGAGGAGAGCTCCGGCCTTGCCGATACAGGCGGAAAAGCCATGGGCGGTGGCGCGGATAGGGGTAGGGAAAACCTCACCAGCGACGAGGAAGGTAACCGAGTTGGGTCCGAACTGGTTGAAGAAAGAGCTGAGGAAGTACATGGCCTGGAAGGCGTGAACGCCAGCCGGGCTGGTGTAGTATTCGAAGTTGAAGGCCGGAATGACGAACATGACGAAGCACATGAAGAAGCCAACCTGCTGCATCATCTTACGGCCGTAAAGCTTGTTGTCGATGAACAGGGAGGCGAGATAGTAACCGGCAAGGGAGACGACGACGTTGATCAGACTCCACGTCCACTTTGTCAGGAGGGAATCGGGGTTGCTGGAGATGACCGAGATGAACTGGCCCTGGAAAAGCTTGTTGCCGTAGAAAAAAACGTCATTGCAGAACCAAGTACCAGCAGTAGCCAAGAGGCGACCACCAAAATGCTGGAAGCAGTATTTCAGAGCGTTCACGTCGTAGCCGGTGACACCCTGCTTCTTCTTAGCCAGCGCAAGCTGTTGGTTTGCGCGCGGCATCTTCCAGGTACGGTAGTAGACGAGCCACAAAGTACCGATGGCGGGGAGAGCGAAAGAGAGGCGGAAAGTGTACTGAGCGGCGGACTGGGTGTACGGGCCGTTGCCGTATCCGCGGTTGAAGATGACGAGAAGGACGATGAGAACGACCTGGTTGATGAGCTGACCCCATCCCTGCATGAGGAAAGCCATGGTGACCTTGCGGCCGCGGTGAAGACGATCTTCGCGAGTAGACAGACGGCCGGCGGTGACGGAGTTCTCCATGGACGACGTAGCAGTGATGGGGTATTCACCTCCAACACCAAAACCGTAGAAGAAGAGAGACCAGGCGTAGAAAATGACCCAGCCTTGGAGAGAGCTGGCCCAGCAGCCGGTCAAAAGTAGCAGACCGACAAACATGATGGCCGCATCCTGGATGAGACCCCAACGACGGCCAATCCAATCACCAATGACCTGAAATTCTGTTAGAATTGGTTTTTCTTTTTTCAAAGGCGCAGGTTCATGAACTTACACCAACAGCGGCCTGACCAATCATGATGCCAACAATCTCGAGATATGTGACAGAGGCGACCCAGTTCTGCGTGCAAACGGCGTGTCCCTTGCCCCAGCACTCAGGCCAGACGGCAGCGAAAAGAGGCTCCAAGTTACCAATGGAGAACAGAACGTAACCCTCGAGACCGAGACCGGCACCGGGAAGAACAGCGTTGCGGAAGTACCAGGTGAGAGGAGAGAGGGGGTCCTTCTTCATCATCTCGCCGGTGGCCCTGAGCTCCTTGGCGGCCTCATCGCGATCGACCTTGTTGACGAAGTTGACGCGCTTCCACCAGGGCAAATCGGCCCAGTAGACACCGTCGGTGGTGTATGAATCGTCGGGACGCGTGACGTGACCGAAGATCTCGCGCTCATGCGCCGTGGTGTGTTCCCGGGGGTAATCCTCATGCTCCTGGCCCGTTTCGGGACCGTGAGGCACGGGAATCACGCCAATGGGGGCGGAATGGCGTTGGTGATGAGTCGCCATTGTGAATAAAGACTGTGAGGTGTCCGAGACACTTCCTGGGGTTGCGAGAAGGAAGTGTTTAGTGACGAGGGAGACTAGCTCACGCGCCGCTGTGAAGAGGGCGGGTGGCTGTGGTATTTAGATGTGTCTCGTAGGGGGGTTGCGGGGAGACCAAAGCAAAACCTTGATGGGATGGGACGGTAACCCACGGACAAGGTTCACTGGTGCAAGAGGTTCCTTGCTTTACCTTGAGGAAAGCAGGCAAAGGATGGAGGGGGAGAGGAGGGTTGATGATGGCCACGGCGGGAAGAGAGAAAGAGAGCACAATGATGATGGGCCCGAGAGGGACGGGAGCAGATATAAGCAAAGTTGATCCCGGGATGGTAGAAGGCTTGGTCGGGGCAGATGTCTTGCCTCAGTGACAAGATGTCCTGGATGTGGAATCGGCCGAACCCCGAGGAGCCGCTCGAGTCTTTGGACTCTGGACCAGTCTCCGTCGAGAATTGGATCCCGTGGCTGCTTCACCGGCGGGTCAACGGTTCTCTGATGTGCCGAAAGGACCCCTTGAGTTGGGTAGGTCGACGACCATCAGGTATACGGATACTATAGGTGGTGTACAAAGTACATGTACCGCGTCGCCAGGGTAGTCTCGAATCTTTTCCTAGGTTGGGTAACGGACAGGCAAAGAGGAGCTAAGGGTCAGAGATTGAAAGATGGGGTGCTTTGCTGCTGCTGCGGCTTCTGGCCTCTGACTGCGGGACTGGGCTTCCTGATGGAACAAGATACAAAGCGATAACAGTAATGAAAAAGCCAATTGCCAAACTTGCTGTAAGCGCGTCCAACCGGGTGATTTGGATGGACAGACCGAATAAAACCCAGCGGGCCAGGGGTACGATGTGCAGCACTGCAGACTCAAGAGACTTGAGAATCGAGAGGCGGAAGAGGAAGACGGGCTTGGAACTGTGGTGGGGTGTGGCCACTCTGCCCACTTACACCCCACTGGGGGTTGGGCTGGGATCCATGGACCAGAGCATGGGATGGGATGGCATGGGATGGCATGGAGAATGAAGAGGAATGTCCCGTGTCGGGAGGCATCTGCTATGACCTTGGTACACTGCGTATGAGTGAGTACCTGGGAAGATGTTGACTTTTCGTAGCATCGGCAGCGTCCATGGTCACATTCAAGAAGGTATGCAGTGAGTGAATGTAGGAGGACCCTTTGGGTTGCTCATGCTTCCTCTCAGAGTTCGCCGCGACCTCGGACGTACTCATGGCAGCTTCCCTCCACTTTCTTCTCATTGTACCGTGTACGGCTACGGTGTACGGATACCTCGCCTTGTGATCAAGGTGAATAAGTGTGGGAAGACCCATAACCCCCAGGACGTCAGGGCCAGAAGAGGAGTGTGATGAGGTAAGGGGCGACACGGGTGGCCATTGAAGAGGCGTGTCTGTGTATATTGTGTACGAGTAGGTATTTGTGCAAGGCAAGACAAGCCGAGTTTGAGCCTTGGGTTCAGAGCCAGAGTGTGTGGTTTGTTATTATTATTTTCCCATCTTTATTTGGTTTTGGACTAGCGGGATTGAGTGAGCACCAGCTAAGAAAAAAAAAAAGATTGATAAAAAAAAACCAAGCTGGAAAGCCTGGAGGGAAGACCAGAAAAATGACACAGGGACCAGCTGCGGTCAAACCCGAAAACGGGCGGGGCACACTAGCTCTACGTCACCTGGTTGGACCTTGGAGGCAAAGCCGCACAGGCTGCGGAGTACGTACAGCACAGGAAGAGCCGAAGAGGAAAGAAAGCAGGTAAAATGCGAGCCAGCTGCGGTAGCAAGTAGCTGCTAGGCCCGTTGGGTCTTTCCAGGTTGTCGCTCCCGAAGATCCTGCCTCGCCTGCCTTACCTTGCCCTTGTCCACCGCTCCGAGATCCAGCCTGCCACCGCCGATGCTCTCTCTCACACGACACCTCACCCGATATGTACTTGCTCCGTACGGACTCCGGATACCTACCATGATACCTAACGAGAGGAAGGTACCTTTGTACACCTCTTGGCAGCCATCAGCTTTGACAGTTCCCGTTGCCAATTCGGCCAAAATCGTACCATGTGCTGTGGATGATGTGCGAGGGCACGCGGGGGGAAGGAATCCAAAATACTCTGAACTGCAACTGTGGCCGTCACAGACAAAACGAAAGTCACACGTTGAAGGGCAGTCTTTTTTATTTTTATGTTACTTTCAAGCACTGGCCATCATTCGCCATTTCCGCCTCAACTCCAGAATGCTGTGAAGGCAGTGTAAGGCGGTCGTGTAATAGTAAGTGTGTGCAATAGAGCTCAAGCTTCAGCTTTCAAACTCCAAATCCCACGAGGCACAATCTGTCTCCATGGCCAACACATGCAAGACAGGCAGTCCCCTTCCACCGAGTCTCTTTTAGAAACCTCCCATCTTTGCCATGCCTGGATCCCCCGCCTTGTGCTTCTCGACCTGACTGATCCCCTTTCCCCCCAATCTCTCCCAAACAATGATTCTCCGTAAGCTATCGTCGTCTCCCTCTCCCGGCCGAGGTCAACCGCATGCAGTCAGTCGCAGTCGTTGTCGTTGAGCAGAAGAGCTCAGGTGTTCCATGTCCTGCTGACTCGCCCCGCCAATTGCGGCTGCAGAAAGAGCAACACCCCCATGTCCCAACCTGCAGCAAGGCGAGCGGAGGGGAAAGGAGGAGAAAGAGCACGATGCTGCAGACTGCAGACTGTCACTCCAGTCCTCCGCCGCTGCTCTACTGGTCTGGTCTGGCCTGGCCGCTCCTCCCCTCCCCTTCCCCTTCCGCGTGCCTTCCTGTCAAGAAGGAAAAAAAGATACAAGTGACCAACAAGCGACCGAACAGAAGGTGACGGATGGATCGTCGGACCAATCTCTCGCCAGCATTCCTCCTCGTCCTCCCCATAAAATAACCCCGCTGCTACCCACACACGGCACCTTTTTTTTTTTTCTCGACGGAGGTGAGGTTCCACTCGTGGCATGCCACCTTTTGCCCGCCTGCCGCCCATGGACGAGCTTAAAGGAAGTACAAGAACCGCCGAAACAAAAGTCATCCAGATCCAGCCAATCACCGTCCCTAAAACGAAAACGTGCCAGATCTATTGACTCCCAGCAAACCCGCACTTCCGGCATGGCCTAGTCTCCTCCCATGCACGTTGTGGCTGCATGAAGGGGCTTGCGTTGACGGCGTTGACGAACCTCGAAAACACGACGACGAAAAATTGAAAAAAAAATCATCCATCGTACGGCAAATTAACTAGCTATGCGAGGAATCTTCCACACTAACCCTTGGTCCTTCCCGCATGCCGAGCCATCGCCAAGCCTTTTGCCAATTTTCCTTTGCAGCCTGTGCTAGCCGCCATCGAGGAAGTGCTCGCGTGCCTGTTTTCCTCTTTTTCCCTCAGTCGCAACGTCGTCGTCTCCCCTCGTTCCTAGCACCGCAGCTGTCGTCGTCAACGTCGTACCGCCAAGCGCCAAGTGCCAAGTCCACACGATTTTCACACAAGCCTCGGCCGCCACGTACATTGGCAAAGCTTCTTTGCACTCTTCGTCTCACTCTCCCTTCCTCGCTCTCATTCTCATTCTCACTCCCTCCTGTACTCACATCTTCTCTCGAGATCTTACTCAATTCTTCATACCCTCATCTCATGCTCTTTCATGCTCACTCCTACGCTGGCAAGGACCATGTCAGAGACCTCAGCTTCTCAACTTAGTAACACATAACATCCCCCCCCCCCCACCAAGTAGATATAGATATCAAGGAGCGGATGAAAATCTACAAGCATCTCAAAACATGCACCATAAACTCTAAGTATCAGCATTTCATCAGAATGATATAGGACAAGACTTTTGCTGTTAAAGCAAGCACACTTGAGATGAAATCAAACACAGTACTTTGAGCCAATGATGGCATGAACCGACTGCTCACCACCGCATCGTCGCCGACATCACCGATCCCTTCTTCCCCCGGATTCCACATTCTAGCTTGACTCTGCCTCTGCATTCGCTACTATACACCCTCCTCCATCTTTGCTCTCATCGCTCGCCCTCTAGACTGAGTCCTGTACAGGAGGCTTAGTGTAGTCCTCCTCCAACTCACCATGCACGTAAGGGACGGCTGCCAATCTAGTGCGCCGGTAAACTCAATCCTTTGGCCCGAACACCTTAAAAATCATAATTCTCTCCGCATGCTCTTCGTCCGCCCGGCGAATTATCCCCGGTTCAGGCATTACCCCCTCATCCTGGAGACCGTGAGCTTGTAGGCAAAAGAGGGGGGAGGCCTATTCCACTCTCTTTCGCAAGTGAGCTAGGCTTCGTAGCGTGACGTCTTCCTATTATAGACTGCCCAAACCATCTACACGGAGAAAGGAGAAGATCAATTCCAATAGCATAAAATCCCATCCCAGCATCCAACTCAACACAACCTCAATGTATACATGTGCGTGTGCTCTACCTTCTACCAGCTGCCATGATCATGAAACCAAGTAAGATCGCCGCCGCCACATGACGGGCCGGACCTTCGTTTCTCAGAGGCACCTTATCGACCCCATGATTGCCTCACTTTGAAAATCATCAGACGAGCCAAAAAGAGGCCTTGCCACTCCCCGACGGTCTCAAAGGTCACAAAGGCAAGGTCCTCCGTCTCTTCAAGAATCCCAAGAAAAGTTGTGAAATCCGTCGTCGCTTCGACCGCCAAGAGTCCGAGAGCTCCCTTCCCCTCCCCCTCCGTGACGTGCTCAGCCACGCCTTGCCACTGTTCGGGTCATCCCATGAATAGTATGCCGATGGGGAAAAACGAGATGATGTACCTCAGGTAGGTAAAGCACGTAGGTTGCCTACTTGGATCGTGTCTTTGGATGGCCATCATCATACCTTATTTTGTCATCTCCAGAACAGACAGAAAGTTGCATACACACAAGTAATACACTTTGTTAGAGTCTCGGTGAGAGCGGAAGCGTGGCCGTAGCCATCAACGTCATTGCAGTTTGATGATACTTATATTCAGTCTTGTTTTGTTTTTTAAAAGAGGCTTTTGTTTTGAGTCAGCCGTGACTCCCCCTATTTTCGGCGGCACTGCGTCAGACCCGAATGCAAAAACCATGACGCAAAAAGAAGAGAGAAACAAGAGTCTTCCCCTCGGCGCTAAGTATGATAGATCGATAAGCAATTGCCGAGCATGTCTGCCCGGTTTGTTTTTCTCGTGTCTAGCAAAGGCCGAGTTTCTGTCACAGAACCCCGCCGCGTCCGAAATATCGACCCCGTCCATCCCTTCTCGTTAACCAGATGCAGTTTGTAGGAGAAAGCCTAAATCATGTAGACACAGAACAATATAGAAAGGAAAAAAAGGAGATAAAGTCGGGAGTGGTGTGCGGTGTTGAGTGAGTTGCCCAAAGAAATCTGTGCAGAAGAATGAAAGTTGGGATGCAGGGCAGTGCGGCATCCTCTCATCCGCCCTGCACACAATGCAAAAACATGTAGTGGAATAGAAGACCTCCCAGTCCTTCAATCCCGCATCCTCCCTTAGGAGACCTTCGGGCTGAACCTGCGAAAGCAAAACCATAAACGCCATGATCCTTCCCAGTCCCCATCAACTCAAGGAAATGATGCAGTCTGCGTGTTGCTGTTGTCCCCGCTAAACGCCTCGCTGTCGGGTAAACAACTGAACAAAAAGAAGAAAAAAAAAAGTTCCATATCTGCTGGAGACGGCCTGAAACATAACTCGCTTTGTCGGCTGGTAAATGTCTCCGCATCCTTTTGGCTAGGTATGCGAGCGCTCCTGTGCTCTAGTTCTCCGGTGCCGCAGATCGATCCACCAAAGATTTTGGCGTTGGCTCTTCGTCTGCGTTCTCTCTGTTTGTCGGCAGCGGCTTTGGCGTCTCGTCAACGCCGGGGCCGAGTGTCTTGTCTTCTGAGCTTATGCCACTATCCGGGGGCGTACGCGTGGCTGCTGCCCGCAAAGTCTCGTACGAAGGCATGTCGATTTCCTTGGAAGGTGTCACAACTTGTGTGACAGGCTCCGGCGTACTCTCGGACCCAAAAGTGATACTGTCGTGGCTATCGGCCCTCATCATCTCGATTCCTAGCTTAGAGCTCGGCAGTAAGGGTTTGCCTCGGAATAGCTTGTCACGGCCGGAGCCAAGCTCTTCATCTTCATCGTCAGCCGAATCTGTACCCTCGGCAAGGCGTTTCTCCATGTGCTCTTTCCGGGCTTTCAGCTTCTCTACCGAAGGCGGCGGTGCCGATCGTCGAGTGTGCTCCAGCTGCCCCGGAGCAGACTGCTGCGTCACCAGTTGTGGGAGCTGCGGCAGTGACTTCGGTGATTTGACCGGTTGAATAACTTCATCCTGGCTGATACCCAGGCCACCTTCGTCCCAGTCGCCAGTAGCCTTTCTGCTGATCACCACTGGCACATCATCTGTCGACACTGACTCGGAGTCGCCGAAGAGACTAGAACTGATGGAGTCCTCACGCGAAGTGATGAGGCTGCTACCTGGTCGTCCAGCGTACAGCGATGAACTCGATGTCGGGCTATCGTCTGTTCGAGAGCTGGTTTGACGAAGGCCAGAGGGCACAGGGTGAGAGTGTCCAAGTGACATCGAGAAGTTGACGCCAGGCGATTCCGGCTTCCACTGACAAAGATTCTTGAGCACTTCTGTGAGCTTAGAACTCGAGATAGGCTTCTCAATCAGTGAATCAAAGTAATGCGGAGCCTGCAACTCTTTGAGATAGGCCGTGATTGCGACGATGGGCGTATGCGAGTTCGTGTTCTTAGTCTCCCGAATCATGCGGGCCACATCAGCGCCATTGATCTGAGGCAACCTATACTCCAAGAAGATGATATCAAACTTGATCTCGCTCATGGCGTATCTGACAGCTTCTGATCCATTCGATACCGAAATGGTACGGCAGCGCAACTTCTCCAGGAGCTTTTCCATGACCATGCGAGAGACCGGATGATCCTCGCAGATTAAGACATCCAGTGGGCGGAACATCGGGCCCCCGTCAAATGCGATTTGGGAAAGGCGACGGGAACTCTGGCGGCGACGCTGCACTCGGAGAAGTGCGTTGTGCTTTTCGCCTTCATTGTCGGACGACGAAGGTGACATGTCGAAGACCTGGCTGCGACGATTGCGGTGGTGTGATAGAACGTCAGAGGTAATGGGGCTCCCCTCTTGGGATTGCGAGCCAACAGTCAAAGATCTCGATCGGCTGCTGGAGGCCTGTCTGGGCGTTGACACGATCTTCTGCGGCGAGAGGGCCAGCGGTGGTGGAGGTGCAGCCCCACGACCCTTGACGGGGGATGCGGCTACACTTGTTGCTGCCTTCTGCAGGCTCGGTGGCACTCGAGGAATGTCGAGAGACGTGGGCTGATGAGCGCTCGATTGCTGTGAAAGGCTGGAGGAGTTGCTGGAGGCCTTGCGCCGGCCTTCGCTGCCTTGGCCTGCGACGAACGAGACTAGTAATGGCGACGATGGCTGAGATGCCCTGCTCGGAGACGAGGCCGCATGACTGAGGCCGGACGGTGATTGAGGTCGGTTCTTCGCGTTGGAAATTGTTCTTTGAATAGGATTGGCAAGTACCGGACTGCCCTCGAGAGCTGGGCCAGGCGAAGTAACACTGCCGCCTGGACTCACGACGGTAGGTTTATTTTGAGATGCCAATGCCTCTGCTCTAAGTTTCTGAATGACGTCCTTGTTGGCCTTCTCGAGCACAGGAAGATTCTTGAAGGCGAAGCTGCCAAAGTCATCGGCAACTACAGGCTCACTAAGCCGTCTACTCTTCAAGTCCCGAACGTGTGGAGGAATGTGGAGAGGCATCAAGTTGCGTTTAATCGAGTTGACTTGAGATCGGACCCTGGACAAGGCGTCATGCGGCCGGTCATGGTAGTCTGAGCCTGCGCCAGAAACCGGCGGCGAGAGCTGATCCTCCATCTCTTCGGCAAAGGACTGCAATACGGCGCCACGGGCATCAAAGTATTCGGTATCTTCTGGGTGCTCGAGTTGGGGAACGAACTGAGCTTCATCCTCCAACAAAGTGTCCCAGTTGACGCCCTCAAACCAAGAGTGGCTGCGAATCTCGTCTCCACCGCAAGGGAACTTATCCTCTCGATTGGCTCCAAGGCGCGACTGGGGCTCCATACAGAGCAGCTTGTTAATCAGATCTTTCGCCTCATCTGAGATTGGTTCGCATTCGTTCTCATCCGGCCACTGAATCTTGCGTGCGAGGATATTCTCGAAGACTTGCTCCGCTTCGTCGGCATGGAATGGCGGAAATCCGTAGAGGAATTCAAACATGATGCAGCCAACAGACCACCAATCACTGGTCTCGTCTTGCTTCTCACCGTTGATAGTCTCGGGGGCGAGGTAGTCGGGTGTCCCCACAAAACGGCGGTTGGTGTCTTCGGGATCGAATAGGGCCATCGGCGGAGGCATCATCGTAGACTGAGGCGGAGTATTCTTTCCCAGGTAGTCAATGCTGGACTGAGTGCTGGTGTGGTGGAGTGCCGCCATGTCTGGCGACGGTTGTCCGGTGCTTTCATTCGCATCATCCTGCGTCGGCTGCGCGTTTTGGGCCGGGACATTGTGCTCTTGATCGGTCAAGGTAAAGCTGTTGAGCATGCGAGCAAGAGTTTCGCTGCCACCGCTATCGCTACGCTGGCTGGAGACTCGTCGGGCCTCCGGCCCTCCCAAGGCGAAGTATGAGGGCTGACCCCCGCTGGAGCCAGTGTCAGGTGTCATCTGCGGCGTCATGCTAGGCGAGTGAGTATGACCATGAAGGTCAAGCGAGGTTGACCGAGACGATGCCAGAGATGCTGAGCGGGCAAATGGCCCCTGCTTGAGGAGATCAGGCGTGGGATCGGAATTCTGATTGTCCAGCGCTCGCTTCTGTCGCCCAACTAACCCCATGCGCGATAAACCGAAATCCGTGAGTTTCAGGTGACCCTTTTGGTCGATGAGCAAATTGTCTGGCTTGAGATCGCGGTGAATGATGCTCCGACTATGCAGGTGTTCCACGCCAAGAACCACCTCACCCAGATATTTCTTCACCCAGTCTTCTGGCAGACCACCCAGAACCTTGATCAGAGACGCACAGTCGCCACCGTTGAGATACTCCATCACGAGATACAGGTAATCTTTGCTGGAAAAGGTCCAGTAGAGCTTAGCGACGAATTCGCTGGTGCCTTGCCACATCATGATGGCGCGTTCAGCCTTGACATTGCCCACCTGATTCTTGGCAACCATGTCTGCCTTCTTCAACACCTTGATAGCGAAGTATTCTCCAGTTGACTTCTTCTTGGACAAGTAGACACTGCCAAAAGCGCCTTTGCTGATTGGCTTGATGATCTCGAAATCTTTGATGGAAGGAGGCGCCGGCCTTGCCTGAGGAGGAGGCTGGTGGGCAGCCATTCTAGGGGATGGTGGACCTTTCATGACAAACTCGGACATGGCTGCTGAGGACTGTCGCCGGTGGTGATTTGCTGGCAAATGAGCTGGAGAGCTGAAATCACTCCCGGGTAGCAAGGGTGATGCTTCTGGTGATGTAATGCCATCTTGTGGAAACGGGAAATTGCGCGGCTTGATGATTCGTAGAGGGGACGACGGTTGATTCATACGCGAAGGTGACTCCTGTCGTCGAGGTGAAGACGTACCGGGCAGAATGATGCTTCTACGATGATGCTGTCTCGAGCTAGCTGCACGACGAAGATCGCCAAACTCAGATATCGGAGAGTCGGTACGCGGTGGCTGTCGAGAAGTCACAGAAGAAGAGCGAATACTTCCATCGCTGTCTCCAGCGTCACTCTCGAAAAGCAACGACTCTCGCCGGGACTCGCGGGCAGGTGCAGTTGGGTTCAGACCACCCAAATTCGATCTTGGCGTCGGACACTCTCTAGGGCTGCTTGAGCGCGCAGATTCCACAAAGGAGGTAGGTCTTGGCCTGTCGTTGTTGTCATTGAGGCTGACATTTTGCAGAGCAGCCGCGAGGGCTGAAGGATTTTCAAATGATCCTTGGAAGAAGAGCTCCTCTTGCGCCGGTGTAGCTTGTTCCTCTTCCTCGTCTTCAGTCGAATCGCTCAGCCGACCAGCTGCGATTCGAGCTGCTTTCCGCATTGCTTCATCTATGCAGTCCTGGACGATGACCGCGAATTCAATCCTGATGCGCTCCGCATACTCGATGATTTTCCGGTGTCTGAAGACGGCTTCAACCTTGGTTTTCGCGGCCTTTTCAGTGTCGGCGCAGAGCAGAGCCAGGCCCTGCTCCTGTTCCAGAGTGTTGGTGCTGGGAGATTGCCATTGCATGACTTGTGAGATGCGGGACTCGGACTGAGGAGATTGCGTCCTGATCTCGCCAGGGTTTTGCGACGAAGCCTCCTTCACCGCTGGAGTGCTGACTTCAATGGCGGTATCGCAGAGGTCAAGGAGCAACTCTACGATCCTTGCTTGAGGACGTCTGATGGCGAAAGATCGAGCTCTGGAATGACCGAACCCACCTGATCTCTCTCTCGATTGCGAAACGGAACTCCCGGGGGATGACGAGGCTGATAGAGGAGGACCGATTGGCAGGCCCTTGTACTCAGCAGCAGGGCCAGATAGTTGGTCGCCTGTGAGTGGCCGGCTTTTTCTCGCCTCGAGAGCATCGAGAACTTTCACAATGGAGTGTCGGTGGTCCGTCAAACTGTCCTGCGCCATCTGTACATCCATCTCTGCCCGATGCTCCTGCAGACACAAGTCGGTATGTTTTTCGAACCACCAAGGAGAAATTTGTCGCTCGCAAATACGGCACAGAACGGGCAAAGGCGGCGGGTGGTTTTCGGGGTCATCGACGCCAGACTCGGCTAGCTGCGTGAGATAGCTTGCGAGGACTTCAGCACCAGATCCAAGAGAGTCGACAATCACAGCAGGGAGGTCAATCTTGATCTCTCTGGGTGCAATATAGGGTCGAATCATCCACATAGTCTAGCAGGCGCCTTGTTAACAAAAAAGTCAGGCTGGTAACGGCAGTATGGATACTTACATGACTCTCTCCTCCCGAGACACCATCGTAAACCATGATGCCCTGGGCTTCCAGATCAATGGCCTCGGGAACCCCTCCGTCGGCCTCATTGGGCTCCTGGTCTTGAAGGCCTTCAACGGGTAGCAACCTGGATAGTGGACCCATTGTGACGGCGAAGCGTACTCTGTGGCTCCGCGAGTCGTCCTTCTTCATGTACTCTACGGTATCCGCGAATGCCGTCTTGTTCTCGCTGACGATCAAATCGGCTATCGCAGTTCCTTTGACCGAGTCGGGCAGAGTGCCTATCACATCGGTCCATGACGGACTGACCCATCGAATAGTGCCGTCGAGGTTGAGGTCAAGAATGACATTGAGAGTCTGCTCGGCAGCTTCACGTAGTTCTTCTCGTTCCTCTCGGATATCTTCGCTCAAAGACCGTTCCATGACGCCGGCCTGTGCCCGGAGAGAGGTCACGGCCGGTGGCGCCAGCATGTTGAGTTGCGGTGGTTCCATTGTGGGAGAGAAGCGGGTGAGATCCCGGATTGTTTCGATACCATTGGCCGTTTTGAATCGTCTCGGCAAGCGAGGACTTTCTGGAGAGTGTGTGTTCGAGGTAGGGCGTGAGGATGTCGTGGCTGTTGCAAGTCGCGAATTGGTTCAACTCGAAAGACCGAGTAAGAGCCAGGTTGTCTGGCAAAGGGCCAAGACTAAAGGCAAGCCAGACCACGAGACATGACGGGAATCGAAGCGAAAGGGTCCAAGGCACAAAGTAGCGATGGGAGAGCTCTAGTGTTGGACACAAGACACTACCCACTCTGGTGCGGAGGCGTGGAAAGAGAACTGAAGGTATTGTTGGCGACGAGCGGTCGAAGACTCCAGGAAAGGAGCTTGGGAATCGGAAGGGGTGGGCTCGACGTGGGTGGAAGTGAAGGTGATCGAATGCCAATGGGGGTGGTGGTTCTGGTGGACCGACCGACCAAGGTTTCTTCGTTGTCTATTCGAAAGACGGGCGAGGACGGAATGAGTCGACGAGGGGAGACGCGAAGGTGAACGCGACGATAGGCGTTGCAGTCAGGGCCAGAGCTCGCAAAGGTCGTTGGCCGTACTGGACCTTGTGTGTCGTCGTCAAACAAAACACCAAGAGAAATCCTGGTAGGAAGAAAAAAAAAAGAACCCAGGGAACGGCACAGGCAAAAGTTGACGCCGCAGGGTGGCCCTTTGTGATGATGGTGTCAGTCACTCATTACCGTCTTTACGTTGGCCTATTTGCGTTTAGCACTTAGCAGCCCTCAGTTAAGGTACGTGGGTGGAAGGTACAGAGGAGAAACTCTCCAGGTCGGTCTCAATCAGGTCGGCAAGAGCCCAGTCAAACCGAGCCAGCACTATCCACGCCTCGAAGCAAGCAGGGCAAGAGGTGCTCAGTGGTCGCGTCCTTATTATGGGTCTTGAGAAGCATTTGGTGGTCAGGGTGGGTGAATAAAGCGGGGATATAGGGACCGTCTGGCCAATCAAAGAAGTATGCACCAAGCTCGACCCAGTAGATGTACATGCATAACACGCCAAATCTGTATGCGACGCCGCGTACTTCTACTCAATGCAGTCTAGGGCCATAATCAGTTAGCTCGGTAGCTAAAACACGAGCGAGGGTGTCGGGGAGTCGGGTGTGACTTTTTGGGGCTTTTTTGGGGGAAGTGGAGGGGATAGGAAGGCAGAAAGGTGGAAGGAAAGGGAAGGGAAGGGGCAGGAGCAGAGGAAAATCCAAGAAGGTGCCCGCCTGCCGTACCTAGCTAGGTACTTGCCCTCACTTGACGCGACCTACACAGTAGGTAGGTAGGCACTTGGCTGGGCAGGTAAGGTAGTGTAAGGTACCTACTGTGTATTCATAGGCACGGGGTACGTACAGCAGGTAGGAAAGACGGGACAAGAGAGAGGGCGGAGAAGACCACCACCTCACCACCGCACCACCTCGAGTCACACATTGGACGAGACGGGAATCGGGACACTGGCCCTGCCCTGAGCCCTGGCCATTGCATCACGCTTCGGCTTCGCTGGGCTGGTGGAGGGGCAGCCACTTGGGGGTGACCACTCGGAGGTTTTGTCCGCTGGAAACAAATCAACAACGGTCCAGCGGACAGGGCAGAGTTGTTGTGGTCAGTCCCAGGCTTCTTGCTTCAAGGTTCCGCTCTCACTCAGTATCACCAGCACGGAGCTGCCTTTACCTTTACGGATACCCTTTGTTTCTTTGCCTCATCGCCATCACGGTCTCTTTCCAACTGCCTCAGGAGTCACGACACACGTCGCCCGTCACTCATGTGCCTCATTGGCATCCCAGGTATCAGGGAGACGGAGAAATCGGGGGGCTCCGAAGACCCGCGGAGGGGTGGGGACAGGAAAAGGAGGAGGAAAAGGAAGACGGCAACCCGGGAAAAGAAACGAGTTACCAAGGACAAGACGAAAATCAACAACGGCCATGCAAGAAATCCTGCGCAGCAACACTTATACAGTACACCATGCATCGAGACCCTCCAAACCCACGGCCTACCTCGCCCTACCACCCTCAACTCCCGGCCTTTCGCACACCCACACGCAACTCTTCTGGTGTTTGTACGGATAGAGCGACAGTCACCGTGCTCGGCAAAGAGTCGGTCGTATCATATCTCTCGAGCTTTGTTTTGCTTTCCTTATCTCTGGTGTTGCTACCCATCTCCCTTGCGCCCTCTAAATGGTAACAAGAACGGACTCGGCGGGCAAATCAACGCTTTCGTCCCCTCTCTGCAGTGTTGCTCTTTTGCCTTTACTTCCGACATGATACACGTACTGCACCCCTTCTTCAAACTTCAGCCCAAGACGACCTTGTCTTTACACCAAGGGAGAGCGCCAGAAACACCAGGCCAAAGTTTGACACGACCACATGGGAAACTCTGCTCCTCCTGCTCCCTTGCGCGGCACGCTAGCCAAACATGCCTGTCTCTCGCAAAATGCCATTCATGGCCCATGGATCATTAATACGGAGATGGGCGCGGCTTATTTACCACCAACTCAACCGGACCCTCCAAAGACATCTCTCCAAGGGTCCACCAGCCAAATGCCATTCTCGCAAACATGGCTGTCCCATCTTCGGTCCTCCAGCTCTCAGCCCCCGCCTTCCAACGCCGAAGCCGAGGCCACTATCCACATGGTCCGTCACAGGAGACACAAGGACAACAAGCTAGAGCACAACTATTTTTCAACGGTCACTCCTCCACTCCAATTCCGTTGTCGAGCGACGTAATTCAGTACCACCTATGACAGAGTACAGGGGGCCTTTTGGTTAGCAACAACCCACGCAACCCTCGTTTGTCTAGCTGACACCGCTCGACTTTGGATGGATGACATCCGCGTTTCCGCCGGTTAGTCAGTACAAGCCGATGCCGCACGTTGGTCCCGCCGGTGACAAAAGTGCAGGGCATGCTAGATGGCACTTGCATTGGGGCTTCCCGTCCCAGCCCATGCCATCGTGGTGAGACACCATCAGCTGGTCTCCTCATCAAGAGGTGTCGTAGCTAATTGGAGAGGAAACCTCCTCTCGAAGTGTCAATACTCAACACCCTCGTCGCGACATAGCCATGGGTGGCTTGCTAGTATCCTATCGTGCCACGAGATAGCCCTTTTGGTGCATTCTATTCGGAATACACCGTCACATTCGCGGTACCACGGCACCTCAGCCTGTTGGCCCTATCAAAAACAGAAAAGTCTCCGCCTAAAGCTGTGTTTACGTTTAATACTCGCTGCCCGCGGTTTCCTGCGTTCCTGCTTGACCATAGGGTCCTCTTGACGGCGCCGCCGGTCCCAGGTTGTCACCCCTCCTTTGTTTTGGGGGCTGCGGATCTCTGTGAGGGACACTCAGATCGTCGATGGGCCATCCGGGATGGATCCCTTCGAGAATGCAAACGACCTGGCTCCGGCCGACCCCTCAGACTGCGCTGATCTCCATTGGGCATCCCCAGTCCGGGGTGTCTCAAGTTTACAACAAGTGGCAGAGAGATTGAAATCGCCTCGTGCTGTTTCTAACCACGATGAAGCCGGAGCAAACGGTGTTCAAACAACTTCCTGTCCAATATCAACCCTATCTCAGAGAAGACACAGAGAATCATAGATCCCACGGAAAATCAATTGGCATCTATGGATGAAGCCAATAGAAATTGGTCCTTGACTAACGTTCATCGGCTCAGGAAGGAAGGGTGACGACGAGTGAATTACTACACTTCCTCTCCACTACAACTCAACCGATTACATACAGAACCAATTCTCTTCAAACGGAGGTTGCAGAGCCTCGAAACAAAGGCAGTCTAAACTGGTCATTCAATGGGGGGACTCTGCGAATGCCTGACGTTGCTTCGTACTCCTCCACACGCGCCTTTGAGTCTTTGCCATGACTGCTGGCATTCCCAGTTTGTCATGGCACGCGTGCCACACCCACGAATTTGTACACACCTTTTCCATGGCAAACACCACCACTGCAGGACAAGTGTTCAGCAACCCTTTCGTGCAAGGTCTTAGGTAACGTTCTCCGGTGTGCAGCTGCATGCTCCTCTATCTGCTCACCGGTCACCTCGGCCAGATCTCGACATTATGTTGAAGCGTGCCATCTTACACACTCCCATTGCGTCAACCTCAGCAAAGATGGATGTGTCGTCGACCAAATTACCGTAGAGAAACGCTGTTAGCCACCTTGCAGCCTGCCAGCGATTCAGGGGCGCCACCCAATGCCCGGGGTGCTGTGGAACGGTATGCGAGTTGTCAGCGGAGCAAAAGGAGTCTCGAAGCCGGAAAGACTGTCGCGAAGAAAACGTGCTCCACACGCCGCTCCGAACGACGACCCACGCGAGGAGTCGAGACAGGCTTGACAGTGTTATGAACCCGTTTCGCCTGGGCCCAATGCACCTTCACAACGGCAGTTCACCACAGCCGCTGGCACCACCATCTCACGACGTTCATGTGAGGTGACAATACTATCTGCGGTGGTCTCCCACCGCCAATGCTGCTCACCGGGATCTCCCACCTCAATCCTGCTCTCTGGCATCCCCCCTACTCACTTGGACGCCTCACAGCTTTAATAGCTGAGATCGACTTCAACTCCCCCCAAGACGCCCGCGCCAAGCGTTCTGCCCGCATGATGTCGCCTTTCCCGCCATCCCTAACATCCAAAACCAATCGGCGATAGGGTGAGTTCAGAATCTCAGCACGTTGACTACTAACGCATTCCTGAACATCGACTATCGAATCACCTCGAGTTCCCAGCATGCGGGGTGTGCAGCGTGAGCACATTGCTGCAACGTGCTGCAACGCGACACCCTCAAATGCTGTTTGTTTGACTCCCTCTATGCCTCTCTTCGACTTCTTTCTAATTCTTCGATGCGATCCGCTTCACCGACTAATCCGAGAATCTTCGTCATCCCGACCACCCCTGCCGCTCACACATACCCTGCAACCTTCTATTCTATCAGAACACTAGCTTCTCGAAAGCCTTCTCGCTAAGAATAGTCAGCAAACTCATGGGAACGCTTACACTTTCCCAGCCCACCGACGGGGTAGTGGTGCCGAATCGAGATTCCGCCTCTGAATATACTCCCCAGACATAGCCATGGCGTCCCATTGACAAGACTGGCGTACCCGGTTGTGCGCCCCCAATCGTCTGGTCCAACTAATCGAGCTGCCAGTCTTTCTTGTCTACTGATCACCTCTTCGTCTCTCCCATCGGCAGAGAGCTCAGATATCGATGATGATCCATTGCAATGTGCTCTATAACGCCTACCTAGGAGTGCTAGGTAAGGAATGACGGGTTTAACTCGCTTACCTCGCTCAGTCGAGTAGACTGTTCGTCCAAAGCACAAAGCACTGTCTTTCTCTGCCCAATGATTTCAGCGCTGGAATGAATGAAGCGAGAGTAATTCACGACCCTGCCTGCTATCAGTCCAAAAATTCCACGGGACGCCATCCCAAACATGCCAGAAGCTCAGACGGCGAGAGTTTTCCGATTAGAATTAGCCCCCTCCTTTGCCGCAACCCCAGACAACCTTAACGACTCATGCTACTGCATGTCTCTCTGTCTCTGAAAGTCAGACTTCAGAGCAGCCGCTGCGCCGGCGGTTTGGAGAAAGCCTCAATTACCCCAGATCCATCCTTGGCCCCGGCTTCATGCCACAGACCGTCAGACAAACCCAGCTCCGGCTTCTCTTCCGCCTACAAGGTTGTGGGATCCTGCTGGATCGTCAAGTCAGCTGGCCGTAAAAGCACGGTCTTGGTCCCCCCCCCCCCCCCCCCCCAGCACCCCACAACCCCCCCCCCCCCCCGTTCTTCCCCCCCACGACGGGTGTGGCTCCCCCTGGAGCGAACAGGGCGGTGGGCAAAAAACCCGGCCTTTGCCCCCCCCCCCCCCCCCCAAAAAAAAAAAAAAAAAAAAAAAAACCTTCTCAGTGCGTTTGTTCTGCCAATCTTAGCTCAACGCCGACTCGAACTCCCAGTTCTTTCTCATTGTTTCTCTTTTGGACATGACGTTCCCGTCCACTTTGAGAGGCGGCAGGCTGGCAAGGTCCCGCAACCGCTAGGTGTCTCGAACCTCAGTCTCTGTGAGAAGATGGGATGACTAAAGACGCCTCCCGCGATCTACAGAGGCGGTCAGTTCTGCTGATCGACGTCGAGCGGAGTGGACGTGGGCGGGTGACCTGGTGGCTGGGAGGCACAGAGGTCTCCTTGCCCAGCCTGACATTCTCTGAATTGACTTTTCAGACAGTATTTCTATATCCCAGAAATTAGAATGGTTCTAGCGACCCTGCCAGTCACTGTGAGGTTACAGGCCGGAAGAGTTCGTTCAGATTCAATCTGTCCCTGTTTAACTCGCTACCGAAGGCCAATCCGGGTACAAGGTACCTTGTGCTTGTTAGCTGCGGATGTGTAGTAGGCAGTGCAAACTTTCCGAGCTGGGTTCTCCATGGATGTTTCTCTCACATATTGGCAGTCTATTATCAGTGGGAGTGGGAGACACTATAGGCATGTCTCAGAGTTTCTCAAGTTCCGCGTCTGTCTCATGGCCAAACGCTCGAGACGACACTACTACCTTACTTTGATGACTTTATGGCCCGCATTACTGCCGTACTTGTGAGCACACCAGTTCCCGGAGGCATCGATAATTTCTTCTCTCAAGAGAGCGATGTGTGTTGTGCCATTCTCTCGATGATAGCAGCAGCTACCTACTGGAGTGCCACGCACAGGTATACTAGTGAAGTAGGACAGATGACATACCCCAGATATGGGGTTTAAGAACAGATGGCTTGTTCTGAGACAGTTGTATGGGTATGTCTAATATTCTTTGGTATATTTGAGTATGCCATGGCTCAAGTTCTGTAACTCCATCCCAAATGCCATGAGATCGCTCAGCCACTTCGAGTATGCGGTGGACTGAGAGCAGGAATGTGGTCAAGCGCCGTTGATCTACATTCTATGTTAGTGTGACTAGTTCCAATTGAATGGAGGGCTTTTCAGGTGGCTTTTCGTCGATGAGACATTAAGCTAGGTAGGTGTTGCCTCAGCTCTAAATCCATCAAGACATCTCAGAAGACGTGGTCCTACCTTGGGTGCTTGGTTGGGTGGCAGCTGTGAGTCGGCAGCCTGATTACCTACCCCGCAAAACGATCCAAAGTAGAGGCGAGCAGGCAAGCTGAGCCATACTCGCGGTTGGTGAAAGGCATTGTCACAGCCGCAAAACGGGTCGGCGAATAGAGAGGAATTCGCACACATTGATAATGTCTTCATCTGGGCACTCCTCTTGACGAAAGTAACTGACAAAGGTAGTCACTCAGCCACATGAGAAGCACCAAATCCGGCCCATGAGCCTGAACCCCGCCCCCGAGACGGTCCAATCGGCGGATGGGGCCGGACCCAAGCCCCGCCGAAACGCCGTGATCCGTTCCCCGGCGACGTGATGGCCGTTCGGGCCCCGCCCCGAGTGGACTTGAAACGTGGCCGACGGTGAATACTCGAGGTCCGGCTTCCATGCTGATGCTGTGAAACTAGTCGTTAGACTACGGAGACCCGCCCGTCTGGTGAAGCGGCCTTGCACGGGTACAGTGCCGGAAGGAGAAAGCTTTTACGTTAAGGGGGGCCTCGACGTTTGCGCGGCTGGAAAGCAAAGGACCTCGCTCTATGAGGACTAAGAATGGAAGTGAACTCGAGAAGGATAGGATTACTGGTGGCCAAGGATACAGAACAAGATGCCACCTCACATTGCTGCAATTGTTTCTGGGGAGCCGGGGGGGGGGGGGGGGGGGGGGGGGGGGGGGGGGGAAAGGCCTTGGGGGCGGCGCGGGGGGGGGGGGGGGGGGAAAGGGGGGGGGGGGGGGGGGGGTGGGGGGGGGGGGGGGGGGGGGGGGGGGGGGGGGGGGCGGCGATGGAGTGTCTGGAAATGACCTTTTTGGGCTCGACAGGGGCTGAATCGGGGTAGAAAAGGGGGCTGCAGTGAGCAGTCTGCGCAGATGCAGAAATAAAGGCAGATACAGAGGCAAGTCTATCCAAAGCAAACTAAAGCTCCGATGGCCGCCGGGATGTCGTCGTCGGAAGAGACGCCTGTCGCTCTCAGGATACGGCGCCTGGACTCTCAAGGTTATAGCCTTCGACACGCCCTTTTGCCGCTAAGGGTGTTGGTACTTTCCCTGGTGACTTCTGGGACAGTCAGGCGGTCCTGGATTGACTTCTGTCGCAGATTACGGATTTACTACACTTTGAACGGCGAACGAGGTTGTCTCGGCCGATACGCTAGTTTCTTCAAGTCGAGCCTACCCAAAGGATTGTCTGACACCCATCAACATCACGTGAATGATGCGGGCAAGGATGATAAGACCAACTTGTATGAGACGGTTGCTTGGTAGTGGTGATAGTTTACGTCTCGAGATAAGGATTGGCAATGATGGTTGGATGCCCCGCCTGGCGGACGCGGCTCTGCTTCCAAGGTGCTTATCTAGCGTGGGGTGTTTGATACAAAATGGGATGGTGTTGCATGTGAAAGACCACCATGGCTGTCCACATTTATATCTGATATCTATAGCCTGGGGCTTGTCATCTAGACATGTCTGTTTCTCGCAAGATGTAGCCCAGCATGCATTCACACCAAGGACTTCTGGAGAATACTCTATGAACAATGGCGAGAAACAACGAAACCACACCGAGCACGTTTGATAATGTCTCGCTGATACTCGAGAGACGATCAAGTCCACTTGCCAATGCAGATATCATGTAAGGGTTCCTTCGAAAGGCGCGACATGTGATCCAGCAACATCTAATAGAACGCCGGGGCATTCAGGAAATGGGTACGTACGGTAAGCTCGAGGTGACACAGAAGCGGCAAGGCGATGATTCGACAACAAGATAAGACCATCAGCCTGTCTCGGCTTAACTGGACCGACGAGAATGAGCATGATCGTCCGTCATTAAGACGTAATATGAGGAGCTGTGGGAGCTGTGGTAGTAATCACACATGACAACATTGATCCAACGAAACTTCCCTAGCTTTGTGCGAGGGAAGCAATCCTTGTGTGGTTCGTATTCGAACGGCCTAGTCCTGTTCGACTGGCCCCCTTGCAGAAGTGACAAAACCAACAACGTTCATTAGTCAGTTGGAACTTATTCATTGACCAGCGGCAAAGTTAATTCCTGTGCAATGACTGGTGGCCAACACTTCAACGATCATGATAGAAGGCTTGCCAGCATTGGAAATGAATGTGTGCCACAATATCTACGACTGCGTGAAACGAGGCGGAGCCTTGCTGTCATAAAATATTCACCCATATCTTGAGTATAAGGAAGTCTCTGCGTGCGCCCTCGTCACGAACCTTTTGCACAAGAGTGTTGCGTAGTCGCAACTGTCGTGATGGCCCGAATAGCGAACCAATATCAATGCCCGGCATCTGAGAATAGTCGTCTCTTTCCCGTTAGAACAAGCGTAGAAGTCATCAGGGAACCAGACGAAAGCAGAAGGATTGATTGATAAGTTTTAATTACATTATGGAAAGGCCATTGCAGAGCGCTTTCCGTAATATGGCCGCTCCAAAGGGGAGGAGTAACGTGACTGCCTCAAACACTACCTTATGCGGCACTTTCCATCTCCTGATACTATGGCCGACCTGTTTATCCGTCACGTGTATACTGACGGAGTACATGCTGTTTCCAATCTTCACTTTTCCAAGACGGTTCCCCGGCTTGGCCGTGAAAACCGTGTCAAAGAGCTTCAAGTCATTGAAGCCCACTCGGCCTTCTTCACATCCAGCCATTCCCCCTTTTCTACCCAGAGATTCTCTAGCCACTTTGCCAGCTTTTCGTCATCCGTCGGTAGAGTCTCGAGGGGAAACCTGCGAACATGGACGTGAAACTTGTATCCAAGTCGAGAGCTCAACCCGGGCACGCTCAAAGTGTCCCACATGGTCGGCGCCGCATGGAAATCTTTTCCCCTCTGATACGCAATCGTCACATCGTACACGGCCTTCACGTGGGCCGCCTTCCTGAGGTGTTGGACGGTGGTAATGAATCCTTTCGTCCTAGGATACAGCAAATGCATAGGCTGCGGTCGACCCGACTCCTTGCACCAGACGATTGACTGCTCATACTTCTTCTGTGTGAAACGAGTGGCCTCGCTGAAGCTGATGAGCCCTATTTATCATCATCAGTAAGGTGTCCGCCCTGAACGGGAAAAACTATCAACTGATGCACTTACAGGTCGGCCACTGCCTATTGACGATACCCGAGAATGCCCTGTCAAGCTCATGCTTGTCTTTGGCCCAGTTACGACTCACCATGGGCATACCCATCGCCCATAGACCCCAACCAAGAAATGGAACTATCCGCAGCTGGATCTTGGCAAAGTAACGGCAACGGCCTAGCATCTCGGCTTTGATCGCGAGAGCTTGGATCATGTAAAAGTCCGCCCATCCGACGTGGTTGGCGACTACTACAGCCGACTCCCCGCGGGGAAGGGCATCGCCGGAAAATGTAATGTTGGCGCCATTATATCTTTCAAAGATGATCTGGATCCAGTACCAAACTGTCTCGGCGATCCGTGACGAGGAGTTGTACACGAAGTCCGGAGCGAGCCATTTCAGCGGGAGCTGGAGTGAGATGGCGGTATCTGCCAAAAGCAACCAAAGAACCCACGGAGCTAGAATGGCAGCTCCTCGGAAGTGAGTGAGCACGTTGCCGTGGCCAGCCATGGCCGTTGAGGATTCAATCGTCAAAGCTCACTCTAGTGGAATCCGAGACCGAGGCGTAAGAAGATGAATCGATGCACGAAAATGATGACACTCTGAGTTCTTTCGCAACTGGCGACGTCCCAAAAGAAAAGATTAAGGTTGGCCGTCTAGTGAGCGAGCCGAAGCGCGGCAAACCGATCTACAACCCAAGACACCCTGCCCTAGACCAAGGGATGTTTCGAAAGGGAGCCGCGTGCGCGCGTGACCTTTAGGCCAGCAGATCAAGGGTGAAGGTTTCGAACGAGCGGGCGATGATCCGGGGTTCACTCGTCTCAAAGATGTGCGTTCCTCTTCGCGTTCAGTGGATGAGCACAATTACAGCCGTATTCCTTGCTGCCAACGAGGAGGAAGCTCTGAAGTGTGGCAATCATGGGCTGAGGATCTTCTCACAGGATATGATTGCAACAGTATGGGAATCGGGGAAAAGGAAACACGATGCTACTGTGGCTGGCTTCTGTTAGCAGAGACGTCCGGTCCCGCCCAAGTTCCTAAACGGGTTAAAATGACGGCATGGACTTTTGGCAGAGGTCAATGATTGATCTCCGTGGGCCGACTGACAAACGGCGGGCTTAACTCAATTATGTGAGTGAGGAACCCCTCCAAACCACTCAAAGACAGGGATTTCACGTTCCTGGCCGTTAATCACATGGGCCGAGCCTGGAAGGTCTCGAAGGGACGAGTGAGACGTACAAGTGCCAGCATTGAGGCACCCGAAAGCCCTACGACGTGCCGAATTTCATTCGACATAGGACGAAATGTGCACACTGGGCACACAGACAGAGGGGTGCTCGAGTGTCAAGGTTGGCTGCATATATAAGCAGTCGTATGTGCGATTTCAAAATGCTCAAAATAGGCCATGGAGTGTGAGGTCCAGTTAAGGGACTCTTGGCTTTTTTCCCGGCTCGTCCGATGTCGACGCCGCCATTGGACCGAGGTCTGTGTGGATGGGAGACTGGAGAGACGGGATTTACGCGCAGAGATTCGCAGGCTAGATAATTGCCTCGCAACAAGAAACTTTGGACGCGCCGCTGGCTAGCAGAATGCAAGCTCACACGTGTGCATCTGCCATGGAGAAGTGTTGGTCTAGCAAGGGGTCCGAATTGTGACACGTTCCGTACGGACGTATGGGCTTCTACTTTTGTCTGGCGAGAGCTCTCGTGCATGGTAATCTGACGATTCCAAGATGAGCAATTCTGATAAGCGAGCAAACAAGCAAACATGCCCCCCGTCTACCACCAGGGGTCTCAGGGTCTGGGTCTGAGTTGGGGACTCGTGGTTGGAGTTGGAGGACTGTCAGTCCTTTGGAGACGGAGCTGATGCCGGCGCTGGGAGGAGAACTGGAGCGTAGGTGGATGGGACGCCGAGTCAAGCAAGTCAAGCCACACGAAAGCATTCCAGGCAGACGAAGCAACAGTAGCAGCAAGGAGGGCCGAATGTCGCACCCGAGGCTCTCGATGCATGTCTCTACTGAGACTATCTACTCTTTCTTTGTCGGAAAGTGAATAGCGGAGAGGAATGAGAATAACGGTTGAGGCACCCGTGGACGAATATTCGCTCACAAATGCGATGTGAACTTGGCCTAGAACGGGAGCTGCGAATGGGAACCCCTCCATTCCTCCCCGCTTGTCCGGTGCAGCACTTTGTGCGCTCTGGCGGAACCTGGAAGCCTCTGAAGCCTCTCCTTTTCTCAGCCATACTCGGTCTGCCCACGGGCCGTTCGTTCGCACAAAGCCAAGCCGATACTGGGAGCATTCGATAGCTTGGGTACCTGGGTTCTAGACTAGGTACTATGATCCAATATTACAGTACGGATACAGAGACAGAGACGTGAGAGAGACAGAGAGATGGGCCAGCCACGGGCACGCCGCTGCTGGTCTTCACTCAACCGCCAACGGATCGCAGGCTTAAGGGTCTAGACCAGGAACCGTCGCCCGCCGTCCACGGAAGGCGCCTTGCTTACCCCCCGCCTATGTCAGTACCGGCGCCAACACAAAATTCCAATATTTGTCACACGGTTAGTACTCGCTATGCCGCGTGCCGCTTCTCCTCGGCCTCACCATAGCTAGAGCTCGCCCCTGCAAGCTGCTCAAGTTGCTCTTCGACATAGCATAGCCCTATCCGGTGACGACTCTCGAGGGGGCTTCTGTTCGTCAGCTTCGTCAGACTGCCAGTCTAGCCGACGTTCTTTCTCTCGCGGTAAGGCAGACGAACTAAGGGGACAGAAGTGCGTGGAACCGCCGATGATTCCGAAAAAGCAACGAAATCGGACTTGATCGTTCAAGTCCTAGGCCAAGTCAGCACCACCTAACTAAGGTACCTTCGAGCCTTGATGACTGGGGGGGACCCATTGGCATTCGGCCTTGTCGCAAGGATCCGTCTCCGGGGTCTTCTTTGGAAGCCTCTATGAACCAGACCAACAGACTGCCTACCTAAGCAGTTCCAAGTCAGAGTTGCGAACGCCTATTGTTAGCTAGCCGAACTGTGATTTTCTCTCCCTTCATTGCCATCATTATTACCGAGGGGCTCAACATCGATTCGATCCGAGTGACGGGCTGCTGCTGCTGTTACTACTGGTACTACTGCTGCGTACTGCTGCTGCTGCTGAAACCCCGCATATTCATTCACCCTCCCGTCATCCTTTTCGCTGCTCTCATCAAGACGACGTACCAAAACTCGTTGGGCTTCCTCATTGATTGACCTGACTGGACCAACGACCGCCTTGGCCTCCCGCCCGCGTTCGCCTGCTGCTCTCGACTTCCAAGTTCCGCCATCTTGTCTTAGAAGAGGGCGGTGGCGCTGCCTCTTGTCATCTCGATTCGCGACAAACATTGGCCACCAGCACAGCAGAGAGCCACAGCAAAAGGACGGAACCAAGGGCTCTTAACGCGCCCCCCGTCTCTCTACCTATCCTTCTTGGTGGTTTCTCCGCTCCGCCGTCATCCGTTCTCTCCTTATCACCTCTGCCCTTTTCTGTTGCTACCCTCTTCCAAAGTTCCAACCCATTTCCAGACTCCCCCTACCCCCCAACCAACCCCAGGCCCGTCCCCAACCCCGAGCTGTTAGGCGGACAGTGATTACCTCAGGTCCAGGATAACTGTGAGCCCAAGCTTGCTTGATTGAGCCTGAACCTGAGCCGGAGCCAGAAAAAGCCAGACTGCAACCGTCCAACCACCCCCGGACGCACGACATCCATCCTCTTCATCTGGACTGTGTCAAACAATTCTAAAACAGGGCGGATTAATCTACCCAGCCTACCCCGACCGATCTACTCCCCGCGCCCTGCTCGTCCCCTCGTCGCAACCGCATAGCATCCTCAGACAGCTCGGACGCCAGAATTGGGTTTCACATTCGAGAAGAGCTTCTCAAATAACCATAATCGTGGTTCGGAAGAGCACAGCGCATGATACAGCCGTGAACGGCTCGATCCCTTTCCACCGCAACATCCCCTGCTTTAACGGACGACAACCACCGTCACACAGCATCGCACTGTCAGTCAAAGTGGGAAACTGACCATCGCGCATCCAATCTTCCCAGGTAAGCCCTTCAAGTCATATTGTCTACTCTGGCTGGTCGGGTACGCCACGAATCGAGACGTATTTGTAAGGACAAGACCCCCGCTATAGCCTTGGTGTTTACTCCCTTTCACATGACGACATGAATTGCTGCGCTTCTTAAGCCCTTTCTCTCTTCGTTGCAATGGTTCTAGAACGACATAATGACTGACCTAGGAAATTTAGCAGCTTATCGCTCTCCGCCGAACCAGTCATCGTCTCCGGCACGCAAACAGTCTGTGGGCGAGCTTCACGAGAGGGCAGCGATGGCTTCCTCGTTGTCGCCTGACCAGTACGGGAAACAGCCGTCGCAGGGTCAGTATGGTGGCGGCGGCTCTGGCTCCGACCAGGAGCGGGGCCCCCTGAGCTCCTTGAATTTGGGCTTTCTCAAGTCCCTGACAGAAAAGAGGACAACGCGAGGTAGGAACGACCATATATCCGTGCCAGAAGGGACACCGTTCTGATAATGCGTATTCGTAGACGGCCAAACACCCAAAAGGAGAGGACCGAAGCCCGACAGTAAACCTGCTCTAACTCGGCGACAAGAATTGAACAGACAGGCACAACGGTGAGTGACGAACAATTTCGCTGGAGAATCAAGCGAAACGATCGGGGTACTGACGGTGGAGATGACAGTACGCATCGTGAAAGAAAAGAGTTGTACATCAAGGCTTTGGAAGATGAGGTCCTTCGATTGAAAGAAATCTTTAGCAACATATCGCAAGACAAGGACAAGGTGGCCGAGGAGAACAGGCAACTCAAGCAGCTCCTGGTCCAGAACGGAATCCCTCTTTCTCACTATGGTGACGATATGGTCAGCAACCCTAGCGGAGGCTACACATCGAGCGCCAGCCAGTCGGGCCACAGCTACGGCCAGAACGCCTACACGCCACCTTTGACGTCGACGACAGCGCCGTCGGTGTCGCCTTCGTCTCACGGTCCGTCTTACCCCCACGGTCTGCCCCCTCCCCTTCCCCAGATGGGCAGCCAGCAACTGCAACAAAACAGACAAGGGCAGAGCTCTGGTAGAGGTGTGGACTTTGAGCAAGCGGGCATTGACTTCGTCTTAACGTACGATAACCACCATCCCTCGCCCTCGAAGGCATACCTATCACCTCCCCCGCAGTGAAAAGTACTTGTCATATCACCAAGTCCTGGACATCAACGGGAGTCGGGTGGTGTGAGCGATGATTGCAACGAACGGAAGAAGAGCTTGCTGACGAGTGCGATTTTATCGAGGGTATGTAACAGTCTCGAGAAACCCTGCATGAATCACATGCCTTGGCTGTTGGAGAGATCAAGCGAGATGGGCGGCGAGCCCTGCGGACACGCGCTGATGGCCTCATGCCCCCCGGCGCCCTTCCCGGAGCTTACACCTGACATTCCGTTCGGGTACAGCAATGTCAACGGAGACCTGGACTCCCAGCAAAGGACGTGGGAAGTGAGCAAAGGCAGCCTCTCGGCCTTGCTTGATCTCAGCAAGAAACTGAACCTCGATGGGGAGGTCACGCCGGTCATGGCTTGGGGCATGGTCTTGGGCCACCCCAGGGCTCACGAGCTTCGTGCCGAGGACTTCCAGAAGCTCACTGACGAGCTCAAGGACAAGGTTCGATGCTACGGGTACGTATATATGCTGCTCTTCACATCTCATGTGGCTCAAACTGATCGTGACTTAGTTTTGGTGCCGTTATGGAGGAATTCGAGGTCCGGGACGCATTGGAGAACGTCTTCTGCTCCGGACCGGAAATGATGAACTACGCCTACTAGGAGCGTCTGGCATGAACTCGGATAACGAGATGGGGGCACCTCATCAGGAGATTCAGTGAATCTCTAAATGCATGACTTGGTGTGAGAAGAGGCCCAAACTAGAAACATTTGGAGCGTATTCTGGGAATCTTGGGGGATTACTTTTGATACCACGGCCTTAATGATATGTACATTTTTCTAAAGCCTTAAGAGAATATCGTGAAAGCATGAGCTTTGAATCAGACTATGAGATGTATTAAGCGACGACTTGTGTATTGTGAGCAGACCAGGCGTAAGGTGGTGGTGGTGTTCCGCGGCCACGATGCAGCTGGTCGTGGCTGGCAGTGGCCCCGCGTCGCGTGGAAACGAGTGGCTGTCAGTCGCCACCAGGTGTCGAAACACAAGACTTTGAAATTTTGCCCGCTCTGCCCCACAAAGTTCACCCCACCAAATCCGAACGACGAAAATCAACGGCGAGAGGAGGTGTGCACCACCCAAACCCTTGACGACTTTTCCATCTTTCAGAAGCCCGAAAGCGCTGCTGCCACCCCCCTTTCCCCCTACCGAAAGACGCACAGCTAGACCGATTTCGATCTCGACTTCGACCTCAATAGCCAAGGAAGAAAAACCATTTTCATCATGGCTCAGGAAATGGACTGGGTCAAGCTCGTCGAGACTTGCCCGGCCGGCGATGGTTGGGGCCCGCCCGTCACCACCGAGACTACCTTGAACGGTGTCCCCTATGCGCCCTTCTCCAAGGGCGACAAGCTTGGTCGCATGGCCGACTGGACCTCCGAGGGCAAGGACAGAGACGGACGTGGTGGCAGACAGCAGTACAACCGTAACTACCGTGGTAAGCGTCACCTTCCTCCTCTAGCTTCAGCTACGAAACCCTCCACGAAGACGACATCGTCGCTAACTCTCTCGCTTCCTTTCAAGACCAACAAGTCTACGGTGCCGGCCACGCCATCTCCTTCAACGCCCCTCCCGCCGAGGACGAGTCCACCTTTTCCGTCGTCAGCAACACCCGCGACAGCACCAAGACAAGATTCGGCCGTGGCGCCGTCTTCACCCGCGGCCGCGGCCAGCGTGGAGGTCCCGCTCAGACCGCTCGCGGTGGCCGGACGACCGTCGCTCGTGGTGGCCAGCAGGGCGGCCGCGGAGGCTACGGAGGAGGCTTTGAACGGGGCGGAAGAGGCGGTGGCCGTGGTGGCCGCCGCTTCGGCTGGAAGGACTACGACAAGCCTGCCCGCAACCGTGACGCCAGTGTCAACATCAAGGCCGACTGGAAGCTGCTCGAGGAGATTGACTACAACCGCCTCGCCAAGCTCAACCTGGACGCCGACGAGGGTGAGGAAATTGACGCCTACGGCTTCGTCTACAACTACGACCGCTCCTACGACAAGCCCGCCGTCAAGGGCTTTGAGCGCAAGCTCAACGCCATTGACCGCGCTGCGTACAATGTCACGACTTCTTCCGATCCTGTGATCCAGGAGCTCGCCGACAAGGACGAGGCCTCCATCTTCGCCACCGACAGCATTCTCTCCATGCTCATGTGCTCCCCGCGGTCCGTCTACCCCTGGGACATTGTCATCTCCGTGCAGGGCAACAAGGTCTTCTTCGACAAGCGCGATAACGCCGCGCTCGACATGGTCACCGTCAACGAGAACGCCGCCGACTCCCCCATGGACGCCTCGGACGGCTCCAAGGACAGCCTCAACATGCCCGGCGCCCTGGCCGAGGAGGCCACCTACATCAACCACAACTTTGCCAACCAGGTCGTCGTCGAGAGCGAGGGCCAGAAGCTCGAGATGGCCAACGCCAACCCCTTCTACAACGCCTCCGAGGACACGGACCCGCCGGCCAGCAAGGCCTACAAGTACCGCAAGTTCGACCTCTCCACCAACAGCGAGGAGGACAACTTCTACCTCGTCGTCCGTACCGAGGTCGACGCCGTCCAGAAGAACGCCATCAGCGGCGACGACCAACTTGTCACCCTGCACGCGCTCAACGAGTTCGACAACAAGGCCCAGGGCAGCGGTGGCGCCCTCGACTGGCGGACGAAGCTCGTCTCCCAGCGCGGTGCCGTCGTCGCCACGGAGATGAAGAACAACTCTTGCAAGCTCGCCAGGTGGACGGTGCAGAGCATCCTCGCCCGTGCCGACGTCATGAAGCTTGGGTACGTTTTTTCCTCCATCTCTTCTGAACTGATCGCCTTTAAACCGCCGAGCACGATGCTAACACACTCTCTATAGATTTGTCTCTCGCGCCAACCCCAAGTCCAACGACAAGCACGTCATCCTCGGCGTTGTTGGCTGGAAGCCCCGCGACTTCGCCAACCAGATGAACCTGTCTCTGTCCAACGGTTGGGGTATCGTCCGCACCATTGCCGATATGTGTCTCAGACGCGAGCAGGACGGCAAGTACATCCTCGTCAAGGACCCCAACAAGTCCATCCTCCGCCTGTATGAGCTCCCCTCTGGCGGCCTCGACGGCGACGACGAGGCAGAGGAGGTGCCTGAGGCGGGTGAGGGTGATGAGGAGTAAGCGGTTACTCACGGAGAGTAATAAACCTATTTGCTCGAAATGAACATGAGCACCACATTACACACGCACACAACAACAAACCCTCTTATTTTCAGTGACTTGACTGAAGATTTGAATACGCTTGAAGCATTTAGCTGAGAGACAGGGGCGAGGTCGGAGAGAGACGAGGAGGGAGCAAGGAAAAGCCGGGGAGTGGAAAAAGGTTTTAATGCCAGTTCAGTCCGAGATAGCCTGGATAAAAGGCATGGCTTGACAAGTCGGGTTGCCGCCGGGGTAGAGTGGCCCATGATGTAAAAAGTCTTTCTTCGATTTGGGGGGTTAGGCACGTATAGACGTCTATGGAGTAACGCATTACGGACATTTCTTACTTTTTGTGCCTCGGCTGTGGTTGTGATGATGTTGTGACTTGATTGACGATATTTGGGAGAGATTGTGTTGTCTGACTCATACTTGACCTCTGTGTGATGGTGCCTGTACGATTTGCGGCGGCAAGATAGGCAAAATTGACCATTAGCATCTCCTTTCGGCAACAGCTTGATAGAGGTTGTCCAGAAGAAACGTTGAAATCTCGCAGAGTGGCGGCGGAAGCCTTGCTGTTAGTCGCAAAGACAGATATTAATATCGAAATGTCAATCATTTAGCACTTCTACATGGACAAAGATCAGATGTTGTGATCTTAAAACATCCACTTGATTTGTATTTGCTCTTGCTTCTATTCCACGTAGGCAGGTAAGTATATAGAATAGCCCACCCATTGCGAATATCTTTATATATGATCACCCTGTAGTACTGTATACTAGCACATACATATCACATTCAATTTTCATGAAATCACATGTTGTTAAAAATCTCTTTTTCATTGTCCCCTAGTCCTGGATGAAAAGTTTTTGGAACCTCTCTAAAATGCCCACAACGCCAGAAGTCCATGATAGGATGCCATTCATGCCAATCATTAAACCCACCAAAAAACGAAAAGTCTTTTCTTCCATGATTCCCTCTCCTCCCCTGAAGCCTTTTTCTTCATTTTTTGTCCTTGTCATTTGTCCAAGCTGAGGATGATTTTCCCTCAAATTTTGTTGTTTACTTTTTACTTTTGTTCTCTAGAATCTCTCCTTCATGCGCGCTGCGACCGTCCGCAGATTGCCGTAGACCTTGGAAGGCGGCTTTCCGAGAATCAAGCTGACGATGGACTCGCGAGCCATGTGGATGTTCTTGTATGCGCCGAGGATGTGGATCTTGCTGTCGGCCAGGACGATACGGGTCTTGCTGGCATTTTCGATGGCGACTGCATAAGTCTCATGTCAGTAAAAAGGGGACCTCTCTGAGAACTTGGAATTTGTCCATACACTTTGTCTTGCCGTCCTTGCCTGCAATGCGACCAATGGCACGGCCTTGCGCCTCGTTACCCATAACCTGCTTGACATCGCGAATCTCAAAAGTCTCGACTACACAGTCTGTTAGCTGCCTGCCCAAGTATTCGGACGAAAGATCGGATCTGGCTTACTGTAAAGGTCGTCCAAACGCAGCAGCGCAATAGCATCGTCGACGTCGAAGCCCAGGGTGAATGCCTTGACGAAATCCTCGCCCTTTTGCAGGGCGCCGTCCTCGGTGGTGTGCTTCGAGGTCCGGAGCTCAACCTGTTTCCGGCGGGGATTCATGCGAACCTGGAGCTTGAGGTGCTCGACGAGCGGGGGGTAGACTGTAGAGCGAGGAAATGTTAGTAAGAACAAACAGATGTGTCATTGCCGTGACATAGGAAACTCTGTGAAGCGTACTCTTGGGCCAAGAAGACTTGAGCGGGGTGAAACGGTGAGGAGGTACGGGGACCTTGCGAGTCTCTATTCTGGTGACGGGGTCCTGGAAACACGAATAACGTCTTAGTTTTTCCCAGTGTTCTCTTATATCTCAGGAAAGGGTCTGTCGCACAATGTCTCTGGCGGGCGCAAAGCGCGGGCGGTTCTCCTCGTCGACGACCATCTCGCCTTCCTCTCCGTTCTGCGGTACGCTGGGCAGGATCGCATCCATCTCCTCGGGCAGGGTCGGCGCATCGAGGAGAAGCTCCTCGTCTTGCTGAGGCTCTTGGAAGGTCGCCTCGATTGGCGGGGCAGAAACCTCTACCTGCTTGGCGGTCGGGGCAGGCATGTTGGGCAGGTTCTTTTGTTTTCGGTTACTGAAGGATATCGAGGAAGTCGAAAAGAAAGACAACAAATTCAATCGAGGGTGTATGTATCGCTTCGGTGGTGGTGATGTTTCTTTGGCTTGTGTGCTATCGAGCCGAGTCGGTCTGGCGGGGTGGGCAGGCGGTCGTGAAGAAAAAAGCGGCGGGTGCCAGTATCGATTTATCGCCGAATTCCCAAATTTTTGTGTTTCGCTATCGATAAGACGATAAGGCCCCGGGGTGCTGATGGGCTAAGCACTTTAGCACCGTGCACCGTTAGGCCTTTGCGGATCTTATGTCAGCAAGCCAGTAACAGGCCTGACGGTCCAGGACCAGCATTGGGCCCAGACTCGAGGCACGGGCCATGATGCGCCTCTGAATTTTTCTGCTGGAAGCGCGGACGCCCCATACGTAAGGTGCCTTTGGAACGGGTCCAGCCGGGTTCAGCGAGGTACCTAGAGCTGCGGTAGCGCGTCATGGATGACTTTTCACAGGCTTGCCCTTCCCTGGCCCAGCTTTGCATCTCAGTCATTTCTGCATGAGCGCATGAAATGTGCTAACATTTGCCGTGCCTCCCTCGATACTTGCCTTGCTTCAACCCTTCTGACCGTGTTGTTCTTTGGTTCATTTGTTGCTGCGGTAAATAAACAGGGTTGTTTCTCCTCCCTCCTCATTCTTACTTCTTGTTGCTGTCTCTCTGTTCAACCAAGAGACAGAATGAGCTTGTGAAATGTCTAACGCTCCGTCGACTCTTCTTGGGCGTCGCTTCTGGTCTTGCGCCTGTGGATCGGCGCAGACTCTGGGTTTGCGAGGAACGACCATCACGACAGCGACGACGAGAAATACTTGTCTAAAAGCAGGTCAATCTACAGTCAACCCTTCCCTCCCTAGGCCGAACACCTTCAGAAGGTCCATACACTCCGGGTCACAACACTCGTTTCCTCGACCGAACATCCACAATGCGCGACGAAGCTATACAGGCAGCGGACTGCTGCTGGTTGGGTTTACCACAGAACTCGCGCCCACGCAAGCATCGGCAGCTTGCGCAGTTGCTGCGGAATCCGCTACGAACGCCGGTCTGACGAAGAAGTCAAATGTCTACCAACTGGCGCAGCAAGCATGGAGACGAGGCATACATACCGATTCGAGGGGCGCCATGAACCCGGCCGAAAGGAGGCACCATAGCTCCAAGAGTGGAAAGCAGGAGGAAAAGGGCTCGACAACCCAGACGAAGCAGGATACCCCCAAGGCTGGGGAGCAGGGCAAGCCAGACGCACCGGACCCTGACGCCGAATCGATCGCATCCACCATGTCGAAATATTTGCACATTCCAAAGATGCCGCACCGGCCCACCCGGGATGAGCTATTGGCCGCAGCGAACGGCTTCCTGGGTCGAATGAAGGTTCGATTCAAGTGGGCGTCTATCAGGAGTATGCGGCCGTGGAATATTGATGAATGGGGCGCCTTCGTTTCGTGGTTCCTGTTTGGTCATCTAGTCTGGATTTTGGTCGGTACCACCACCTTTTTCTCGCTGATCATTCTCAGCATCAACACCGTCTTTGCGCAAGGTAAGCTCCCTTCTGTGTCTGTGCCATGTCCAGCTGCTCACCGTTTTGTACAGAAACTCTTGCCAAATGGGTAGGCGATTCTTTGACCGAGTCTGCAGGCGTCACGGTCGTCTTCGAATCGGCAATTGTTCCCAAGTGGGGAGATGGCGTGATCAGCTTCAAGAATGTCTTTGTGTCGCGGCGACCAGGACAGGTCAAGTCTTCGGTTAGCAAGGGCTCTTCCGAGAGCGCTGCGGCTATGGCTGCGACTGGAAACCAGCCCGACCAGGACGGCCAAGTGTTGGAAGAGGATGATGGCAACTACACACAATACGACGTGTCGATCGCAATGGTCAATGTGACACTGTCATTCTTAAAGTGGTGGAACGGCAAGGGTTTTCTGAAGGATGTTGAGGTCAAGGGCGTTCGCGGTGTCGTTGATCGCACGTCTGTGCAATGGTCAGACGAGGTGGTCGACCCTCTATCCTACCGCCATACCCACGAGCCCGGCGATTTCGAGATCGACTCTTTCAAACTCGAGGATCTTCTCGTTACTGTTCACCAGCCCAAGGGTTTCCGACCATTCTCCGTCAGCATCTTCTCCTGCGAATTGCCACAGCTCAGGAAACAGTGGCTCTTTTACGACTTCCTATCGGCAACCCATATGTCGGGATCATTTGATGGCTCTCTGTTCACCATTCACCCCCGTCAAGTACACGGTACTATCGCTAGCGAGAACGGAGACATGGCAGAGGATGTAGGCGAGCCGGCAGCTTGGAAGAAGTTCAGCCGCCTGCGTATTGATGGTCTTAAAATCGACCACCTCAACCGTGGTGTAGAAGGACCTTTCGGATGGATTTACGAGGGTAACGTCGACATCGTCGCAGATGTCATGTTCCCCGCGGACGTTGACGATGGCATCACCAAAGCCATGTCGGATCTTTACGACCAGCTCGAAGACGTCGTGATATCCAACCGCATGCGTCTGCTCCAGAAGGATTTGCTCGACATCAAAATCGTGGGTTCTTCCGCCTCGGATCTCTGGGGATCTACACCTACAAAGGGCCATCTTTCCCAAGCTATGCCAGAGCTCACCGAAGAAGTCCCCGAGAAGCCCACAGACGCTGAGTCTTCCGACCCCTCCAGTTCTTCCGAGTCATCAGAAGAAGACCGGAGATATTTAATCATGGATCTCCGGATCCACATGAACGATGTCAAGGCCGCCGTGCCCCTTTTCACGAAAGACATCTCCTACATCAACCAGGCGCTCGTTCGCCCCATCGTGGCCTACATCAACGCTAAGAAGACATATATCCCGATCAACTGTCGCATTGTCAAGCGCCACACCGATTTCGACGGCAGCTGGTCCATCTTTGATTGCGGTCTCATGGACGACATGTCGGCCGAGACCTACGAGGCTTTTGCACGCGACATTGAGGATCAGCAAAGCCGCGTTCGTCGGCTGAAAAAGGTCGGCTTCTGGACTCTGTCTCTGGCTGTCCATGCTCTCTTTATGGGCATGGCAGGCAATGTCATTTAAAAACCTACCCTCTCTACTCCCTCTCCTCTCCCCCCTGGCTTCTTCTCTTGTTTTCCTGCCCTCTACGTGAGCACGGCTGTCTTTTAATGAGCGCATGATATTCGAAAACGGGAGGCGTTGTCTTTTTACAAATCTTGCATAGATGGACAAAGGGAGGAAACAACAACCATCATGTACATATACAAAGGGCAAACATCTCTGCACAGGAGGAAAGAAGGGGTATTGGGTTCCATCAAACCACTCAATTCTTTTTCTTTTTTTCTCTGGGATTATTCTCTAGGAGACGAGGCGTTTTACACGGCGAACATGAGGTATACGGGGAAGAGCAAACAACAAAATAATTGATACCCCTTTTTTTGACAATGTACATTTGACCAAAGACGCGTCGCTCGTGATGTTGACATGTTGGACACAGTCGTATTTCGACGCTGTGAGTCACTCGGAAGATAACTTCAAGGCATGAAATTCATTCGCTGGCAGCATGACGCGCGCCGCATGAATATCAAACTCGCGTACCGTCGAGGATCCCGGGCGACGCTTATCGCAACCACAAACATACACTACACTTCTCCACAAAGCTTTCCCCCGCGGACCCTTGTTTTCGGTTGCATGAAGCTGTACAGCTAGCTACAGGACTGCTCCCCCTTCTATGGGTGGTCTACGGAAATACCTGGATTTGGAAACCCATAGGTCTCGGGATATCTTGTCTCTCGGGCCTCGATGGAAGAGAAGAAGGAATGACGAGAGGAAAGCGGGCGGCTGCTTTAGTCGAGTGAGACTCAACCACTGGAATACCATGATTCCTTCAAAGTAAGCTGGGGGTGCTATTGCTCTTTGAGACCTAAATGGTGAATGGAGGGTGGGGTTTGGTGGCTGTTCAGTTGCCCGTAGGCGACAAGGCCTTTACGGAATATAGCAGATTTGATAGGTGGATAGTTGGTTGAGAAAGCAATTCTGTACAAGTAGGACATCTCTTAACGGAGAGTGACCCATTACTTACTCGTAATGTTTGGGGATAGCTCCATAGAGATGACATATATCCTTGGAGACGTAGAGACAGAGGTACTCCAGCCTATCGTACCATCTAGTTTTCCAGACGTATGGCACAGGCACGACACAAGTTTACTCGAATGATTCGATTCTATCATGTTTTAACGCTGTCCACAACTACCCTTCTGTAGGGAGCTTCTTTGATATCATGCGCGAAATGCACTGGGCCCTTCGCCCTCTAGACCGTGAATGCTTTTTTCCCCATGATCAGCGTCATTCCTGCTTTGAGGCGACGCCACTTCCGATGCCATCTCTCGCAGTCTAAACCAGATGGCCTTCCCGGCAGTCCCAGTAGCCCACGAGCCCTCATCATGCCGAACCCCCATCTACATCGTGACGCAGCCGGGGTCCGCGACAGCAACACTTGCGCTCTGAATCCAAGTCGCTGTGGCAAGCTTCGGTACGAAGCCGCGCCAGATCCGTTGGCACGGAGCAGACTCGCTGAGATACAACGGGCTGAGCTCTGGGCGCGGGAGAATAATGCAACCCTGCCTTTTGCTTCACATAAAGTCATCACTAAGAAGAGCGAAGGGTCAGTATTTCATGGCAGATAGCAGTCTTGAGAGATCGACTTACTCTCCGAAACCATCATCCTCGTAGGTCTCGGTGTCAGCTGCGGGAGCACGGCTGACGACGGCGGAGACCTTGGTCTTGGCCGCCTTGCTCTTCTTGTTGCCGCCCTGAGCAGCCTTCTCCTCCTTCATCTTCTCGTTACCAAGGGCAGTGAGAGTGCTGGCAATCTTCTTAATCTGGTCGCTGGGCAGATCCTTGGCGAGGGCCTTGGAGAACTCCTGAAGGAAGAGGCCGTAGTGAGCCTTGCGGGCGTTGTTGGCGAGAATCGGGGTCAGCGTGGTGCGGAGGTGCTCAAACTGGGTCTTGGTAACGGGGTTGAAGAGCGGCATAGAGGCAATGTTGGCAGTCTTGGTAGGGTCGTTGGGATCAATCTGGACAGCAGAGCCGGCGAGGACAGCCTTGCGACCGGCCGGGACTCCGATATCACCGAAGAGATCCTCGGCGTGCTTCAGGTCGGACTCCTTCTCGGTGCGGCGGAGGCGCTCACGACGCTCAGCCTCGGTCTCCTCCTCGCCAGAGTCGTCGGCATCGAGGCGGGCACGCTCCTCTTTCAGTTGAGCGATGCGCTCGGCCTTGGTCTTCTTGTTCTTCTTAGCCTCCTCGAGAGCCTTGGCCTTTGCTTCCTCGGCCTTCTTAGCCTTTTCGCGCTCTACCTCGGAGTCTTCGGCGGCATCCCAGGAGTCGAGAACCTTTATGGAAAGAGTTAGTGTACGAGCGGCGACGCGGTTGGTCTTGTAGCTTCGTTAACGTACGTCATCCTCATCCTCCTCGTCTTCAAACTTGCGGCGGATAGGAACAGCACCGCCGATAGGGGAAGCGGGGCCGGAGCTCTCCTCTTCGCTGCTCTCTTCGTCTAGGTGAGGAACACGGAAGTTAGTAGAGTCCTAAATGGATAGCAAGTATGTCGTTTGGGGAGAAGAGAGGCAGCAGTTGCGCTGGCCAGACTGGACAGATCATCGCGACATTTTGCCTCTCACGATTATTTGTGTGCGTGTGTGGTGCGGTACAGTGCGGGACAAGGCATAACTCACCCCACTTCTTAGGAGGCATGATGTCAGATTTGAGATGTTGAACGCGGGGCCAAAGGGTAAAGATGCAAGAATCTAGAGCGCGGCGAGACGACGGCTTAAGGAATCTTTCCGGAGATGTTGGTATCGGAAAAGAAGTTTTTGGACAGAGTTTGGGGAGTGGGAGGTCCGTCCGGTCTGGCTGAAGTCGGGAAGGAAACAAGTTGTGGAAAACAAGGGGGCTCTGTGGTTGGGCAGGAACTTGGGAAGAGACCGTCAGAGGAGAGCCCGAGGAAGGGAAAACCCAGCCCAGCCAGGCCCAAGGCGGCAGCGGCAGCACGGCCAGTAGCGGGGGGAGTGCGCTGGAGCTTCGAATTCCAGTCCACTTACATTCACTCATGGACGCATGCCAAACGGAAGAAAGGCTCTGGCGCTTGCACTCATCTCATCGCAGGAGACGTCTCTTCTGCAGGCCTTCTTATTTAAGACATTCAGTGAGGTGTTTATGCCGCTTTGGATATGATGTGTACGGGCAGGCGGATGACCCTCTGCCCTTTCACTAAGGTACGTCTTTCTAGTAGTGAATGAGGAAACCTGACTGTACGCTATCTTGTCTACCCTAGCAGTGAATCTAGATCCTGCGATTAAGCTGAAGATGAGCAATAGCGCAGCTCTTTAACAAAAGCGCCCAACGAGACAACGTTGGCGTTGCACATTCTGGTTAATTACTTTGGAAACGGCAGGCGGGGTTCTTCTTGAACGTCGTGGAGGGGTTAGATCTTTTTTTTTTCTCCCTAACCCCTGGCATGTGGTGGTTGAAAGCACAACCCCGCCATCACCCTGGTTCATTTTTTGCTGAGGTAACGGAGGAAGCTTCGCCATCAATACACTTTCACGGAGTCTCATTTTTGGCCTCGTTGGCCTCAGTGGACTAGCTGCCACATCAAGTCAAATTCCACTCACACCAACGTCATGCCTCTCGCAAAGATTACGCCTAGTCATTCAGGGAAGGAAGGCCTCACGAAGGACTCGTGGACATCCCGCACTTCTATGCAGTGAGTCACCAAAATGACCCCGCGCCTGCTCTGTTTGGCTCGCGCACAGCCACACGGTCACTTTGCAAAGGAAGGCGCCACTTCTACCACAAGGCACGATCAGTTTGGTGTGCTCCCCATCTGATGCCCAATTCTCAGCTCTTAGAATTTCTATTACACTGTGATATGATTAGATAGTCAACAACTCCAAGATCAACAGCACAAATTCCACCCCTATCATGGTCGCATTGTCCGTGATGGAATCCGAAATAGGATATTGCGCCTGTTGACCCGTCCTAATTCCGAGTACGTTCTGTTCCATGGCCTGACTGGCAACCTTGATTGCCATCACACACATCAACATCACCCAGTACAGAATGTTGACACCCTTGACAGTCCATCGCCACCGCGTGTCGCCCCTGTAGACATGCAGACCGCCAAGCCATGAAGTTGTAGTCGTCGACGCAGCAGCAACGTGGAGGACCAGAGCGGCGAGTATGCCAACGTATGTGAAAGGAAGTAGACCAATCCCGAGCTGAGCGACGATGAGACGGGCAATCTCAAGTGATGCCATGGCCAGCATGGCTACTATGAGTATGTAATAGATGACGCTGGCAATCTTGACGGCCACCGATGTCGATTTGGTTGCTGGCGGCACCGATGTTGACGCTGATGTTGACACCGCGACTTTGTCTCCTGCCGTGGGTGCCCCGGCCGTGTGTGACGGCCCGGCCGAAGCTGAGGCCGAAGCTCGTAGTGAGCGCAAACATAGAGGGAGACCAATCAATAGAATGATGAGATAAAGCCAGGTCGCCAAGGGGACAACCACGACATCAGCGAAACATGTTGTTGGCAGATGGCTGGAGAGAAATGATTTCGGGCCCTGGAGATGATGATATTCTGGTCAGCATCCTGGGATAACAATCCACTTACAAAAGATTGTCCACCAGCAATCATGGTGTATAAGAGTGTAAACTTACGAAGCCTTCAGGTCGATGTTCACAGAGCATCGTGAGAGGTCGTCTTGGTATGTACCTTGGTATTCAGGGCAGGCAGGTCGATCCCTGCGTGTGGGTCGTGCAGAAGGCAACCCCTGCGGCATTCACCAGAAGCCATTCGAAAGGAAGGAACCTGGAGGCTGGTGGCTGATACCTGCCTGGAAAACGGGACCCCAAGGCACCCAGGGCAACCAATTCAGGTACGTACCGTTTACTGATTGCGGGCCCACCTCGCCCACCTCGCAAAACCTATAAGAAGGCCACCTCCCACCACCGATCTTACCTGGTTCTCTTCTCTTTCTCTTCTTCATCTGAGTGCAAGGGCTTTACGCGTATCAGTGAGGATTCGTCCGAGATCGTGTTTTTGCTAGTTGAAAACTATAACTATGACCACTCCTGGTTGGCTTCGGCCGGCCAGGGAATTTTTGAACCCCAATTCTCATCTTGAAGATTTTTCATTTTGCTTTCATTGCTTGCGGTCCCTAGCGGATCGTGGTGAAGAAGGTCAACCACCATTGAATGTATCAAATGTCAGGACGACGATCCATCTGGACAAATGAATCGATGATCATATATCAAATACTGAAAGCTGGTCCAGCATACGGGCAACATTGATACCTGTCCATTGTAGGTATTGCATTTGTACACAAAATGTATCGTTGGACAGTGAAAAATCTGCGCAGGCACGACAGTAGAAGGGGTTGCGAACGCAAGGTGGAGCCTCGTAAGACATAACAAATCGTCCACCATGAATACCTGCCTCAGGTACTACCGGCATTATTATTGTTGTCGAGGTCATGGCTCGCTTCCCTTAGCGTTCCGGATGTTGCTCCCCGTCAGCAGAGCCGCCTTCTCCCGATGTCCGCATATTGACTCGAAAACAACCTCAAACTGCGCCAGCGTGACCAGCAGAAAAATCCTTCACCTGATAGGCCCCTCAGGTATCTACGCTGCCGCGCCTTACATTACCTTATGCGGGCATTTGGCAGAACCCACGAGCGGTTTTCCGATGGATCCTTCTCAGTCTCTGATCCATCAAATGAGTCAATTCATCGATCCCAATTCATGACACGCAAAACGTTACTACGAACCCAGATATTTCGTCCCCGTTGTGAGGATTTCCGTATCAAGGGCGGGTAATTTTCATCTTGGACTTGAAGCAACGCTACCCAAATAGGAAGCCGTTACGACCTACATGGCATGGGCTTGGACCTCCGGAGAGAAATATCGGAGTCGGGGGTCGGGGGTCGGGGTCGGGGTCGGGTGACAAGTTTCCGCCCTGCTCCCCGGAGCATGTCGTAGATTGTTGTGCTTGTGCCAGCTTGCCAGGGACCAAACAACACGGGATTTGAAAGTTTGGTCTGGCAGAGTGGCGCTCCGGCCTCCTCGGGCTCTAGAGCTTGTCAAGTGGAGATGAAGGGCGATCTTCAATCGCCGTTCAACTCTAGAACCCCTCCAATGAGCAAGATATCGACAGGTTTTCCTCTCTTTCATGACTCGAGGATTCTGTATAGTCCCTCTATGACTGTTCAGTCGTACATGCGGACGTTTAGGGCGTATCTTTGAATATGCAAGTGGCATGGCAGAAAGTCGGTACATCGACGGACTTCAGCTCCGTCATTACACAAGATACCACTGCAGCTGCAAGCAATAGTAAGCAAACATCAAAATACGACCCTCTGTATTACGACGGCTGGTTTCTGACTGGTAAAAGAGACAACAACAAAAGTTCACGAGTCGACGGGAAAGGGCAGAAAGCTGACAGTATCCCATCCAAATCACATCCCCACGAAAATGGAGCGGAACGAAATCTGTAGCTGAGCCATGTCTGTGTGCGCCCCGTGTACTGCGCACGTCGAGCATTTGGAACAAAAAATACTCACATCCCGATGCGACCCGACATGGACGCCGCCAATCTGGTCCAGCTGACTTGACAACATTTCCACACTTCCTCCTCCGTACGGCCTAGTCGGTTCCGCTACGCCCTACGGCGCACTGGCATCCCTGTCTCCGCGGCCTTTGCAAATCCAATCTGCATTGCTTTACCGACGCCCGCGCCTGCGCCCCCACTAAGACGGCGTTCCCATCTGTATCCGTAACATCGGGACCGCAAGACGTCAGACAAGAGAATGCGGAACCAGAAAGGCTAATTGACTTTTTCCTTCTCTCGCTTTTGCACTGCCGTTTACTTGCTGTACCTTAGCGTACCTATCGTCGGCGGCGTACTCTCGGCGACTTTTCTGTGACTACCAACGTATGGATCACAAGTCTCCCTGAGGCTCTTACATCAGGTTCCTTTCTCTCTATTCCATGGGGGCTTGGGTTACCCGATCCCTCTTCGTCGAGGACCCCCCTTCCATTCCTATTCTTCCTCGTCGGCTTTGGTAATCACATCCTCGCCGACAATTCAGATTTGGATACCCTGACCATGGCTCATGCCGTTGTGTAATGTCTGCCATCTGACAGGTTTTGCTTGCTGCTCCCTTTCCCACACCCTCCCCCCACACCCACACACACTCATCAACGTATCAATAACGACCATGTATAACCACCACCCCTCCAAATAGTATATAAGACTCTGGGCCGTGAGCCGTTCCTCAGGCCGTACGACTCTCGTTCCATCATCACCAGTATTCAAGTACATTCTTGACATCACTATATCCTGACATCACTCTTAGAGTTGGTCACTCGGCTTACACACACAACACCCCGACTTACACCAAAACAATCTACATTGCCACACCTTTCCCAATGCTATCATCAAGAGCATCAACCAGACTCTGCGCGACGAAACAAGCAGCCCATCTCGTCCGGGCCGCTGCGGCGCTCCACAACACCACCGCCACCACCACAACCTCCTTCGCCGGCCTCCGCATCACCGCCGCCTCGTTCCAGCAACACCAGCAACATGTGACCCCCGGCACCAGCCGATCCTTCTCCACGACGCGAGCGACGCAGCTCCGCGACTTCTTCCCGGCCAAGGAGACGGAACACATCCGCCTCACGGCGCCGGCGTGGCCGCACCCGGGGTACACGGAGCAGCAGATGCACGACATCGTCCCGGACCACCGCGCGCCGCGCACCGTCGGCGACTGGGCGGCGTGGAAGTTTGTACGGGTCGCGCGGTGGTTCATGGACCGCGCCACGGGGTTGGGTTCCGAGCAGCAGGTCGACAAGAAGAACCCCACCACGTCGCTGGTGGCCGACAAGCCGCTTACCGAGGCGCAGTGGCTGGTGAGGTTCATCTTTCTGGAGAGTATCGCCGGAGGTGAGTCCCCCTTTTTCTTTTCCTCTGTAGACGTAGAGAAGTACAAGACTGACCGGCAACTGTAAAACAGTCCCGGGCATGGTCGCCGGCATGCTCCGCCACCTCGGCAGCCTGCGCCGCATGAAGCGCGACAACGGCTGGATCGAGACGCTCCTCGAGGAGAGCTTCAACGAGCGCATGCACCTCTTGACGTTCATGAAGATGTCGGAGCCGGGCTGGTTCATGAAGGTCATGATCCTCGGCGCCCAGGGCGTCTTCTTCAACGGCATGTTCTTGTCGTACCTCATCTCCCCCAAAATCACCCACCGCTTCGTCGGGTACCTCGAGGAGGAGGCCGTGCACACGTACACGCGGTGCCTCTACGAGATCGACCAGGGCCTGCTGCCCAAGTGGTCCGATCCGAACTTCGTGATCCCCGATATCGCCGTGCAGTATTGGAAGATTCCCGAGGGCCAGAGGACGATGAAGGATTTGATTTTGTACATCAGGGCTGATGGTGCGTACCTTCTTACCTCACATCTCCTCCCGAAGACGGGAGGAGGAAGAAGACGAATGATGTTGGGCTGACACAAACTTGCAGAGGCCGTTCACAGAGGCGTAAACCATACCCTCGGCAACCTCAACCAGAAGGAGGACCCGAACCCGTTCGTCAGCGAGTACAAAGACGGCGAGAAGCCCAACGCCGCGCTGAGAGCACAGGGGTTCGAGCGTAACGAGGTCATTTAAACGACTTTTGGGGGTTTCGATTACTTACGACCGCCCGCGAGATATCAGCCGTCACAGTTTCTGCTGTACGACCATGTTCATGGCTTTCTCGGGCTACGAAACGTCCATCTTTACAGAACCACGACACCTTTTCCTTTGCGTTTGCTAAAGAAGAAGACGAAGTAGGGAGGCCAGAGAAGGCAAGGAAGAGAAAGAGGAAGAATAAGACTTGTAAGAAAAGAAGAAGATTGATGATACCACTAGAACAGGGAGACTGGCCGGCGTTTTACGGAGTTTGCTATTACTTAAGAGACGGACAGCCCCCTACTCATTGTACACTAGAGGGAAAAGGCATCACATCGGTCTTTGGGGTTCAGTGGAACTTTTTGAGATTTCCAACTTATTTTTTTGTCTTCACATTTTCTTTGTTTCGAGGGGGAAAACTCATAGACAGACTTCATGTAAGAAGGAATTGCAAATTAAGCCTTGCCAAACACATTTTGCCCCATAACTCAAGGGGCGTCGACCGGCATTTGAAGTCCGAGTACCGACCCAACGGAGAGATTGGATATCGGAAAGACGTGGTCCTTTGACGGATTCAGACTGATGCCGCGATAGAGAAATAGTCTCAAATGGCATTAGGAGAATTTCCAATTTCCCATTTGCAAGTTGGCGTAATTGCCCAAGTAGCAGCTGATGTGAAGACCTGCCATTGCGAGCATCTCGTTACACTAGTGGGGAACTCAGTATGCCGGTTTCTTCTCCAGAATGATCGACGAAGCACTGCCACTCAAGGGGGTAGGTAAGAAAGATCTCTGGCGGGGGGCTGTGGCATTGCCTTCTCGTCTGCTTGGGATGAACGACGTCTCATCGGATGAAAAAAAAGAGGCAAAACAAAAATCTAATATGGCTGCCTAGAGTTGAAGGTCTGGGCATGGCGTGATCTCCAAAACTCCAGTCTCCAGCCTCCAGCTCAGTGCTGACAAAGAGTTCCAATTCAAAAATCTGGTTTCCTTAGCTCCGTCACGTTTTTGGCGATAAGTTACACTACCATATCTCCGGGGAAGGTGACAACGCCTAGGGCGACGCGACGACTGCCATCACGGGTTGGTGTTTGTTGGACACATGCCAGTTACCAACCGTGCGGTCCGGTTCGTATTCCGAAAGGCATTTCTAAAATTGGACATGAGCAGCCAGCACAGCTCCCCGCCTTGAGCTTTCGAGAGAAGGGCCCGCTCCGGCATGGCATGGGTCCCGAGCTTCGCGCTGTGTGTGGAGAAATCGAAGGGTTCCAAAACTTCCAAAGGTCGAGTCCCTCGCTTCGATCACGGCCTTGGATTGCCGGATGGACCTGAAACGGGGCACCTTTTCTCGAATAAGCTTCTTCCTGCCGCGCGGTGGATTTGCAAAGAACCATATGCTTGATGTCATTATTCATATCGGAGTGGGCATGCCCGCATGGCCTGGCACGCCTGGCATTTTGGGGGCCAAGGGGCCACGAAGCCGGCGTGGCTGTGTCGGGCGCGATTCCGCGTCTTGCAGCAACGCTAGATTTGCGACGGGGCCTTCATTGGCCCGTTGAGTAGGGAGACATCGTGGACCGTAGGCATTTGAGAAAGTTTGGGGAATGGAAAGCCATCCGGTAAAGACACTTGATCTCATAGTGGTTCATATCGTCGAACAAGACCGTTGGTGCTGGTTGTGATATGGCGATGGGGTCCTTGTTTCATGCGGGACTGCGCCTCATTGCAGAAGACCTATCCAAGACCTCATGGAACGAGAAACGCCTGCATCGAGCTTAAGTTGGTTAGAGGGACTACGAGAAAATCGAAGCAAGTAGCCCGGCCCCAAGATGTTTGGTGGGAGCTCATATGATTTGTGACACGAATGAATATTGGAGGGGTCAGCTTCATGGCAAATCTAGCGGCACAACTTGTGCCTTGCACCAAGGAACGGGACGGTGAGACTCGTACCTGAAGATGATGACGCTAACTTCTACTGTGAGTTGTAAATCATTATTGTATGGTGGCAGCAACCTATGTTTGCACAGCTTGATGGATGAGTATGGCGGACTCGGCATCTACTGTCTAGTGCGATTGGACGTCGTTTGTGGCAGTGCTGATGACATTTAGTCTATCCGTCTGAATATTTGATCAAAATACGTAGTCAGTCATATGCTTTGTTAGACTCGAGCCACATTCGATCTGTATCTGGGAGGAATGCATGTGCCGGCCTTGCAGAGAGATGTATGTAGAGGGGTGCACAAGGGTGGATTGAACATTGCTGTGTTCGCTCACTGACGAATAGGCGACCCGGCGGAGCAAGTAGCTGTGATGAGCGTCAGCATCAGCTCGCGATGCTTGGAATCCGGATTGCTTATTCGGGGGAAACGAGGTTGGATCCAACTCGCGTGTCCACCCGCGAGACATTGGCACGTTGGCGAGCTGACGGCAGCTCTTAGTGGTGCCAGTGTTTGATGAAGTCGGCATTTGCCTGTCCGCTCTCATCTCATGTCTGATGCTCATTGCTGCTCCATGTAGGCTGCTCCATCTGATGTCCGCGTCGATGTCGGTAAAGGAGGATCGTCAGCGTAGCTCGGCATGGGAGGTAGACCGTATGTTGGCGAGTCCAGGGTCAACGCTCATGTTGATTGGTGACGGTGCGTGATAGTGTCTACATCGTGCATCTAGCAGAGCTCCATTGAGTATCAGGTTGTCTAATGAGCTGAATGATGGAATTGAAAAGTGGGTGGATGGGACCTGTCAATCAGCGCCTGACAGACCGGCAGCTAAGGCAGTCTAGACCAGGGCGAGAATAACAACGACAACGATGACGACGGCGAGGGCGCAGGGATCACCAGTGACAGGTGACGGGACTCTTGAAGCCGCTGATGCGGTAGGGGAGTGGAAGTGCGTCGGTGTGTCGAGACATGAGACTCTAGACTCTAAACTCTAGAGCCAAACCCATAGTGCTAGAATCCCCTATGCCGTGGCATCGGTGTGAGTGGTGTAGTGTACTTTGCAGAGTGTAAATGGCTGGCATGCGATGGCATGATCAAGATGCCTCTTTCGATGCTGACTGGTTGGAAGCATGTGTAGGAGAAAGAATAGATGCCAAGGCTAGGCGAGGAATAGTGTAATTTCAAATTATTGGGCCAATGTCAAGCAGCAGGAAGCCAGTGGATGGCCACGGACCGGAAACAAGAAATCCACTCAAGGCAGATTCGAGAAGCAAGAACGCCTAACCCAACACTTGCAGTCACAAGTACGGAGTACATGCACAGTAATCCTTGGAGGGGGTTTGGGGCCTTGGGCCACCCCCCTGTGCCCTTATGCCCCTGTGGTGGAGGTACTCTCAGCCAGTCCTACTGCGAAGAGGTACTTTCAACTGAGTGAACGGAAACGCAAACTATTAACACACCGGGACCTGGAACAGCTGGAACAGGGAACCAGATGACAGCCAAGTCTGGTAACTTGCAATCAGCTTATTGATGGAGAGGGAGAAAGACAGAGTGGGAGACAGTGTAAGTCAAGCTAGAGTCAGACAGATGGACAGGAAATTTTGGTGGAAATGTCAAGTGCTCGAGGTAAAGTGCCTTTCTGAGGCTAACACTTTTTAGCATCTGCTTAGGGGTGATTCCGAGTCTAGAGTCTTACATGTAAGCAGGCAGACCCAAGACAAGAATAGACATCTATTTACTCCATTTGGGGGAGAAGACGCTTTGTACTATGAGGAGCATCGTCAAGTTGTAGAGAATTGTTGTCCGCTGAGATGATGGTGGACCAAGAAGGGATGGATGCTATGCGATGCTGGATCGGATGTTGGAATTTGGATGCCCAGTCCTGTCAGGATAGGAAGCAAATGCCCGCCGAGATGACCGCTGAGCTCCCCTCACCAGTACTAGCACCAGTGACAATGACAGTCTCGTCAGATTTCGAGTCGTCGGGGTGCATTATCTGGATAGACTGGATTGTGCGTGTTCGAAACAAGACCCCTATCTACCCCTCCGACCGGCCGTTTCCCGCCCGTTTCTTTGACCTCTGACCATCATGCACTAGCAAAGCAAGGTTTCTGCAAAAGGGCCCTCTTCTTGCTGCCTAGATGTTTTATTAGTCGGCATGCCTGGGTCCACGATGCTAACAATGTCCATGTCGAGACTCCCAGCACGAGCTTATTACAATTTACCTGCCAGTATCGAATCCCATCCATCCAAGGCCCTCCCTTGCGTTACTACCTACTACCACAACAGTGTTTGAGTCTTGCTGGCACGGCTGGATTGGTTGTTGGCGCCCTCCGTACGGACGGGAGACGCAGAGAGGAGGACCTTGCTTCTAAAGATTATCTGCGCATCAAACCGTCTTTTGCTTTTCGCATCTGAGCATTCGCATTCTCGTCTCGTCGCATGTATCACAAGCAAACAAGCAAGCAAACACGCACATGCACGCACCGAGCCCGTCCTCAACAGTCATCAGCAGCATCTGTCAAAGGCTGGCGAGCGGACCTAGCTCCAAGCTACACCCCAAAGTAATGGTTGGGACCTTCTGAGCTTTGGACACGGAGCAACGTCCTTGATTGCTGCTGATTACTTTACCTTGGTAAGGTGGCAAGCAAAGGGCCAACTTATCGTCTGACTGAGTCTGACTGAGAGCTCCGAGAAGCTACGATAGACGCTGACCTGTATCCGTACCCGTACAGCCAACTAGTCGTCTAGATCCCTGCAGCGCAAAGAGAGGCAGAAGATATTTTTGGATTTTACCTGTCGGCTGGTAGCATACCATCGTGCCGGATCGCAGTCTGCTCCACGTCTTTGCACGCGCGGCCAACGTACACTTCAACCAGAAAGCGACGAAAGACTGACAAGTACGTACGAGAGGTACCTTGGTAGGTAGCTCCCATCAGAGAAGGAGCTGTTATTGCTCTGTACTCCGTACCCGGGAAACAAAGAAGCCCGGCACCCCAGCGTGGAAGTGACAGCACCAGCACCTTAGATGTAAGGTACTGCGTACACTCCAAGCGCGGATCAGAGCAAGCAGCAAGTGGAAAGCACCAACAATCCATCACCTAAGCGCATGCCAATCCGAGTCGGAGCGCGCCGTTGCAGAGCACACACGCAGAGGTACCTCGACCTGACCCAACGTTGGGACTCTCAAGTCCGGAATACTTTGTTCCGGCACGCATCTCAGGCACAACTCCAGGTACAATCCCACCTCGTGGTACCACCTTTCCACCAAATCAAAGACACCGGCCGAAAGATCCATCCTCAAACGTGCACAGCCTTGTGGGAACCAGCCAGATTGGGCCGCTCGGGTGGATCCCAGCCAGCCAACCAGATCGCCCGTCAACCACCTCACCCTGCACCTCACACCTCGCTGTCCCACCGTCACCGTCCACACTCCCCTCCCCTTCCCACTCAAGGTACGGACAGGCTCCCGAGTCCCAAGTCTCTCTCCTCCTTCGAATCCCAAGTCCTACCTACTACGCTCTATTACCTACCCTCCCTCAGACCCCAATTCCACACACCGTGGGCCTGCCCTGGTGCCGGGTCTCTCAGTCCGGTCCCCTCCTGTCCTCGCTTCCCCATCTCAACTCCTTCTTCGCACACTGTGGCACATTACCACTCAATCTCCCGCCGCGCTACGCTATTCTCTCCCTCTCTCTCCAACGCCCCCAAAACGTCGCCAAACCCTCTTCACTTCCAGTCACCACCTTCATCCGTCTCCGGCGTCGCTACTTGACCCTCTACTCATCGCTGTCACTCAGTTACACTCATCCACACAAACTACCATTGCGCAAACCTATTCGCGACAGCGAATAACATCTCGTCGTCCGCGACTGTACCCCCGCCGCCTCCAGTTTGTGTGCCGTCAGCTCGCGCGTCAGCACAGCCCCAGGGCGGTGCGGTGCCTGAAAGGCTGACTTGTGAACTGCCTCGCCCCGATTCTAAAGACAGCAACACACAACACACACACTCCCGCAATCGCATCCACGTACACACGACATCCCTCCATCCCGAGTACCGACATCCATTTACATCATGGATCAACAAGGCCAGCGCGGTCGCTCACCGTCTGCGGGGCATCAACAGCCTCATATAAGACATCCTTCGCATTCTCCGTCTCCGAATCCCTTCCAGCCCAATACCGAAGCATCAATTGGTCTCGGTCTCGGCTTGGATCAATCTGCAACTCAAGCCTTCAACGGAGCCGCCTCCGCCGACTTCTCCAGCTTTAATAACACAAACAATTTCCTCAACGGCCAGCAACCCAACCAGCAGTCTTACAACCAGCCCGGAGCTGCCTTTGCGAACCAGAACCAAGCCGGCTTCCTCGACCCCAACAGCTTCCCCTCCGGTGACTTCGCCCTGTTTCCCAACGCCGGCCAGAACGACCAGCAGTTTACCACCGGTGTCTTCGACCAGAGCCTCAACCCCGGTGACATGAACAACATGGCTATGCCGCAGAGCCACCACTCTCCTACACCTCCCCACCTCCTCAACCCGGACCCCCACCAGACTCCCTCCGCACACCAGTCCCCGGCCTTCAACCAGCACCAGTTCTCTTCGCCGCCCTCGGGCGCGGGTCACTCCAGACATGCCTCCCTTGGTCCCGAGGCCGCTCTCCTGCCGAACCAACTGAATGAATGGAGCCAGCCTCAGTTTCGAGGCCACCGGAGATCCCCGTCCGAGTACTCGGACGTCTCTTCCGCTGCACCGTCTCCGAACTTGGTGAGCGCCGACAGCTTTGATGGAATCGACCAGAGTCATTCGCCCATGCAGCGACCCCAAGATGCCGGTCTCTACCAGCAGATTCAGGGTTTCGACAACTTCACGATCTCGGACCCCGCCCTGGGCAGTCCTAACCTTCAAGGGCGAAGCCCCTCCCATAGCCCGGCCATCTCCCCGCGCATCCTCCCTCAGCCGATGCCCGAGCTGAACCAACCAGCCAACTTTGGCCTGCAAGCACAGAATGCCGGCTTCGTCAGTGGTACTGGCTACACCGGGCAAGAAGCGTTCCCGACTCTGCAACAGCCGGAGATGCCCCAGGCACCGGCCATCAACATCGAGTTCGCGCCCACGGCAAGACAAAACAACTTCGAACAGCCCAAGAACCAGATGGATCAAGATTCCCTCACGCCGCCAGAGCGAGGTAAGGCACCGTGATGGTATCAAAGTTGACACGTCGGGACTAACAGTACCAATAGGCCGCCCGCGATCCAGACCCCGCGCAGTGACAGATCCCTTCAACAGCTCGGGAGGAGGTATGGTGCGGCAAACCTCTGCCGGCAGCTTGTCGCCTCATCTAGGATCTGATCTTTCCGGTCGAGACTCATCACGATCGCTCTCCCCGCTCGATCGGGGAGCTGTAAGCCCTAGTCGCAGACGACAATCTACCTCAGCCGTGCCAAACAACGTTATCGCGCTTAGACTGGCGGATCCTGAATATCAAAATGCCCAGGACAACGGAAACTCGAAACGTGTTCAGAAGCACCCGGCAACATTCCAGTGCACCCTGTGCCCCAAGCGCTTCACTAGAGCCTACAACCTCCGGTCTCACTTGCGAACGCATACAGATGAGCGTCCCTTCGTCTGCACAGTTTGTGGCAAGGCGTTCGCGAGACAGCACGACCGCAAGAGACACGAGGGTCTGCATTCTGGAGAAAAGAAGTTTGTATGCAAGGGAGACCTCAAGGCTGGTGGTCAGTGGGGCTGTGGTCGCAGGTTCGCGCGTGCCGACGCGCTTGGCCGACACTTCCGATCAGAGGCGGGTAGAATCTGCATTAAGCCCTTGTTGGACGAAGAAATGCTCGACCGACAGCGCGCGTGGCAGGAGCAGCGGATGCAGCAACAAAACATGCAAAATATGGCGGCCGGTATGGGCATGGAGCCAGGTTATCCGATGGACGCCGGTGGGCAGTACATGCTGCCGGCTGCTCTGTTGGCCCAGTACCCGGCGTTGGCCCAGATGAACTGGTCCGCGCAAGACGCGAGTAGCGGTCTCGAAGACGACATATCGGGCCGTTCGTCATTCGACGCCAGTGACTACGAAGGCGACGACGGTGGGTATGTCAGTGGACCGGGTACAGGTTTCGGAGAGGGCGGCATGGGTCAAAATTTTGGTGAAGTCGGATATGCCAGTGATTATGGTGGTCGGTAACAGGGTGATTTAAGTTCACTTGTCATTTTCTTTGTTTTTATGTCTTCTTTGCGGCCAATTGCCTGCGACACGGTTTATTTTTCACTTTTTTTCTGGGGATGTGGCGCTTCATGAACAAGCGGATGTACGGGAACAGCGTTAGCAGCGCCCTCAGCGGACGTTGCGCGGATGGTCTGGTTACAGGATTTAGAACGCGTTGTTATAGATACCATTATGACGAAACCTTTTTTACATTTATACATGCTGGCATCAATACCCTCATCTGATGAAAGCAAGTGCAGCATGGGATTGTGCCCCTCCGAGGGGCGATAACTGGATGGAGGGGTGATTATCGGCGATAAGATTGTTGTCACTGCATCGCGGGGTCGGCTGTGGCGTACCCCTCACTCTGACTTGACCGCCAAATAATAGTACGTATTGCCACGGAGGCTGGCATTCCCAAGGTGGTGGATAGATCGCAGAAAGCATCCGGTTCCAATGGATGCGATGGATCGTATCCGGCGCCGGAATCTGATAAGAGTGAGCACCCGGGGGTCACCGTCGTTCGTTGTCCGCAAGGTAAAGTACCTATGTAAGCAGCACAGGGCACCGTCACGCCGCGGCGCCGAGAAAGAGGAGACCTACGGATACCTACGGACGGCCCAAGCTCCGGGCCTCGAATTTCTAGCAACAAGTCCGGGGTATTACATAGCTTTCCCAAGTCGCCGCGGGCTCTTCGGCTTCCCACCCCCCACCAACCAACCACCTTTAGGAAATAGAGACTCGGGAACGAGAAACATCCGCGATTTACCAAGAAAGAAAGATCTGGGTGCATCGCGCGCCCGCGTTACCAAGGACAGTGTCTGTTCCGCGGGTTACTTACTTGAGTACCTATGCTGAGAAGTGCGGGGCAGAAGGCAAAAATCGATGATGCCGGTGGGAATAACACACACGTACATCTCGAGCTAGTGTGGATAACATGGTTCCCCATTCACCACCACATTGGCTTGGCTGGGACATGGACCCCTACCTTTACGTTGCTGTCTTGGTCTCCTTGACAGACCTTAGGTAGCTACGCAAGCATTTGTAAGCTGGAGGGGAGGCCCGGCTTGACGATGGGCAAGGAGGGGTTATCGGTATCGGGGCAGAGGAGCTTTTTTTCCCCCCTGACGACGCAAATGCCGACTGGATTGTTACTTAAAGGGGCTTGTTGATCTAGAGCTTTTGCGATTGAATTGGGTTTTTGGATACCAAACTAGATACCCCTCCAAATAACAACACTTTACAACTTTCACACCCATACAGCGATCAACACAGAGGTAAGTAGGCAGTGACTCGCTTTCCACACGACACTTTGACAAGGACCAATACTGACACATCAGCACTCCAGATACCTACCTGCTCAGACGACACACGCACACAATGGCGACGAACCAAGCGGTAAAGACAATCGAAGCGGGCGTCGCAAAGGTGGTCGACGCTCCGATCCCCACCCTCCCGGCCGACGACTATATCCTCGTCAAGACGACGGCCGTGGCGATCAACCCGACGGATTGGAAGCACGTCGACCTCGCCGACAAGGCGGGCTGCGTCGGCATCTGGGTCGGGTGCGACTACGCTGGTGTTGTCGAGGAGGTGGGCAAGGGCGTGACGAAGGATTTCAAGAAGGGGGATCGGATCTGCGGGCCTGTAAATGGATCGTGAGTTTTTTTTTTGTTTTTCTCGGCCTGGCTTTCCTTGAAAGAAGGGAGGGAGAGAGACAGAGGAGGCTGACGTTGGAGCGCCACAGCAACGCTCTGAGAGAGATTGACGGTGCGTTCGCAAAGTACATCGCCGTCAAGGGCGACGTGCAGATCAAGACGCCGGAGAACATCTCGGACGAAGAGGCCGCGACGCTCGGCATCGCCGTCACCACAGTCGTATGTCTACTTCATCTACCACCCCCCTCCCCATTACAGCCAACTTCTTCTTCTTCTCGGACAACCTTTGCTGACCACGTACCAAAAACACAAAACAGGGCCAGGGCCTCTACCAAGGCCTCAACCTCCCCCTCCCGACCGAGCCCACGACCGCCACGCCGGCCCCTACGATCCTCATCTACGGCGGCAGCACGGCGATGGGCATCTCGGGCATCCAATACGCCAAGCTCTCCGGCTACCGCGTCCTCGCCACCTCGTCCCCCCGCAACTTTGACTACCTCAAGTCGCTCGGCGCCGACCAGGTCTACGATTACAAGTCGCCCACCGTCTCCGAGGACATCCGCGAGGCGACCGGCGACGAGCTCACGCTGGCGTGGGATTGCCAGTCGACCAACGAGAGCGTCGTCCTGGTGGCGAAGGCGCTGAGCAGCGCAAAGGGAGGCGTGATCGGGACCCTGTTGCCTGTTGATAAAAAGGTCGTCAGGGAGGCGAATGACAAGGTGGAGGTGAAGATGAGTTTGTATTATACCGTTTTCGGGGAGGAGTTTGGATACTTTGGTGAGGCTTCCCTTTTTTTTTTTTTTTCCCCCTCTGTTTTCCTGTTGTCTGGGCCCTGTGTCGCGGGGCATCTCATCTTCCCTCTCTTCTGATTGTTCCCCCCCCCGAAGACTAACGGCACCGTCATCTCACAGGCAAGAGGGACCCCGTACCGGAAAATTACGAATTCGGCAAAAAGTTTTGGGAAATCAGCCGCGGGTTGCTGGCCGAGGGCAAGCTGAAGCCCATCCGCGTCGTCAAGAACCGAGGGGGCAGCGGCCTCGAGGGCGTCGTTGTCGGGTTGAAGGAGTTGAAGGAGGGCAAGGTCAGCGCCGGCAAGCTCGTCTACACCATTTGAGAACTCGAGTAGCTATGTTCCCCTGTTCTTGTGTAGATGAAGATTTTCGGTATCAACTCAGTCTGCGTAGACGATGACCATCATGAGAAAAACATTACGTATATTTCTCAAACAGTACTGCCTCCCTTTAGCCTTCTCCTGGAAATTGCCTGGGACCATCTTCCTATGCCCTGCTTCTTCTGCTGAAAAGCGAACTCGCAACAAATCATGTGGTATCTAAAAGCACTTCCTTACCCAAATAAACGCCAGACCCTCCCATCCTCCTCGCCGTCGTTTCCAATATCAGAGACGGGTGGGGCCTCAACTACATCTTGGCCCTCCCAACCTTTTGCGCAACCTCATCAAGCACCTTCTGCACCATATCACGGTGCGCCCCCTCCATCTGCCCCTTGACAAGCGGCATCAGCATCCGACTCGTCTCGACCCTCGTCGTCTCGACAAGATCGTAGTCTCCCTGCACATACCCTTCCAGTTTCCCGCCATGCTCTCCGGGCCACCGCTCCTCCGGCCTCGGCACGACGAGCCACTCGGACCAGACCCGCACCCCGCCGGGGGCCTCGGCGCGGGACCGCAGGCCGTTGGGGATATTCTGCAGCACGGCGGGGAAACTGATTTCTTTTTTGACGCCCGGGACCACCGTGACTTTTTCGTAGACCTTGTAGCAGGCGAGGCGGGAGCCGTCTTCGAGGAAGTGGGCGTCCGAGACGACGCTCGCGAGAGGGACGGGGACCTTTTCGTAGCGGGTTACGAGGGGTTGGTGGCGGATTACGGGGGATTGGGATTGCAGGGTTTCGATTACGGCTTCGGGGGGGAGGATGCTGGGGAGGGGGATGCGGATCGTGAGGCTGTGGTGGGCTGGCATCTTTCCTCTTTTTTATGGTGTAAATGATCTGGTGTTGGCGTCGTGGGTTCGGAGGTCCCGTTGGTTTGGTGGTGGTGGTGGTGGTGGTGGTGGTGGTACACACCCCGGATGTCGATGACGATGACGATGGCGGGGCCGGAGTGGTTCTCTTCTGGAGGTAACTTCGTTGAACAACTCCGTAGAACAACGGGAGCTGGTGAACCGTCGTCTGGACGGTATTGGAGAACAATCCGAGGTGGTGACAGCAATAGGAAAAGTTGCACAAAGTGGCAATGTCGTCTGTAGTGCGCCCCAAAAAGACCGATATCTCAGTCAGCTTGCTTCCCTGTCTGGTTCAGGATCAGCGGGGATTGGGGTCTCGGGTCCGCGTCTTCTTTCTTTGTCTCGAGGACGTGGGCGGAGGAGGAGGAGGAGATAAACCTTGTCCTCTATAATGAACCACGTTTCCTTCCGAGGAACAGTCAATAGAGAGGAGAGGTAAGGTAAGGATTCAAGGGATAGATGATTAGTCGTGTAAAAGGTATGGAAGGGGGCGCGAGCGGCCAGGACGTCTTTTGTTTCGTCTGATGGTCTGTTCCCACACGGGGTGGGCGGTTGGTTGTCCCGACTTTCCCACCACGGACATGGACAGTCAGGAGGGAAAAGAGGGATGGATGCACTAGCATCTGATGCCGAAGTTTTGTCCGTGTGTGGACTTTTGAGAAAGGCTGAAGCAAACAGGCAAACAAACTCCACCAAAGAGGAAACGACGTCACCCGAAGGATTGGAACCACTGGGGAGCTTAGCAAACACGGGTGACAACCTTGCCGAGTCTAGCGAGTTAGTGCAGGGAATAGTAGTATAGCACAGCTCAGAAATGCTCCAAGGATCGGCTGGTAACGGGCCTATTGGCCAGCAGAGAGGTTCGCGTGAGATTTTGAGGCTTGTCTGAGCCTGCTGACGGTCGTAGCAAATGGTCAGGTAAGCATAACTATCCGTATCCGTAGTCGTAGCTGGACGGCGTAGACAAGGAGCCAACTCTTTTAGGGCTGGATTGTTTTTTTCTTTCTTTTCTGCTGCGGTTTTGATACCAATGGCACTCCGATGTTGAAGGATGGGAGAAGCTGAAACGAGTGGTGATACTATTATTAACCCCTGGCGAAGGAGCCACTGCCTCGGACTGAGTTGCTTGTATCCTTACGTTTGTGAGAGCCCCAGTTGAGACGCGATCCCCTGGACCCTGAATACCTCAGAAGCCTTCGGCGACTGTGGCTGATGCTCCATGAGCACCGATAACTCTCCGAATGTGGGGCGGTGCATCGGCCTCATCACAATGAGGTTGATCGTCTGCAACTTGCAAGCGCAATCGCAAACGTGGGGTGATCAGAAATCACCCAGAAGAACTCATCATGCCTAACTATGATGAGTTTGTGATGGAACCATTCTACTTTCCTGAGTTTCTTCAGGCTGACGACCAAGATGAGGTCGCCGAAAATCGAGGCGCTTACCGCAATACGACAAATTGGTGTCTATTTGGTGAGATCGTGAGAATCGAGCTCTTTACCCGCTTAGTCCTCTTCTGCCGCGACAAACGCGACTTTGCGTTCCTCGTCGCTTTCTATCCAGATGGAAATGCGCAGGTCGATCCTCGCCCATACAAGATTGGGCATACTGTTGCAGTCTTGAATACCACTACCAAGAGATTCTTGGATGGAAGGGAGGGAGTTCGCGTGGAGAAGCTGGAGACTTGTCGGGTCAGTCCTGCTTTCTCACTCATCATCTCAACCATGGAATGGTGGCTTATTGACGAATATGGCACCTTAGGCCTTTCCCTTGAAACTGGCAGACCTTTACCAGATGAACACAGAGCTTGTCAAGTACACTGGAGGAATTGACGAGCAAAGTGGCACTCGTCCGTGTCAGGCCTGTGGCAAGGAAGCACAGGAGCGCAAGAAGTGTGGCGGCTGTGGTTACTACCACTATTGTGATACGGTACGTTACTGTCGAGGTGCGATTTTGAACGTGAATGCTGACGAGCTGCAGGCGTGCCAAAAGAAGGCCTGGGAGGGCAAGAACCACAAGAAGGAATGCAAGGTCCTCAAGAATCCCAATATGAGAATGCTGCTGAATCTCAAAGCCGCCACCCAAGCTCTCCGATTCACAGATTGATCTCGAAGTGGGAGTCTAGGGTAGGGCAACAAGGGACCGTCAAGCTCATCCTCGTTGATTGCAACTGAGGCGATTCCCCGACAGGTGCCGAATGGTCCTCTTCCCTAGAGTACGATTTCCTTTGGTTGCCTCTGAGTCAACGTCACGCGATCTCAGACATGGCCGAAGAAGTACATGCGGCCTTATCGAGCTTCCATGGGTAGCTATTGATGCAGGTTCTCGGCTTCGCTTGATCGAGTTGCACCCGAGGGCTTATCTGTAGTTGATGCTCCGATGAATGCTGGTATGGTCAAAGACAAACAATTGAGCGTGAACCTAGAAATTGTTTTGCCTACGAGACTCGTCAAGCAAAGTAATGATTTCATGGTATTACTTTGAAAAAGCATATCGCACCGCAAGCGCAATTCAAATCAGCCGATGACTCAACAGCCATCACCGAGAAAGACAAATTGCCTTCTGGGAATCGCACTCCAAGTCTTGATTCCGAAAGCGTCGACAGGGTTCTAAAGCATAAAGAGTCGAATCTGCAGCTGACCAAGTCAGTAATATTGCATTTTGCTGCGCTGTCTCCTCCATCGACCCATAGTTTCAACCTGACCAAAGACCATAGATGGCGGCCGTCGTCGCGGTGGCCAACTGTGGCCAGCTCAGGTCTGACCGCCAGAAGAAGCCGCGAGATGCTCGTAGTCTGTCCGAAAGGAATTGGTCTACACCGTCTGACACCTGCGTGTCAATTGATCGATGCTGCAGAATAAGCCGGCAGGCAGGTTGTGAGGGAGAGGCGGTATTTTTGTTGTTTAATGCCTGACGCCGTTCCTCAAGAAGTCTCCATTGTGCTTTAGTATCGTGACACAAGCGCATTATTTCCTCTGGGTCTCTACCTGAGTTACGCCAGGTACCCCAAACTGACACATTCCTTGTTTAGTGTTGAGGCTGTCTTGCTTGCCTTGGACTCTTCTGTCATTGAGACTGACAACGAAGACAGACGATGGAAATCTGCGGCATCCCGAAAGGTCCAGAGTCTACGGGTAGCCGTAGAGATGATATTTCAGCGTGGCTGGTTGGTGCGAAGTTCGCTCAGAGGTGGGTTGAGAAGTTGAAGCGGTGAGGGAGCCGCCATACCGCTTTTGGCGACACTCGTGGGATGAGTGGATAGAGATGCGCCATGCGATGATGGAGGTGGGACGCGTGTAGACGAAATGATCCAGTAGACAGATGAAGTCGCATCTCCTCAGACAGGGCCAGACTTGGGATGTGCATGAAGGGCATGTTAGCTCCCGATGCGCAGTGCAGCGCCGCAGGCCAGTGGCCCTGCGAGCACACCCGTCGAGATGCAAGCTGCTGGCGGCCCTGGCGCTGGTTCGACGATGACTGGACGCTCATCGGCCATCGTACAGATGGCAGATGGGGTCCTCGTGTATTTGAAAGGTACGAATACCAGGCCTAGGAGAGGTCATTCCATGCTAATAGGCGCATGGCTGCCCAGCCGGTAATGTATCGATACCTCACGGCCTGGTGCTTCGCTGCATCGATGCTAGAGCGTAGCAGGCTGGCCGAGCCGTTGTCCGCATGGCAACGCAACGTCTCGTCGACTGAAGGCGGCTTCTCCCTTTTCTTCCCTGACTTTGGGTTCGTCCCGCTTCCGTCACGACGGTCCTAAGTCTAGACAGGAGGGAAGGGTCTGAATGTGGTAAGTTGGCGTAGGAACCGAATGATGATGGACATGGCGACATGGTGTTGCCGCTTTTTCTTCTCTCCCCCGCGAGCTTGATGCGCCTGCATTCCATGCGTTGCCATTCAGATGCAGATGCGTAGGCCGCGCCTGCCTGTCATCAATAAATTCAATGGCATGGCTGCACGCCCTCTCTTCAATGCCCAATCCCGTTTGCCGCAGGCCGTGGGAAATGGGTAAGGGAGTCGAGTCTCAATAGTCCCCTTGCTTGGCGGGGTTGGTGTTAATTTGAAGGTACATGGGTAACCGCGGACGAGTGGATGGAGGAGGACCATGTACCTCCGCGATTGAGCGGTTTAGGCGATGAACCTCCGACCATCATCCAGGCCGCATGGATGCGAGAATTCGAGCAAGAAGCAAGGTAGACTGGTGCAGAGAGAGGCAAATCCGAGGAAAGACGAGGGAGCCCGGGCCTTGCCGGATAAGGGCTTTTCTGACGGGAATTGTGATACACAGGGATATTGAGCAGTTCAAGACTTTGAGTATTGGTTGTGATAGTCAAGCTGAAAGAGATTTTCCTATGCGTTGGGGCGGTGGGTGGTGTTGAAGTTGTGTGGTTGACAGCAGCGCGTCATCATGAATAACATGGAAGACCGCAGCTTCGAGAAGGAAACTAGCATGTGGCAGCAGCGAAGACCCAAGCGGGAAAGGCTGGTGGTGGTGAGTTTTCCGTAGCAGGGAATAGGGATCAAGAGAGCCAACGCAGGTATGTGTAGGGTCCTTGGATCCTGCTAGTCAAGGAACCCGAGTCCAGACAGAGTTGTTTAATAGCTACTACCAAGATATTTTGTCAACCTCGAGACCACCGGTCAGGTATTATTATTGCCTTAGGCCAGCGCTAGAAAGGTGCTTGCTCCATAGATACCTTAGATACTTGCGCTTGCCTGTGCTAAGATTGGGATGCAATTCTACGGAGACACACCGAAAAAGCCAAGAGCTCTTACTACAGTAGATAAGTAGGTACCTTGGAGAAAGAGGCAGAGTGACGGCATCAGGAAGGGAAGGCAGTAATAGCCTGTTAGGTAAGGTAAGGGAAGGAAGTAGAAGGTATCGATGTATCACACGTGAGAACGCAGCTGGTGGCGGCAAGGGCGTTTTACCTCAGAGCCGGTGCCTTTTCTACGGTTACGGAATACTGTGTAGGTACCTACAGGCTACGGTTCTTCCCCCCTCATTATCCATATCCCTTCCTTGGGTATCCGTACCTTACTTTTCAATTTTTGTCCGCCCCGGTTCCGCTGCTTGTTCAACGTGGAATGGAAACGATACCTACACACCTGATATCCAGGACCTGCTGACCTCGTGGTTACCTAAACATTCTAGAGTCCGCCCTCGTGGCTCCCGCAGCGCGTACTAAGACTAAGAGTCCATGTACTCCGTCAGAGTGTGCTGCCCAAATGCCCACTCGAAGCGGACGGCATCCTGGAGAAATGGCATCACCTGGGCGGCAGGCTGAAGAGGAGGGAGGGGCTAAGGTGGTGTGAATTGAGTCAAACGACTCCGGCGTGCAGGGGGTGCCATCTTTCTGAGTCTCGAGACACTTGATATCACACTAACTCGGCCAATGAAGCGCCGAGGCCGCCCTTCTTAACCGACCACCCTGCCAGGGATCACCACCTTTTTGCAGACCTCCAGAGTGAGGTACTTTGAACTTGTACTGTCACAGTCTGGTTAGTGCGTGGGTTGCTGCGCTTTTGCCGTGGCACCTCCTCCCCCTTCTGGGCCAAGCACCCAAGGTACCCATCATGGGCCATGCCGTTGCTCGGGATCTATCGCCATGTACATCACACATACACGTACACGAACACACGCACACACACACACACACACACACACATACGGTCCACGGAGCGGGCCAGGGGAAGAAAAGGCGGCGAGCAAATGGGGGCGGGAACAGCGACAGCACCCAGACAGACGGAGGAGACGGAGGAGCAACCACGGGGAGACTGAGACTGGACGCGATGAAAGATGCGTGTGGATTGGTCCTGATAGGATGGTTTTGATGGATGATGGATGGGACATGGCTGGGCGGATGGATCGCATAGACGTGCATACAGCATCAATATCCATAATTATTCTTTCCGTCCTGCCTTACCTTTTACCTCGCTTTACCTTTACCTCACATAAGGCACGAAGTATGGAGTACTGACTCTGTCTCTTGCTGTCTGCAGACTCACCTTATTATTTTGCCCTTGTATTCCTCATTTGGATTGTTGACTCCCGTCTAGCATTAGTTCTTGTGTACACCTTTCCTGTATACAAGGCGGTCGCCGCCGCTCATGTTTCTCTCATCTGTTTCTGCTATTCTTGCGTCGTCCTCTGTTGCACGACAGGCCGAAACTTCTGATCAATTTCGCTGAAGAAGAGAGCAGAAGGACGAGTCGCCCTCGGTGGAAGAAGGCGTACATCAAGGTAACATATTGTAAACTAATTGCAGAGTAGGCAAGCGGGCTATTCATTCACAACAAATACATCCCGTTCAGTCAATTCCCTCAACGTCTGGCTGGCCGGGCCCGGGCTCGACAATAGGACGACGGCGTCTTACTCACACCACCGTCCGAATCGCATCTCCGAACAAGTACGGAATACTTTTGCTCAGCTCACGAGTCGGACCCAAACAAAGCACGACCTCAAGGGCATCACCAATCCCAAGTGCAGGCTGTGGCCTACGCTGCCTGCCTCCTGCAAGATATCTGGCGGTCTGCAACCACATCCATCCACCTATTCGCCTTCGCCGCGACGATCTAGCGTCAACGCGCCGACCCATTGGCTCCCTGTGAAGGAAGTGGCTTGTAAGAAATGATTTTTTTTTTGTAACTCTCCTCTCCTTTTTTGCCGGGTCACATCCAGCGCTCCTATTGCTCCTTTCTTGCATATGGCCAATTCAACCTCACCTCCTCCAGAGGGAGTCATCTTCTTAGAAAAAGGGGCGATAGGAACGGCTTGGAAGCCGTGGTTAAACACAATCAAGAAACTGGCGGGTTGACCTCTCTCTCTTAGGACAGCTTCAATCCAAGTCTATTTCCCCGGCGATCAGACGCGACGGCGGCGACTTTCTCAAGCTGTAAGCCTGTGACACCAAGAGCTACATCCCTGCTATCGCTTCGACTTGGCCCGTTATCGTCCAATTCTCCGGCAATTCTGAGCAGGGGACCAGGAACATACCTGTAGCCAAAGGCGGGAGAAAAAAGAAGAACAAGAAGAGACAGGCGAGTGTATTTCCTCCTCCCTGCCCTGCCATATCTTATCCATCCGCTGGTCCCCTCTTCTTCCCTGCCCCCAATTCACCTTACCCTTCACCACCCCCAGATCCTAGGTCCCTTGCGCCGCCGCGTACCGCAAAAGTGCTCCGTCTCTTTTGCGGCCACCCGAGCCGACCATCCCACCACCCAGCCTGCGCAGTTACATCTCCCACCATAGTAGCAGTCACTGGAGGTTTTTTCTTTTCTTTTCTTCCTTACTGACTTGCACCACCTGTCTCAGTTCGCCTCGGTCGTACGAATACACAGTCTGGAGATTTATATCTGCAGGCGAACTCCTGTCACGTCCTGTCCAACTCTCGTTTCATCGACCCGCCCCCTCCCCTCGCCAGCACGAACCCGCTTGCTTTCCCGCTACACTGCGTACAACGACTGCTACGATTACGACGACCACGACGAAAACCACGAGCTGTACACCGATATACCCTCTTGAGCTGTTTCGCTCCTCCGAACCGATTTAGCTTCCATGATTCTCACACCAAGCTGTAGCAACACGAGCTCAACTTCTCAACATGGCGGCGGTCGCGGTGGCCACATTTTCCCCATCAGGGCGGGCAGAAGGCGCATATCGATGGGAGCCAACCCAGCAATCGACGACGACTGGCTGGGCTGAGGAAGATGTGCGCATCCGCTTGCGCATGATCGCCCGCGCCTGGGAATCCGCTTCACACAATGCTCAGGTACGACCCGAAACTTTTTTGTCTGCCGTCATGGTTTTCTCCAATTCCTGTCTACTCTGGAATTTTGTGCGCGCCGGCGCCGTTCCAGCCTGGACGCCTCAGCGCTCGTCCCCAAGTCTAACGGCTTACCGTTCGCTGCCATGGCTGGTCCGGAAAGCCTTTGGACGGGAGTCGGGGGGACGTGAGGGGCATGACGCCGTCTCACCCCCCATTCCACTAACACATGCCTTTCAGATGAACTTCTGAGCTAATCTGATCCGCTGACATCCCTAGATTTCATCCCATCATCGACGACCCCTCGAAACCACATGCAACATCTCAACTCCGTTGAAAGCACCAGAGTGCGGCCCGCGATGGTTGCGACGATTTGAAGCGCCCTCTGAACCGTCCGAGCCATGCGAGCAAGTCATGGATCCGACGAACACTGGCGGTTTTGCAAGTCGACGACCATCGGACTTTTCCTTCTTCACCCAACCGCAAACTTCAAGTGCAGAACAACGACAGCGACGTAACGGCGACGCCATATTTAGCGATCCCACACGCGACTTTCTCATCGACTTCGGTTCCGAGGAAGGATTCATGCAAGCGGCGAAGAAGAAGAAGAACAAGGCGCCAGCTAAGGCGCCGGCGGCAAACAACAATAACGATGACGATGGCGCGAAGAAGGAAGACGAAGGCGCCGGCGATGGAGGTGATCAAGGCGGTGAAGCAGGTAACGACGGCGGAGCTGCGGGCGACGGCGATGGAGGCGACAAAGAGACACCGCCACCAGCAGACGATCCGCCCCCGGAAGATGACTGGGGCTTCGCAACCACGAAATCCAAGAAGAAGGGCAAAAAGGCTGACGAACCGGCACCTGATTCATTCGATGAAATAAAACTGGACGACATAGGCAGCGGCAACGGGTCGCTAGACATCAATTTCGGCTCAACGGAGACCAAGAAGTCAGGGGGGTTTGGTTGGGGATTGGGAGCGTCAAATTGGACAACAACAGGCACGGGACTAGGGAACACATGGGATTGGTCTGGCGCTAACAAGAATGCAGCCACAAGTACGCCGGCAGAGGCAAAGGAAGACGCCGATTCAAATCCATGGGGCTCCAAAAGCAAAACGAAGAAGAAGAGCACGACACTGGGGTTTTCGTTCGGCGACGATACACCAGCTGACCCGGAACCGGCACCCGACCCGCCGCAGGAGAAAGAGGAGAAAGATGACCCGTGGGGTTTCGGCACTGCGACTACAAAGAAAGACAAGAAGAAGAAGAAAGCCAGTATCTGGGATGCGGTGGAAGAAGATAAGGCTCCTGAACCAGCGAAGGAGGAGACACCTGCAGACGACCCATGGGGTTCGTGGGGCGGTACCACCAAGAAGGGGAAGAAGGACGACCCTCCCAAAGAGGAGCCGAAAGACGACCTGTGGGATACCTGGGGACCTGGTAAGAAGAAGAAGAGCAAGGACGAGCCAGCCCCTGAACCAATCCCTGAGCCGGCGCCCGATCCGCCAGCCTCTAACGAGGATCCTTGGAGTTGGGGAACATTATCGGGGAAGAAGAAGAAGAAAGGTCTAGTCGACCTTGAACCTGAACCTCCCCCGGTGGTAGAACCAGAGCCGGAACCCACCCCGCCGCCAGAACCCGAGCCAGAGCCCGTTGATCCTTTCGCAGGCTTGACCAATTCACAGAAGAAGAAAAAGAAGAAGGAGATGGCTGCCGCCGCCGCCGCTGCCGAGGCCGAAGCTGCTAAAGCCGCCGAGGCCGCTGCTGCTGCCGAAGCAGAGGCCGCCGCCGCCGCCGAAGCGGAAGAGGCTGCCCGAAAGGAAGAGGAGGAACGACTAGCAAAAGAGGCTGAAGAGCAAGCCGCCAAAGAAGCAGCAGAAGCCGAAGAGGCGGCGAAAGCAGCGGAAGCCGCCAAAGCAGCAGCTGCGGACGACTTTGGATGGGGTGTATCAACTAAAACCAGCAAGAAGAAGAAGAAGGGCAAAGCTGAACCAGAGCCCGAACCGGTTCCTCCTCCACCCCCTCCAGCCCCTGAACCAGAGCCTGAGCCAGAGAAAAAGGACGACCCATGGGGCTTTGGTACCGTGACATCCAAAAAGGACAAGAAAAAGAAGAAGGGCCTTCTTGCCGAACCTGAACCTCCCAAGGAACCGGAACCTGAACCCGAGCCGGAGCCAGTACCGGAGCCAGAGCCTGAACCGGAGAAGCCAGCAGAAGATGACTTTTGGGCCACTTTGACAGGATCCAAAAAGGACAAGAAGAAGAAGAAGAGCAAGACTGCCGATCCCGAGCCGGAACCCATTCCTGAACCTGCGCCCGAGCCTCCTGCTGCTGATCCAGAGCCAGAACCACCAGCGGACGACGACTGGGCAAGCTTCGGCCTTTCCAAGAAGGACAAAAAGAAGAAGAAGGGCAAATTGGCGGACCCCGAACCCGAACCCGAGATTGTACCAGAACCGGCGCCTGATCCCCCAGCCGAGGAAGCGGAGCCGGAACCTGAAAAGAAGGATGACGACGACTTCTGGGCCGCTGCTACTAGTTCGAAGAAGGACAAAAAGAAGAAGAAGGAGGCCGAAGCTGAAAAGTCCAAAGACGACTCTTGGGGCATCTGGGGCCTTTCCTCCAAGAAAGACAAGGAGAAGGAGAAGGAGAAGGAGAAGGATAAAGACAAGGAGAAGGAAAAGAAGAAGAAAAGCAAGGAGGCCGACAAGGAAGCCGAGGAACCGAAGGCTGAAGTAGTCGAAGAGGATGAATGGGCCGGCTTGAGCAAGTCGGACAAGAAGAAGAAGAAGAAAGATGCCATGGCCTTGGTTGAGTTTGGCGGAGAGGACGAGCCTACCCCTGCCGAGGAAGCCCCTCCTGCCGTGCCAGATATTGCCGACCCCCTGGATGGCGGCGGCTTCTTCAGCTCATGGAACATCGGCGGTAAGAAAGACAAGAAGAAAAAGGGAGCCGACACCGACGAAGGTGCTTCTATGAAGCCCGATGCAATCGAGGAGCCCACAGATGACATCTGGGGAACCTCGTCCTCCAAGAAGAAGAAGGATAAATCCAAGAACGAGCCCATTGAAGTCGTGGACGAGGAGCCCAACGTGGATTCCGTACAACCGGATTCCGTCGAGGAGACCAAAGACGACGATGACTGGGCCGGCTGGGGATCCTCCAAGAAGAAGTCTAAGAACCGTAAGGACATACTCGCCGACCCTCCACCGGAAGCTCCCACCCCTCCCTCATTGGACATGGCTGAGCCTGTAGCAGAAGCAGAACCTGAGAAAGAGAAATCCAGCTTTTGGGGCGACATGACCTCTTCCAAGTCTAAGTCCAAGGATAAGGATAAAGATAAGGAAAAGGAGAAGTCCAAGAAAGAGCCCAAGCTGAGCGAGAAGGAGCTCAAGAAGCTCGAGAAAGAAAAGAAGAAGGCTGAAAAGGAAGAGGCAGCGCGGTTAGCCAAAGAAGAAGAGGAGGCTGCCGCCGCCGCTGCTGAGGCCGCTGCCAAGGAAGAGGAAGAACGCCTTGCACAAGAAGCAGAGGAGGCCGCGGCAGCGGAGGCGGCTGAGGCGGCCGAGAAGGCACGAATCGAGGAAGAGAAGGCTGCAAAGATTGCGGACGAGGAGGAGCAGTTCGCTGCCTTGGAGGCCAAGAAGCTCAAGAAGGGCAAGTTGACCAAGAAGGACCAGGGTGTTTACGACACGCTCAAGGCATCGATCGACGAGCGCGCTGCCGCATCCCAAGCTGCTGCGGATGCCGAAGCCGCCGCCGCCGCCGAAGCTGAAGAAGCCGCTCGCATCGAAGAGGAAGAGCGACTCGCCAAGGAAGCCGAAGAAGCTGCTGCCAAGGAAGCCGAGGAGGAAGCTGAAGCAGCGGAGAAGAAAGCGAAGAAAAGCTCCAAGTCGGAGAAGGAGTCCAAGTCCAAGTCGAAGAAAGACAAGGAGAAAGAAAAGGAGAAGGAAAAAGAGAAGGAAAAGAAGGAGAAGAAGGACAAGAAGGACAAGAAAAGCAAGGACAAGGAGAAGGAGAAGGAAGAGGAGCCGGAGCCGGCACCAGTCGAGGACGTCGATAATGAGGACGAGCTGGCCGACATTGAGCTGACCGAGGACCAAATCGAGGAGCTCCTGGCCGATCCCGAGCCTGAGGAAGCTGCTCCTCCTCCACCACCCCCGGCGCCGGAAGTAAAGCCATCCAACGATGCCTTCAGTTTCTGGGGCGTTGGCACTAAGAAGTCGAAGAAAGGTATGTGGCCTCAGGCTCGCAGCCAATCTCCCTTCACACCACCACACCACCAAGTCTCACCAAGCCTATTGGAAATGAGACGCCTCAATAGGCGTCACCTGAGATTACACTGCTGACTCATCTCCGCATAGGTCTAGAAGGTGCGAATCTCGGTTGGAATGACACGACTACATCATCCGCCACAAACAACGATGCCCTGTCCTGGATGCAACCGTCTACGGCTCGAAAGGGCAAAGGAAGCAAGATTACTGACAGATTAAAAGCGTTTGAACCGATCCCGCCGCCAGAAGACGAACCTGAGCCCGTTGAGGAGGAACCTGTTCCCGAGGAGCCAGCACCAGAAGAGCCGGTCCTGGAGGACCCTCCACCCGAGGAACCGGAACCCGCACCACCAACTCCTCCCCCCGTCGTCTTGTCGAAGGAAGAGAGAAAGCGACTGAAGAAGGAGAAGAAGCGCGCTGCCGAAGCTGCATCCGCGCCTCCGCCGCCACCGCCTCCTCCTGTTGTCGAGGAGCCACCGTTAGTCGACGTTGAAGAACCAGCTGACGAGAACAAGTCTTCGGAGCCGCCTGGAGCTTTCCCCGTCGAAGAGGATGAGAACGAGATCATCGAAGTGATTGAAATGCCAGTGGAGAAGAAGAAAAAGAAGAGTAAGAAGAACAGAGATAGGGACATACTCGCCGAGGAAGTCCCTCCTCCACCAGCTCCACCACCGCCTCCGGCCGTCCCTGAGGCTCCTGAAGACCCTGTGCCTGAGGAAGAACCCGCCGCCGAGGAAGAGCCCATCTCACCTCCGCCTGAGCCGAAGTCGAGCAAGAAGGACCGGGCAAAAATCAACCGAGAAGGTTCCTCGTGGGGTATGTGGTCGGCTTCACCTCGCGAGAAGGAGAGAGACCGTGATCGTGATCGCGACCGCGAACGTGACCGCGACAGAGACCGGAAATCCAAGTCAAAATCCGAAAGACGCGAAAAGAAACACGCTTACGGCGACGAGGAAAAAGTCAAGACTTCCTCCAAGGGTTCAAGCTCCGGCAAGGGCGACCGTGCCGATAGAGACGTTGAGACACCAGCACGGCCGAAACTCATGTCGATGTTCAGCACCCCGCCCATTTCCCGGACGACATCCACCCGGGACCGGCGACACAGACCGTCCCGTCGTCATTCAGTCGACGCGAGCGGGTTGGTGTCGCCACCTCCCGAGGAAGCCCCTCCACCTCCCATGTCCTCCAAAGCCGCCAAAGTGCTTGGAGTCGACAAGTCCAGCAGCAGGCGCCGCAAGCGCGATCATATTGTGGACGAAGACATTGTCATGGTCGGCGCCAATGGTGACGGCGAGGACGGCAGCCCTCCCAAGTCATCACGTCGACGATCTAGATATGCTAAAGACGATGACCTTGTCATGGTGGACCCCGATGGCCCTTCCGAGCCACCACCGATGAAACGATCCAGCTCGAGTGCGAAGAAGGGTCTAGGAGGCCTCTTCAGTGGCCTCAGAACACCCAAGACGGAGCGTCCGGACCCGTTGCGAAGGCGACACACCTATGCGACCGATGATGACACCAGGCGCGAACGCCGTCAGCGATCCCATGCCGATGCAGACGAAGCTGACCCCGCAGCGATGACCGACATGGACCAAGAGGCTCGCCGCGCTGCTCGCCGTGCTCGTCGCGCAGCCAGAAATGCTGAGGCGGCCGAGGCCGAGGTCGTCGAGCCGGATCCCGAAGAGGCACGCCGCGCCGCCAAAGAAGAGGCTCGGCGCGAGCGCCACCGTAGGAGAGACGAAGAGGATGCCGAAGCGCGCAAGCAGCAGGAGAAAGAGCTCAGACGTGCAGAGCGGCGCGCGGCTCGCTCTCGCGGGCACCGTGACCAACGCGAGGAAGAGGAACGGAGAATGGCCGAAGATAGGGAGGCTGAGCGTGCCGAACGGCGAAGAGCACGGAAGCAGCGCGAGGCCGCCGCGGCAGCGGAGGCTGACGCAGATGCTAGACGCGCAGCTCGGGAAGAACGCCGACGAGCCCGCGAGGCTCGCGATCGCGAAGCGGCGCCGCCGCCGCCGCCGATGGACGAAGAAGAAGCCCGCAGAGCCAGGAAGGAAGCCAGGCGTGCTACGCGTGCCGCGGCCGAAGGCACCGACGCGGAAGAGATATATCACCACCGCTCCAGCCGGCGAACCCGGGAGTCCGGGGACGAAGGCATGCACTCCTCGCGACACCGGTACAGACGCAACGAGGAGTCCAAGCCGGCGTGGCCCCACTCCGGAACGTCATCGTGGGTCAAGGAGCACACCGACGCCGGCCCGCCTCCGGACGATGGCGGACAACAGACGGACGCCGTGCCCCAGACCGAAGATGAGGCACGTCGTGAGCGGCGCGAGCGCCGTCGCAGGGCCAGGTACGAGGACGGCACCGCCGACGAGGCCGATGATCGCCGCCGCAGAGCCCGGCGCGAAGAGCGTGAGCGTCGGACGTACGGCGGTAGCGGGGGTGCCGGAGGCGGCGGCGGCTCCGAGGGGAGCGACGAGCGGCGTCGGCAGGCCATGTTTTCCGATGCGACGGCTACGCCGCGGAGTAGCTGGTGGAGAAAGTTGACCGGTTGAAGAGACACGCACAACACACACAAAGAGAGAAGAGAGAGAGAGGGCGAAAACTACGACAAAATGATGTGTATGAATGGATGTCAGCGAAGCGTTGTGCAATTTTCTTATTTTTTCTCTCTTCCAACCCCCTTTTGTCGGATGGGAACACCACGTATGTTTTGATTCTTGTTTGAGAAAATGTTGTTTTGCTATATGAAAGAAAAACCATCTACGATATGTTTGACATATACCCCCCCTACCAAATACGCATATTGAATTTTTTTTGCTGCAATACTATGTTACTGAAGGAAACTTTGGAAATAGTCGACGAGTATTATTTCCATGTAAAGGCATCGCCTCCAGGCGGCCACGGAGAGAGATAACTGGGACACGAGCACGAATAGCATGGGCGTAGGTAGCATAGCATAGCACACACACATACATACATCTTTTAAGCACCATGAAAGTATGAAACTGAAGAATGAACGTTGAGAATGCATCAAGGACCCATGTCTCTCTCTACTTTGCACCAAGCCAGCGCGTACAAACTATCTCTCTCCCAAGACATCGTGATACCTTCCCTTACACCCAGCACCGACCGAACCCTGGAAGCGGGCATCACAAAGCACCCCAATCTACAACGCGGAGGCGGGCATACATCCGTGCAAAAGACATCGACCTCGGCCAAACTGTACGCGTCTGTTCGCCGGGAGCCAAAGATGCCCCTCCCGAGATGCACGGAAGATCGGGCCTTCTGTCATAGCGTCGGAAGCAAGACCAAATTAAGCCAGCGGCAAAACGGGAAAAAACGATAAGAATATTGACTCTCTGCACTCTCTGGTGCTTACGTACAATCATCGGGAGGCCTCCTGGGTTGTTATACGGAACTAGGCATTACTATATGGTACTATGGAGTATGGTAGATGTAGGGTATATGCGGGCGCCCAATGGCTCACCCACGGCCCGCACGTGAGCGTGGAAACGCACTCAGGCTTTTTTGGGCGTGTGCTTAGAGGCAAGGGGGCAAATGTCTTTCTCTAGATCGGACATCAAATCGAACAAGGAAGGAAAAGAACAAACTGGTTGCTCAGCGCAACCCAGTCAACTTCAGTAGATCATGTTGATGGAAGTAAGCGCGGATGCGTTTGCCATAGAAATCTACAAGTAATTAGCTCTCTGTTTCGTACGGCGTGACTGATCGGCGACTTACACATTGGTATACTCGTGGCACAAACAACAACCTGAATACTGGCAATGGCCATCATTGTAGGCTTGATACCACCCCCGATGATCCAATCATAGGCACTGAATGTAAGACCAAAGCTGAAGATGTTCTTGAAAATGATCATGATAGTGAAGCCTTCGATGGCCAGGTCGCGGTAGGCATCGACGATGTATAGAGAGCTGGCCACAGCCCCGATGACCATACCAGCAACCTCGAAGCCGAAGAATACGAGCGGGATGCTGTAGTGGTATTCCCTGGCTGAAAGCCCAGCAGATGTGACGCCGAACCCGTAGAGGCCAATAGAGCCAATAATGAACATGGGCAGAACCATGACAATACGAAATTCGGGTTCGTAGATGCCATTGTTGCGACGAGTCAAGAACTTGGCACTCCAGTCGGAGAAAGCGCCAGCAATGATGAAGCCAACGAGCGCTCCCACGAAAGCACCAACGTAGGCGTATCCAGCGTATACCTCATTCCAGTAGTAAGGAGGCCCCAGGAAGAGGGCAGCAACAATGACACCGATGAAGACTGTCCAACCAATCATGGTGCCTTGAATCAGACATCCCCACAGAAAGGCGGGCTGAGCGATGAGCGGGAACGGGCGAAGAAGCAGTTTCCAGTAGTGCTCGTCCGTCTTGCGACCATCAAATAAAGCCAGCGATTGAATAAATGTCTTCTTCGGAGTTTGAGCTCCCGCCCCTCGGACAGCCTCGAGGCCTGATCCATAGGGCGCTGACGTAGGGTTCAGCTTCTCGTGGTCGCTGGACCTGCTGCCCGGGCCGCCAACATAAGATGCCTTGTTATCAGTGAGTTCGATAGAGTCAGCAACCATATCTGTATTGAGCGCAATGTCCCGACGGTAAGCTGTCTCAGGGCAAAGGAAGAAGACGGCGGGAAGGCACACGGCACAAAAGATGGCCTCCAAGTAAAACGTCCACCACCACCCAATGCTGTGAGTGATCTTGCCAACAACAATGGGAGTGAAGAAGGCGCCGCCAAACACTGCCAAGTTCGTAAAGGCCATGCGGGAGCCGCGCTGGTGTACAAAGTACAGATCACCGACGGCAGCATTTACGAGTGTCTCGAAGGGAGTACAGCCGATACCTTGGACAATGCGTGCACCAAGTAGCGAGTTGTAGCTCGTGCCAACAGAGCCCGCCCACGCAGAAGAGGCAACGAGGATGCATATTCCGAGAATGAAGAGATGGCGCTTGCCCCAGACTCGGGCAGAAGGCACAAAGAAGATGGCTGCGGCACCAACTCCGAGAAGGAAGTATCCGGTCAAAAGTGCGATGCGGGTGAAGCTAGTACGGAACAGGAGGGCAATCGTAACGGTATTCGCCGCGAGAATAGGGCCGAGCGCGGTCGCGAAGATGGCGGTCATGGAGAGAACAAAGGTGATGAGGTCTCGCTTCCAAAGGGGCCAGTTCAGGGGATCGTTGGGGTCATCGGATGGTTGAGGAACCTGGTGGGCTTGTTGTCAGCTGGAGGTTCACAGACTGTGTCGCAGAAGCTATCCCGTCGGCTGCTCACCAGAATGATGGGCACATCGCCGCTCGCGTCGACTTTCAGTCCGTGGTGAGAATCGTTCGCTGTCTGGGGACGGTTTGGATCATCGAAGTAGCGCGTCGTCCCTGGAGTTTTGACGGTGGTCAGCGATGGGATGACAGGAGGACGATGCGGGCAGAGCGTTGAGAAGAAGCCGCGCGGGGACGCGGGCGGCCGGCGCGCGTGCAAGACAACTCACCTGGGACATTGTCCAAAGTCCTGGACTCGAGAATGCCAAGACCCATGATGGCAGAATGTTGGAGGTTCCAGATGCTTGTATGAGCAGCGTGGACGTTGCAGGTCTCACGACATGATAAGGCTGAGAAGGAGTAGAGCCAGGCACAACCGAGTCGGTCTGGCGTAGGGCGGTTGTCGTGGTAGTCGGGAAGAAGAACCTGGAGAGAGGGACCCGGTGAAGTGACCTCGTTCAATAAAAAAAGGCTAACCGTTCTAGGTTTCCGTGTCTTTCGCCTCTCCTCATCTCCTTGCCTCCTTCCCCCAGCTATGGTGTGACCTTGAACATAGGTGTGGAGTCACCCGTGAAGGAGGTACCTTTTCTAGCTTCCCTGACCGGCACTTTGCTCTTGTCTTCGGCAGCTACGGGCTTGGGGTGTTGGGATACGACGCAGGGGTACCCAGCAGTGCTTGCCCATTTTTTGTGGCTCATTAAACCTTAAAGAAAGAGCTTGTCGGATGCTGTGGATGCAGTTCAAGAGTTTCGGCCAGGTCCCCCTACAATTGGACAGGGAAGGGTACGGATAGATGTTCTTACGGAGCATACGGAGTATACACAACACAGTACTTGGGAACGTAGCAAATGCCCTGGAAGTAAAAAGACCCTCCGTGCCCTGTCTTCTTGACCCAACGCAACGGGCGGAGGATCCTCTCGCCGAAACGGCCGGGTCACGACTGGTTGGCCGGTCCGACCAGGTGGACATAGTCCCGAAGAGGAAAAGGAAGGGAAAACGCCAAAATGACGAACGAACTAGAGATTCATCGTCTTGACCAAGTTGGCGTCCAATCTTCCGCAAGTTTTATTTATGATTACTGATCAGGGTGCACTGACTCTACTTTGCGCAGAAACTCAAACGCAAACTCGCCGTCCAAATTGAGGAGAGAGAAAGCGCAGAGAAAAGCTTCCATTTCAATCCAAGCTTGACCAACTCATCTCAACATGTGAAGCAACTGTTTTTGCCTGGCTGATCTTGATCTATAGTTTACCTTTTCGCGTCACCAAGACCCCGAAAAGAGCTCGTCGTCGTGTGTGTACCTAGTACGGAGTACGTATTGCTGCTTTGTCCTCCTCCCCCATCATATTTTGGACCCACGGCCGTGCCCCCGTCGCAAAAAAATGGTTGTTAGCACAGTCTTACCAAGACGAGCTTATCTCCGAAGATGTGCATTTATGCAGCCCATCCAGATCTAGACAAGTATGGATACCAAGAAAGCACTTGTGGAGGGGCTGTGTTCGTGAAAGCCAAGCTTTCACTCGTTGCAGGGATGAAGGTCCGATCTGAAAGCCTCAACCGAGCTACTGTGAACGCCAACGACCAAAGCCTCGGACTCTGATCTAGAACCACAGGCACTTTGTCGCGACCTGATGGCACGTCCAGCTCCGAGAACGGGTCGCGTATTTCTTCGGCTCAATCCACTTCGACACTAGGCTGGCTCCGTAGGTCCGTAGGACTGTAGGGCGTGCTGGCAGTCAAGTGACTGTTGAAGAGACCAAGAAAAGGACCACGAATTTTCTGCCAAGTCGGTCGATGCGTCTTGTTTCATTCCTCTTTCGGCGCTCCTAGTACGGACTTACAAACCCCCTCCATCCTTCAAAAATGGCTCAAAGTCCTCTTGATGGCCCTCGGAAAGGCCTCTCAGTTTCGCGGCAAGCTGAGAGCCAAGCTCATTATGTTCTTTTCCTTTATCGCGGTTCTAGGAAGGAAAGATCAACTTGTCTCCCAGGTCAAGTCTCAGCAGCTGGCCAAACCTTGTCTCTACAGGTTCAGCGACAAATCACAATACTCTCACCAGATATCACAAGTAGTCCGAAACATGAGATTCCGCGCTTTTGGGCCAAGTTGGTTGTCGTTGGTGACCTCCAGCGTGTTGTGATATTTCAGAAGAGAGTTTGTAATTTGTGTCCCTCTTGCTAATAGACAATTACGGGCTGGCAAGATGGCAGTTGTCAACTGCAAGAGCAAAGTTTCCAAGTCAGGAAATCGCCCATGTTTTTTAGTTCTTCGACTGCACCTCGAAGGCTCGAACTTCGCACGCACTTCTGGTCTTCTTGCCGCTCTGCAAAGTAGCCCGGAAATTTGAATGGAGAGACTGAAGCAGCTACTAGGCTCGGAATTGCCTTACGTTAGAAACGGAAACCGCGAAGTCAAACAGCCGTTGGGGCAGTTGCCGTTTTGTGGCTAGTACTGCAGTTTTGATATGCGTCACGCCTTCACAAATCACACCGCAACTACGACTACGCACGTAACAGATGCATACCGACTACAGCAACACCATGCCAGCGATTCCAGGATATCCGACAAAATTGGAATCGGTCTTCGGTTTTCTGCAGCTTGCGGGTCTCGGATCGCTTTGTTTGTAGCTTTCGAGGCGAAGCGAAGCGGACTCCGTAGACCAGCGAAAATGCCGAGAATCGCACAATCTCGAGCTGTGGACAATTCAGTATTCGGTTCTTGGATTCTTGCAGCTTCCAGCTGAGTATGGCTTGGCGTATTGCTTGGTTCACCAGAATGGGCAATTTGCAAACGGACAGCAAACGAATGGACAATACGCAGCCCCTCAAATCGAATACGCGCGAGTTTACTCTCGAATACCCGAGTCCCGAGCTACTTGGGTTCCAGAAACGGGAGGAAATTAACAACAAACAGCCTGACAGCTGCAGAAGCGTGGTTGGAGTAGTGGTTAACTCGTTGCCCTCCCATCATCGGCAAAGGCAGAAAGTAGGTCAATATCTCTCCCAAATACGGAATTTCGCTGACCAAACAGCACTGGTTCGAACCCGGTGCCGCGCATCGAACAATATTTTTCTTTGCCAAGTGTTCTTTGCATTCACATCGATCAACGATTCTCTCTATGTTTAGAGACTATGTGTTACATGCGCCGTCAAAGCGGATCCTTTGCATCCTCGTAGACAAGACGTAGGTCGAATGCATTTTTGGAAATGCTTATCGCGCTGTAGTCGGTGAGTAAATACTAGTGCTGGTGTCGCATACCAAAGGCTCAATTGTTAACCAGATAGTCACTTCGCTTGGTTACTAGATCAAGGGCGAAACCGACTCCACGAGACTATATACAAAGAAAGCTATGTGGATGGAAGCTCCGGCTAATGCTCGACCGGTGGACGATACACTTTGGTGTCAAAGCCATAGTTGTCGTCGATTGGCCACTACAAATCGGTGACGACTATATTTCTCCTCTATACCCTACTCTACTGCTCTATGCGTAGGGAGGTATGCGGGCGACGACGGTCCAGGCTATTGAGCTATGGTAGATCGCGCGGTGGCGAAATGCCAAAATCGTACGATGGCGTCCAACGACCGAGCGGCCGACGGGAGCCCGTCGATTACGAAACTCGACTAGAAACCGACTTTCTACTATAAGGCGGCCTATAAACGAGTGTATCAGACAATTGGGTCCAAGAACGGTGGTTTTGGGAGCGCATTACCGCATTTGCGGTGCATCGCTGTCTTAACTTGACGAGGCGTGGACAACCTTTGATTTTCACTCCGAGGCGTGATTGGCGTTCACGACGGACATTCTCAGGCGCATTATGCAGCTCTTAAGCTAAAGAGGCACGCAGAGCTTTTGGGAATTCCCCTGGAAAGGTCGCGAGGAATTCTCCATAGCTTCCTGCAGCCAGAGAAGTTTTGTGCCCTCAATGGCATTTGCAAGACATTTAGCAGCCGTGGCGCACACCGATTTCCCTTATGAAAGGGCACGAGGGGTTATTCTATATAATTGTCAGTATTGTCTCACAGTTAGTTAGCTTGAGGTTCGGCCCGCAGTTGGACTGACAGAGCAATAGTTTTCGCCGCAATCCCCAATCCTGCGGTCGACTTACACGCGATGCGACATGAACGACTTGCCGTTGGGCGGCCAGGCAACCATGTCGCGAACTCCTTGCATAAATCCTCGGAACAATCGATTATAAATACTTTAGGCGCGTGCGACGCGATACTGCGGTCCAGAAAGCCATGGTCTTTATTTCGACGCAAGCGGAAATGCAACGGCTACCCAGACATGACATCCAGACGAAATCGGGCGTTTCATACATCATTGGCGTGATCCCCCGTGTGCACTTGGATGCGCTCGACCTTGGATGGACCAAAAAGAGTTCACCTCGGTAGGCTACATCTCTTGGTGCTCATGCTGGGAATCGAACTCGAACTCGGAGCCTGTCGTCGAGTAGGCTGTGGGCGTGATTGATTGTTGACCTTGAACCACTCCACCACTCAGCCAGTTTGACCTGACCCGTCGACCTAGACGGGCGCCTGCTGGCTGGTGACAGGAATGGGATTGAGGGGGTATATGAAGGCTTTCTGTATATTCGGGTGGGGAGCCTGGCGAACTCGAGAGTATTCAGAAAGTGTGTATTCCGGCAGAGGGATCGCTTGGAGGCTTCACGGAGCACGCCTGCCTTGCGAGAGTTGCACTTTCTCTGTGCGCCCACTAGAAGTCGACGTCACGCCAATATCTCCAATGTCTCGGTATTGGGGGTCTTTGGAAATCAAAGATTCACGACAAAACGGCGGAACACAACCCCCAGTTACTATTTTGCTCTTGCACAGGTATGAGGGCCCCGGGTATCTAAAAGATTTTCACATCGAGAAAGCCGAGCGACGCCATTACTTATAGATTGCAAACGTTCTTCCAAAAGAATGTACCAGATATACCAATGGACTCGCTCGATATATGAGGAACAGAGCGATTTCTGGGGGAGATTTGGGCGTTGTGCATCTTTTCCGGAGCCGAAGCCGGTCCAGGAAGAAGACAAAGGGCTGGGGCGAGAACAAAGGTGTCCGGCGTGCGACTGTTATTGCTCGAAATTCTTGCTCCAAACACATTCATGATTTTCTTTCTTTATGTATTTCCCAATTTCCAAGCATGTTTCACTCAACCCAACGGCCTTACTTTTACGGACGCGCGAAGTCGTGACGTCAAAAGAATGAGTGGTCGCCGAGCCCAAGGTGGCCGCCGCTGAAGAAGATATCCATTGTCTCCAGGGAGAGCGACTCATCAAACTCCGGGACCAGCGTCGCTCCTGTAAAGGAAGATGGATTATGGTTATTTTGTCCCGGTACATTGTCCTGATGATGATGTGTCCAAGTCGGTGTTGCCGTCGCGGCTGCGGCCACGGCCGACGGACCCCGAAGGCTTCCACTCCTCACAAACGACACTCCCACTTCCGGCAACCCATGGCCGTCGCCCCCGGCAGTAGTTCTGGCTGTGCTACCAGCGCGGGCTTCCGTCCTCTCCGCTACTTTTTTCAAAGCCCTCTCTAGGCCGAATTGAATCGCAGACGGTGCGCTGTTCCCTCGGACGCCGTTGTGCCTCTGTGCCGCGCGGAGGAGTTCCAACACCGCATCGTCACCCTCGCCCACGCCCGCACCATCACCTTCAAGTAAGGAAGATCTCTGCTCGTACTTGGAGATGATGAGCATCGCGTATGCGACACACAGGCGGTGGAACTCGGGCAGCTCCTCTGCGCGGGAACCGGGCATGTCGACAAAGGCCCTGACGACGTCTGTCGCAAAGGCTCGCACGCGCGACTGCGTCATGTCGGGAGGGCTTTGCGGATCCGCGTTTCTCTGTCGTCTATCCGCTCGCGCATCGGCCGGAGCAAGTCTCGGTGAGCTGGACAAGGAGTCTTGATCCGAGGTGGCTTGATCGTGTTCGAGTGAACGCCGGGCGAGGATGAGCCACGCTATTGAGTAACTTATCCTCAATGTTGATGCGGCCGGAAGATCTGTTCAATCGATACGTCAGCTTGTACAATGATGCCTGCTAGCATTACAATTGATGGACATGTCGTGGTCGGCGCCTTTTCTTTGAATGTACGTCGTCGCGTCGTGGGGACCAGCTGCGTTCGGTACTTACCAAATAGGTAATTCCACCTCGTCTTCCACGCCGAGAGCTCTTCACATGTGCCGTCGCTTCCTAAGTAAGATCGTTGCGCAAACTTGTCTTGTAGGATCATGTAAAGCATGATCTCGGCGTAGACCATGGCATCGAGCATTGTCGGCTTCTCAAAGTTGAGTAGAAGCTTGCACTGCAGGAGGTATGCAGCCGGTACGGTCGCTGGTCGACTAGTGGTCGCGGCCCAACTGCATATTGATCGGCATTAGCGATATTCTTAATGTGTTGGTTGGTTCTACAATCAGTATTGTAGATCCCGTTCCAACAACGTCCATCTTCCTTTTTCCAGATGTAATTCATTCCCTTTGATAAATCAAAACATCAACCATGGCAGGGGAGACTCACTGGAGATTTACCAAGCACGTGTTGGCCCAAAGTCGCATGACCCTCTGGTCCTCATCCGTCGATGTCCTTGATTTTGTCCGCGACAAGACTTCCGAGAAGTTGATGCTCAACATAGCCTGTTGCGCACAATGTCCGCTCACCAACCAGCTGTCGATGTATTCCGGCCCCTGTTTTTTGTTTTGCATCAGTCAATCTGCACCCAAATATCTTGTTCACTGATTTCTTCCTGTTTCCACGTTTATGGATCTCAATGGCCATGTATGGCACAACGTACCGATGGTGCTGAAGCCCACAAAGCCATAATCATGATGCCTGTCAACTCTTCCAAAGGCAACGGGCTCGCAATCATTAGCTGACCCATCTGTAGGCGCACGTGCTCAAACACACGGCGGTGTAGTACCGACGAGCTGTGCTCGGAAAAGCGCATCGCGTGCAGACAGCAGGCATCGTGTAAAAAGGGCGAGGCGTGCCGGAGGTCCCTGTTCTTTGGGGCGAGGTCGGCTTCGCTGTTGATTAGGAGGGTATTCCGCCTTCGACTGACGAACCTATGTATCGCGGATTAGCAAAATATTAGCTAGTTGCCAATACGACGATGTAGTTGTGACAAACATGTTGGCGAAACATGATTCGCCCACCCGACTTCTAACATGCATAGTGGTTTCTTTTTCCTTCCTAACCAAGCTCATGTCCAAAGTACTTGAGGCGACGTTGAATAAAAGAACTCACTCTGCAACCAAATCACGAGCCGTCTTGTCGTCCAAAATACCTGACGAAACGACATCAGCTTGGACATCGAATGTCCTTCGATAACCTCCACTCAGTTGGCTTCCAACTTTTCGGACAACTTCTGCTGGAGATAAGTAAACATGTCGGTCTCCTGGCTCGACGTCCTCGTTTTCCCTGGCCTTTTCAGAATCGTGATCGTCGACAACACTCTTATCGGCCGGTGAATATTGCTGCTGCGGTTGATAGAGTCTCTCTTGGCGCCCCGTTGCCAACGCCCGTCTCACTTCTGGCCGGCTGCCCGATGCTAGCGCCTGCACCGTTGCCTTGAGGTCTACTATAGACGCTTCTAGGCTTCGGAACCTGCCGATGGAAAGTCAGTTAGCGCTTTGGTTTCGTAAGTATTGCCGTATTAGGCAAATGGTATAAAACCAGTGGACCAGGGGAATATTTCAAGTCATGGGATTCATACCTTCCCTCCACATCAAGTTTGGCCGGCGGTTCGCGCGAAGAAACTGAATGGGTATCGCCGCTGTCGTTCCATGTGCAAGTAATTCTACATTCATCAGCTCCTCTGAAACTTCTCTTCCAATTGGTTGGATTCTCATGTTGTAAGGGGGAGCCCTCGTCACGGTTGCAATGAGGAAACGCGAATAGCTCGAGCGACAACTTATCAAACCAACAACAACCCGAAGCGCCGATCATCAACTTACCTCAACGAACGACACCTCGCGCACGCCTCGGAATCCTCGTCGAGTTCACACCGACACTTCTGCCTCCGGCACGTGTCACAGGAGAGGATCCGCCTCTTTCTCTTCCGGCTCGACTCCTCCATCCCCACCACATCCCGTCGGCTGTCGTCGCTCAACCTGCGCCGTCGCACGCTTGGCGTTTCGGCTCCGGCGTGCATATCCTGCCTCGGTCCGCTTAATCGATTACCCACCTCATAACCTTCCAGCTTTCGGGAGATGGGCCGGATGCGATATAGTTGCAAGCAAGTTGTTTCGTTCCGAATGAAGGGAACGGAGAAAAAAGTGTTGGTAGGTGATCGTTGGTGATCGGACGGAACAGGAGATAGCCGGATGACAGTGGCCCTTTATGTGTTGGCTCATGTGGAGACCCACGTAGCGGGGCAGCGCGATTGGGGAAGGAAATAACCGGAAATCGACGGATAGGTGATAACCTTATCTCAGCACCTTACCTTATCCTGAGGATAATCTTCGACAGCATGTAAGGAGTTCAATAGTGGCGGCAGTAAAATGTTGAGTCGTGTAACGTCAGCTTCAGGTATTGAAGTTTTATATATAGCAGATCATTACCCCCACTCTGACATGTCGCATTGCCGACATTGGGGGATACAGGTGCACCAAATCACGATATTGTTCGACTAAATATCATTTTGATAGTGATCGCTTTGAAGATCGTGGCGCTCCAGAGGCTCAGGCTGTAGATAAAGTGCTTTCCGAAATGACCGCAGCAACCGCAGTCGAAACTGTTCCCACGGGAAAGAAGAAGGTCGTGCTCAATACTTTTGATGGGCCGACTTACAGGCTGGTGTCCACGAGCCCACCTAAAGACTGCACCCTCGACGACGTGCCCATCATCGACTTGAGCGGGCTTACAGGCGACTTTGAAGAACGCAAAGCGATTGCCCTGGAGATTTTGAGTGCTGCCAAAAACAGCGGGTTCTTTTATATCAAGAATCACGGCATTCCCGAGCAAGTGATCGAAGCGGCGCATCAAAAGGGAAGAGAGTAAGTAGGCTCGCCCACTCACCGTTTCACTTAATCCGAATCCTTTTGCAGACCATGCGGATACGTTTCCGGAGACATCTGAGCTTACTGGAAATTAGGTTCTTCAAGCTTCCCGAGAAGGAAAAGCGAAAGCTCACCTCCAACACATCGGCCTACGGGTACACCGGCTTCCGGGAGCGGCAGGCCAACCCGGGCGAGACCAAAGATAGGAAAGAGGCCTTCCTCTGTCATTATGAACCCGATTTCGATCCTCTCCACGAGAACCGGCTCGACCAGGTTCCTGTGAACGTCAGAGCGCATTTACCTCGGGAGGACTTTGAGTGGACTGACGATGGCGACTCTGCCGTCCTTCCGGATTTCAAGGCCACAGTGTTGGCGCACTGGCGCGAGTGCCTGGCCCTCTCCCGCCGTCTTATCCGTGTCATTGCTCTGGCCCTCGACCTGCCGGAAGATTATTTCGATTCACTCACTACCTACCCCGGCGGTGACTTCGCAATAAATTTTTATCCCGGTCACGGGGACGAGCCGATCCAGGACCCGGACGAGGTCGGCGTCGGCGCGCACACGGACTTGCAAATCTTGACTCTTCTGTGGCAAGACAGTCACCGAGGACTGCAAGTGCTCAACAGTGCGGGGGAGTGGATGTGGGCGCCGCCGATCCGCGGCACGTTTGTTGTTAACATTGGTGACTTCTTCATGAGAATGACAAACGATAGGCTCAAGTCGACTGTACACCGCGTCGTGCAGCACGGCAGAGAGGACAGGATCTCCATGCCCTTCTTCTTTGGTAAGAGATTCTCCTTTTCATCATGAGGTCATAAACTTGGAGGATGATGCCCACCTTCTGGTTCCCTTTTCACTGATCAATTGTCTCGCAATAAAACAGGATTCAATTTCGACCAGGAGCTTGGCGTCCTTCCGACCTGCATTGATGAGAGTAGCCCGGCAAAGTACGGACCGGTGACGTGCGGTGAGGTGAGTCTATGCACCCGATCGGCGGAATCGCTGATTAGGAAAGTGCTTTCTGACGTAGTATTGACAGCTCATCGCCAAACGTTTGGCACTAGCAAAAGTTGAAATGCCACATGGTAGCAAGTAGTGTGTGGTTGTGGATTAGATGTGGACGAGGATTTAGCCTTCGAGTTGTGAGCGGTCCAGACTTCCCAGGTTAACAAGAGGGCCTCGAACTATGATGGAGACTCCGGCAAAATGCAGCAAATACCTAGTCAACAGTGAAACCTAAAAAGAGCAAAGCTGGAGCCCTGATACTTTGAGCGCGGCCTGTTGATCTTTTCCTCTGATCAAGTTGAACTTACATACCAAAGTAGTGAGGCGGACCGACCACCTGTTTGTTGGAGCTGGTTGGACGACGTCGGAGTTGTATACGTACGCAGCCTAGGCCTCGGCTTCCCAAATCCATCGATGGATCTCCATCGCCAGGAACTCCACGTCTGACTTGCCAGCCCCCATGCGCCCGCATGCGCCGTGAAACTAAGCAGACATGGATACGTGACTATTCTCCACCTGACAAGAGGCACGGGGATGACAGGCTCGTTGGGTTTGGAAAGGGAAAAGAATTGCATTCCGGCATACCGTACTCCGTAGACGCTGGGATGCTGGACCGCTCCCGGCCATGTCTCCACAGCAGAGATGGGGTTGATAGATGTGGAATCATTGTTTTCCTAAAAACGAGAGCTATGGTGCGATTTGCATCTTCGACCGGCCCATGATGCTTGACGGGCAGAACTGGCACACCGCCGACTGGTGTTCCGCCGCATGCCACTAACACGTTTGACACTTGACTATGGCCGTAAATGACCGCTAGGGGAGGCAGTCTTGTACCAGTACATTGTCGAACTGTAGAAAGTGAGAAGTGACCAATATCGAGACAGGTGTGAACTCTAGCGGGATGAGGCGGATCGGGTCGTTGTAACAGGCCGCCAGGGTGGTAAGTAAAACCTCTTGAGGTCTGAGGATGCAGATTTTGGCAACTGAATCGTTTGAAGCACGCGAACTGAGACAGCCGATACCTTTTGATAGTCGTTTCCCCGCGGCGACCCCGCATCATTGAAGGCTCAGAAATCGGAAGGAATTGGTGCTCAAGTACGGATACAGATACTGAAAAATATTGATCAATGACTGGCTATATCGGGCGCGATGTGGGAACCATTCTCCAGTTGACGCCAGATATCTCCTATTTCCCGGTGTCTCGATCTGGAAGGTCGGTGTCGAAAAGCCCATAGGCAATGAGGTCGTAATTCAGAAGCAACGCTTCCGTGAGACGAATATCGAAATCCATGCTCAGAGGGATCAACAGCATAGTGCAGTAAAACCATATCGATCAGGGAGAACTCCGCCAATCTCCGCACAAGCTCTTCGTTGTGACTGTTAATTAGCCTTGCCATCACTCCCGGATGTCATCACTCCAGATTGAGCTTCGTTCATAGATATGCATCGATGGTGCACGATATCATGCGCTAGGAATGCAGTCTTTCTCAGTCTGGTTGCGCGATGGCGAGGGCAAAAGCTGCTACGAGGCCAGAAGAAGTACCGGTATACCGCGCAGCAAACGAGATCACCTCAAAAGTGCCGCTCCATTGGGTACGAACGGCAAGATGCGATCGACTGTCTCCGCGTGTTCGGACTCTTGCCAAGATATGGTGGCTCAGGCTCCAGCATTCTTTCTCGGGAGGGGTTGTGATATGAATCCGTAAGGCCCGATGACGGACACAACGACCGCGATCGAGGGGATGATATGCTCGGCGCACGATCCGGGGATTTAGTAGAGGATCGGTTTGAGCAGGGGTTGTCGTTTACCCCCCACTTCTTCCCGCTAGGAGAGAAGGTGTTGATGATCCACCCGCAATGGCACGTCCACTATGAACCAACGGCTGGGCGTCCAAGCGCGTTCTGCTAATGAGACAGTCGAATCTGATTTCTGAGCCCGAGGAACAGAAGAGACATGAATGACTACGGACACGCTAGTCTGGTTAGCACAGTCAAAAGCGGTCAAAACGTGCTACAACCCATCTTACTCTCCTTCCATACGCTGGTCTGGCTGAGCGTGTGTCAGATTGCACTGACTTTTCTAGGGGTCTTTTGCTAGAACGTTAGGCCGGAGGACACGGAATGCCCCAATAATAGTCGCTAGAAAGAGCGATAGTCAACGCTACTTGAGGGGCATTTCCCCAATGAAGCTGAGGTGACTCAATACAGCTGACTTTCGCCGAAACAAGTGGCTTCGTCTTGGCCCCTGTCATGGCTTTGTGTTTCAACAGGGTCGCAACCTGTTTACTTCAGCTCAATAGCGAACATGCAGGTCGCGCCGACCACATGGAACCGGTAGTCATTGGCTAGCTTGAAGCATTTGACAGCAATTCAAATCTGGGACCAGAACTGAAAACAGCAGCCAATCGAGGCTGCCTCCCAGGGCGCAGATGATGAGAGTTTGAAGATCAGAGCAAGAAGTGACCGCCCCGCGCGCAGCTGCTAATGTTACCCAGTGGTTCCAGTGCAATCCCGGCCCGTCTTCTGTTTGAACCCTGGAGAATAAGCTCGATCAAGGACCGGGTACTCTTTGACAACCAAGGTGATTACTGAGCAAGCCCGGATTATCAAGTCCGGGTGCAGAGGATCGGCTGAAGTACCCGCCCAAGTGATGGCGACGCCTTCAGTTAGCGAGCACGCGCTAGGACATATAGCTATCGGTAGTGGCAGAACTTCTGCTTGACATTGTCTTTGATTCCAAAGAAGCGTTCCGTGCGTGGACGTAGGGCTGACGAGAGCCTCTCCAGTGACTCCAACGAACCACAATGGCGGTGGTCTCGCATGCTTGGTGCACTTGCCGGATCGGGTGAGAAAAGGGGAGGGTTTTGTTGGGGCTGATGGCGCTGGTTGGCGTTGGGAGGCGGTCGACGGCGGTCTGCCAAAAGGCTAGCTTGCTTCTAAGCCGATGAGCCAAACCACAACTTCGGAAGTGACTATTTCATCTTTGGCACTTCGAAGCGAGGGCGGGGAGAGAGAGTCTAGGCCTGGACCCAACACTGGACGTGAATCTCTCGGTATCTGGATTTTGCCAAGTGCTAGCCGCCGATAGCGCATCGTCTTCCATATAGATCCACCAGGCAGGTATCGTCCAACCCAGTAGCTTGAGGAGGCTACCATGCCTGCTTCCACGGAATGGGAAAACGATACTGGGTTGACTTTGGCATTGCTGCTGCCGTAAACTTGAGATGCCTAGTTGCATAGCAACGAATGTGACATCGAAAATATTTACTAGCCGCAAAATGTGGACGATGGCGTAGCGCTCGGATGCTCATGACTCGAATTGAGATGGTGAATCTTATACGAGGCACCAGAGAGTTGTTTGAGATGAATGCTATGCCGAGCAGTTGTCAACGGCATCAAAGCAATATCGAGCAAGTAATCGTAGCGACTCGACTACACACCTTTGTCCTAAGCTGACGTTGCCATCTGAACAGCCAGATAAAGCGTCTCATTGACAAAGGTTAAGTGCCAGGAGCAAAGATGACTTGAGTCACGGCAGCATCAATGGAGCTGTGTAGGTAATCGGCCGAGAATGAGGCTGAGGCAATGGCGTCCAGAACAGAGCCCCAGTATGTCGTTGGCAGCCGCTGAGAAATTTGGTGGCAGCGACAGTGGGTTCGTTTCTCCGGATCGACCAGAAGCAAAGCCCCCGTGCAGTTCCGCTCTGATATCTTTGTACTGATACGCGAGTAGGATTCGAGAGGGGCTGCTGCGAAATGGACTGCGGTTCCCGAAAGCCTCCGGATATGCGGCGTTAAACTTGTCATCCGTGGCCGTCCTGTTGTTGGACGGGGTTGCCCAGCCAGTGTCAGCTCACCATGGCATCCGGTCGACAGCTGTGCCACGGCGTGCTGCAAGCCAAGCCGGGGATTGACGTGAAGACATGGTGTCAAGGATGAAGTGGTGTCAGGCTTGGGAGGGATGAGGCGAGAAGGCGCCCGATGAATGGTCGAGGAGCAAGCAAGATGCGCGGCTGGCGACTGCGAGCGGCTGGGTCGCTGACAGAATGGAAGCTCCTTCCATTTTGCTCCGGCAGCTGTCAGGCATTCAGGATCGTGTAACAGTCGGCATGGGGAGCAGCAGTCGGAAATGTGGAATCGATGAATGACGGGTGATGGGGAAGTGAGAAAAGAGGGTGGTATCTCCGTTCGTCTACTCCGTATGTATTTCGGACTTGGGTTGGAAGAGGGCTCGAGGCCAGGAAGGTATCGTAGGTACGTGGATACCTCAGCTATGGCACAAAGATACTTTGCTCTCTCGGATTCGAAATAGATGGAGACGTTGGGAGTCATGGATCAATCAGACGTGTGCAGTGCCCGGAACGCATTCACCGGTACCTTACAATGCCCTGGTGATAGGATCCGCGCCTCGGAGATTATTGGCCAGCTTGAGAGACCGCGCTATATCTTGATCATCCGTTCAAGGTTAAGCCAACCAACGTGTGAAGGTGCCCCCAGCAACTGCGCCTCAGGATTCAGGTACGCATGGATACCTTGCCCATTGCCTACTGTACTCAATAAGCCTGTGATGGCCCGACAGATGTTGGTCAGCAAAGACATTACATGGGATGGATGCCATAACCTGAGGCAGGCAGTTGCTGATCACCGGACTTACGGCTTTGGCACACCTTTACCGAGTACAGGCCTACAGGGCGTGAGGGAACTGAGAGGCTGAAAGCCCAGGGAGACAACCTAGGCAGATTGGGGAGCTGTCCCGCCAACTCAAAGGCGAGAAACCTCCTCTGGGCCAAGCATATGTCAAGGGTAAGTAATAATAGTCATGGCTGGGTCTTAATTACCACGCGCATTTCTTTGGGTGGTCTTGAGATGGAGCATTTTATCAGATACCGGATCAGAGTCAGATAACACCCCGCCGCCTTTTCAAGGCCTCTCAGAAGTTACAGGGTGGCTTAAGAGGTAATTAGGTATGCAAAGCACGGTAAGGTACGTAAATGGGGAACACCTGACATTATTATTTACAACTAACACAAACCTTTGAAGGCAGCATCGAACTCGCGTCAAGCCTGTTCAGGGTCCTGCTCCTCACCGGAGCTATGCAGGGCTCGAAGGTTCCACCAAGCTCTCACGGCAGGTAAGCCCATCCTACTCAACTACCTCACTTCGCCAGCGGACCCTCGTCTCTCCGGAGCCTCCAGTTGATTACGACAGTCGACAAGCGGCTACTCCAGTAGAATACTAGGAATGTAGGCCTGCTAAGAAAGGCAGTGGCAGCAGTGTTCTCTTTCTCTCCTCGTGGGAATTGTCGCTTGAACCTTGCCTCTACTGCGGTACTCCGTACAGGCCCTAGTCTCCAACTACGCTTGGGGAGAGGGATCATGCAAGCGGAGCATGCGCATGCCGCGATGCGACAAAAATCCCATGTAATCGTACGCAGGTACTTGTGTCTCTAGGTACAAAGTATCCTCTGTGAATCAATGCGCAGGAGTAATTATCCGCCTGCAGGCAGACCACGCATCAAATGACGCTCTTTCCATTACAAGAGATTGAAGGAAAGAACTCTAGAGAGGGAGAGGAAGTCTAGAAGAGCAGGCGTGACATGTAAGTCTTTGACCCGTGCTTTCCCTCGATCCCATCCGCACCTTCCTTGCATATCGGGTCGTCCCTTCCAACCTAAGACACTATTAGCGACGCACAGCCGGCGATTCGCCTTGAGAGCCGAGGTGCGCTCCTTCTAGAGCGAAAACAAGTCCACAAGGTACCTTGGTCTGGGCAAGGGGAGATGACGTGGACGTCTACTACCTAGTGCCAGTGTACAATACCTTAGGATACTATGTATGTAGGTACGTTCATTTCGACAGAGAACATGCTGGGGAGCACAAGGAAACCCTGCAAGCCCCCAAGGTATTTTCTTCTTACCTACTGGCCCTAAGGCACCTGGAGGTAAGGTAAGTGAAGTAAAAAGTTCTTCTCCGATTCGGGAGGTGATTCGGGAGGTGAGGACGGATAAGGCAGGCAAGTACCTAGGTTCCGTCGGAATGAAAGTGTTCGGTACATGTGGTGTGTGTGCGTGTGCTGTCGATGGGACTCAATGGCAGGCAGGCCCTGAACAACTCTCGCGATTTACTTCTCAGGCAATGGAAGTGGAGAGTTTATAAGAAGCCACGCTAGCCATTCCGGACCTGGGTTGAACAGGACTGGATAGTGACACCAGCAGGCTAGCGCGGGCTGGTTCCCTAGGTCAGGTAGGGCTCTTGGTCATTGGAGGCCGAGTTGCGAGCGGGCGAGGACGCTGGCCCCAATTAGGAAGAGGCAGATCTGGCTCAGATCCAATTCAGATGAGATGGCCCCCTCCGATGGAACCTTCTCCCACACCCCCTACCAGACGGCCTAGGGAATCCGACCACTCACACTCCCGTCCACCCTCATCGCCGGCCTCCCCCCGCTCACCGAAGACGCATCGCAATTTTGGGTCGTGAGGGGCCAGCCGGAGCGACATTTTGTCGGAACCCAAGACATTGCGAGGGAGACTTTGGATCCTTGGGAGGCTTGAACGCTTGCACGGCCCGGACTTGTGCTCCACAGCTTTTGATCATGGGGCGCTTTGTTTCGGCCGCCGCGCGAGAGCGCGAGAGAGGGTCAATTAATACGGACACAATGCGAGAGTGCGCGACTGCCTGTCTGCAAAGTAACCTCCCAGTGACTCCCCTCGCGGGCCTTGCCCACATCTCATCTATTCGACAGCACGCTAATTGGATAGGTACATGTACATAGGTTGACGGAGGGGAGGGAGGGTAGATGGCCCTGCGGCACTTTTTGAAGTCACCTCAGGTCTGGAGCTTCACGAGGAAGAAAAAAAACACACACAAGAGATGAGGCACGCCGCACGGTAGGTCACGACTTTCAAGGGTCGTCTGATGTCCGAGGCACTTTGCATGCCGCACAATATGTTGAATTCTATCCTCGAGTACGGAGTACTCCACAAGGAGGACCTACCTTAAGGTGAGATGGGAAGGTGTCGACTGGACTGCCCGGACTACCTTAGCTAGACGTACCTTACCTACCTACTTGCCTCTACAAGGAAGATACGGAGTACTTCACGAATGCTCTGCCGTCTACTCCGTACAGAGTGCCTGAATACCTCAAACGAAGTGGCTGCTTACCTCACCTGCACCGTCCAAGCCACATTTTCTCTCCTCTCCTTCTTGCCCTCATTTATGTAAGCACAGGGTGCACCGGGAGGTAAGGTAGACGAGACATTGCAGCAACATTCCTCCCACAGGGAAGAAGCCGCCTTCTGGACGGCTCTTTTTTTCGGCCCCCTTTTTTCTATTTGCGCTCCAGGCAGGAGCAAGCAAGGTGACGTAGCTAAATTCTTTTGCCGTCTAGAATATGCAGGGTGCACACAACGTCACGGCCGCATGGGGTGACGTATTTTGAGTGAGGCCCGAATCCAACCTCGTCTTCCCCCCAAAAACCACCGGCTCGCCTGTCTTGCACTGCTGAGCTTTGGTTTATTAACTGAGGCCCGGCCCAAAGCGGACAGCTTGTAGCACGCCCTCAGTTAGTGGCTTCCCTTCGTTTCTCAAACTACCTCGTGGACTTTTATGGCTTTTTCTCTCTTTCTCTCTCTCTCTCTCTCTCTCTCTCTCTCTCCCTCTATCTCTCTCTATCTCTACCTCTCTTTATTAAGCGCAGAGGTTGTGGCGTTCTTTTTGCGCATTGATTCTCGGGCAGCTCGGCAGTATATACGGTTAGCACCCTCGCTTCGCCTCCACCGTCCTACGTCAAAAGACTTCCGCGATATCAAAGAAGGCTGTTCGACAGGCCACGCATGAGCAGCCAAGATGAATAGGGCTCCAACAGGTCCATTCAGCCTGTTGTTCAATTACATTCAATAGGGATGGCAACGGGCTAGGAGGGTGCTCGGTGCCCCCGGGGACAGGCGAACGAACGAAAGAGGGGCACACACAATGGACGCTGGCGGGGAATGAATTGCTTCCGTCTTGTCTCTTCCCCCTCCATCTGTCAACCTACCTTACACCTCGATCCCGTCCAAAAGACCAAACGGCTCTCGTCACTGCCCACTGCCCACTCGCCGGGCCTTTCTTTCTTTGTTTCTCACCCACTCCCGTCTATTCTCCCTCATCAGTACATCTACTTACTGAACAATCTGTTACAGATGTCTACCTCTTCTTCCCATCCTATCAAGGGTCTATCCCGGCACTGACTAAAACATACTGGGATGTGTCCGTACGCCCATGCTTTCCCCCAGTACCTAGCTCTAGTGAGCTTATTCCGCAGGCTCGGCATCAGAGACATGGTCAAAGGGCTACTAAACAATCTGCCCTTGCAACTTTGTATGTGTGTCTATCAGACGCTGCACATCACTCCCAAGAATGAAAGGATGAGCGACTAGCCCACTGGCGGGAGACTCGATACCTTACCATCTTACACACGCATTGGGCGCTTCGCTACCGCGGAGGGGCTATCCTGTTTCTGTTGCAGGGCCCCGGACCGGCTCCGACCAAATGGATGCTGCTCAACGCCAGGATAAAGCGGGTTATGTACTAGTGACAGACGACAACCTTACCTCTCTACTCCGTACCTTTCCTGCAACCTGAGTTAGGACGCGGCAGACGCCCATCCACGTCCATCCACGCCCACACGTCAGCAAATTTCATCGAGCGAGACGGACCGGCCTGTCTGACTGGGAGGTGACAGGAGGAAACTGGACCTTGGTGGCCGTCCGTCTCCGTCACCGTCACCGTCGCCAATGTCTTGTCTCTGCCTCCTGCTGACCCTTGCCACGGCGGAGCTTGCTGCTGGAACAAGCAAGGTATCTATCTGTAAGGTAAGGTAGGTAAACTACGAAGACACTGCAGATGGCCGGAGCAATCCATGCCCTCCTTGCGCTGTCTCTACCACACACACGCTCACCCTCACTCACCTATTCACTCACATACATACACGCACACACTCTCTCACTCTCCCTCTCTCTTTCTCTCTCATATCCGTAGACACATACCTACACGCACGCGCGCACACTCACACACACTCATACACAGCCACCGACTCTGGCGTATGTTCCTAAATAGGCGAAGGTTGCGTGAGGCCATGTCGCGGGGAAAACAACGTGGAGCGGTCGCCTCAAGCACAAATCTAATGTATCCATACATTGCCTCCTCGATACCTCGCTCACCTTACTAATGGGCCTGGTCAACTAGCTCAAGACCCTTGTAAGCTAATGTCTCCTTTTGTTCTGGAAACCCAGGCTGAACGGGATGAGGACGGTAACCAATGACTCTTTATTTTACCCCCCCAAGGGCTTGGGCGCGGCACAACCCATCGCATCGTATCGCTCTCACAAGACACATGGCGCATCTCATCTCGTTCTACCCGTGTTCTCAACGCAACCAACCCATCTGTGCCGCGCTACCTATCGTTGGCACACTACGGTTGCTGTTGCCGTTGCCGTTGCCGCCGCGCCGATGACCACCGACAAGCGTGTTCGCCTTGTCTAGATTCGGGTTCGGGTGCCTCAGCAGCAGTGAAACTTATTTTGAGCCAAGTCTGTCGTCCCAACCTGGCTGTTGCTAGCGTGCGATTCCCTGCGGCCTCGAACGGTCAGTTCTGCATATATTATGGTCATAACTGCCCCCCCAAGACATGGAACGGGGCAAAGACTCATCAACATACGTCCTCTCTCTCATGGCTCCGCTTCGTGATCTGGTCCTGCTAGTAGAACATCGCTTTACCACTGCTGGGCCGTGTCGGCGTCCCCTTGCACCCCTTCAGGCCTCTCTCTCAGGCAAATCGAAATTGTGCATCGCGTATAGGGTTCCTGTACAGGAACAATCTCTCTTCCAACGCTTCATATCGAAGGCGCATAAGCAAGCAGTCACAGCTGCCGCTGTTCGGTAGCTTCAGCTTCTTGCCTTGCTGTCGTCGCATATGTCCGTGGTTTGAGCGTCGCTGCCGTTGCCGTTATCGTTCTGGTTGCCCTCGTCTAAGCCCTTTCCTTCCCGCTCCAGAGTGCGTAGGTTGCGTTACTGCTCTTCGACAAACGCTGTGACGGGGAGTCGGGCACGACTCCGATCAAATACAATTTTTTTTCTCTCTTGCCGCATCTTCGCCAGCCTTCTGTTTCCACACACAAATCCGAAAGGCTGTGTACCACACATTCCGCTCGGTTTTTACCGGTGGTGTCTAGCAGTCAACAAACAACATTCGTCGGCATTGTCGTCCCTCGGTGTAGTCTTTGAGTCCACCCGCAGCGCCGGCGGTACCGCACGTTCCTCTCCGACAAAATCGAGATCCAAAAATCTAAAAATCAAGAGAGAGCGAGAGAGACAGAGAGACAGAGACGAAGAAAGAAAGACACACTTCCGAGGAACAAGAAGACTGAGTAAAAACAACTGCTGCACGGCATGTGCTCCGGGTGACCCAGACCCATATCCCACCCCGCCTGCCGTGCCGTTTCTCTTGGTCGAAAAGACGGGCACCGGTTCCACGTCTCCTCCCATCTCCCATGTTGAACGAGGTTTCTGCACCTTGTTCAACTGGTCGACAACCTCATCGGGACTCATCTGAGTCTCGCCAAGGACCCTCGCAGCCACTTCAACTACCTCTCGTCACCGACGTCCAAAATCAACTTGCATCTTTTGCCCCAGTAGCTCGCGGATGCTGCGCCCGGCCGAGAATCGCCCTGGGTCATTCTCCTGGCCGCTGCTGCCCCCTCATCGCCACTAGGGTTCTGCAGACTCAACGACCCCAGACCATTTGCCTAGGCTGGGCCTCTTTTCCCGCAGGTCTCGACCATTCTGTCTCTCTTGTCGCCCTGCCTAGCCTAGCATGCCACCCTTTCGCCTCAACATCAACTACCAAATCTCACTGAATGACCCGAACCCCCCTGGATTCGACCATCCTCCCGAACCCCTTCACTATTAGGTGAATAATGAACTTCGATTCCAAATCTGTGGCTTCGAGCTCAACGGGGTCGGGCTCCAGCCGAATGTACCAAAAGAAGGATCGTGGCCCTATCGCCGCCATAGTAAGTTCAGCCCTAATCCTCGTACCTATCCTTACCATCTCTAGACTGGCCTTGTGGTCTTCGTGTCTATCACCCCGAGGGCTTTGGACAAGTGCCCAGTGGTAGATGATGGAAAGGCGAAGGGCCGTTACCTTGATCCGCGAGAACATGGAGCCGCTTTCTTTCTCCTCCCTCTAGGCGTGACACGATTTTGGCCTGGATTTAGTCTGACATCTCTGTAGGCATGTTCGACTTGTCGTACTAGGAAGCAGAAATGCGACGAACGCAAGCCAACCTGTGGCTTCTGCGAAAAGAAGGGGCTTGACTGCTTCTACGGAGACCCAGTACCAACGAAGTAAGTCAACGGCCCTGGCGCGACTCCTGGGAGCGAGATCAACCTTTGCTGTCCTTCTTTGCCCGTCTCTCTTAAGCTGTAGTGAGCCGACGATCACGTCCTAGAGCAACGCTGTCAGCTCAGTCTGGACATGCTAACTGGCCATAGAAAAGACAAAAGCTTGGTTGAACTACTCGAAATCGTGAAAAACATCAACGACAATACCAGTCAAATACCGCAACTGTTCGCCCAGCTCCAGAACATGCAGATCAGCGTCCCGTCTTCTTCACAGTCTGAAGATAGTGGCGATGACGCTTCATCGACAAGTACTTTGAAGGCCCAAGGCCGGCCTACCCCGAAACCCTCGCAGCAGGTTCCATACCGATATGCGTCTGCAGTCACCAAGATGATGGCGTGGCCTGCAGTGAGACAGAAGCTAGAAGACGTCCAGCCCAAAATACCGAACCTCCAATCCGCCTTCCGGGAACCCGACTTTCCGTCCGAGTTGTTCCATCAGCAAGGCCAAGACCGGCGCCTTCCTCGAGGCGGGTTAGAAACGGCGAGCTATCATGAACGTATATCGCTGGGCTTTCCAATGGAAGGGCCACTACCACAGCTGACGGTGATGAGCTACGCAACGCTTGTAGACCGCGTCAACACGTATTTCGATACCTTTAATCGGATCCATCCTGTTCTAGATCGTCAATATTTCATGGAGAAGATACTACAGGACGTCATCGGGAGCGAGTTCGAGGAAAATGCGGCATCTACGTTGGTGTGTCTAGTGTTGGCCCTTGCCGAGGTAGCTCTCGTCGGAGGATCGGGCGGTGCCTTTGCGGGCTTCGAGGACCACCCTGTCGGTGAACCTGTCAGGACGACAAACGACTTGGAATTCCGGCCGCCGGGCATTCTGTTCTTCAACGAAGCACGGCGGCGCTTGGGATTCTCAATGACAGAGTGTGCTTTGGAGAATGTCCAGATGTATATCTTGGCGGGGTAAGTTTCCCGGAGCCGGGTCCGGCCGCCCGGGCCGCACCTCGGAGTGCGGACCTCCTGTACGGTGCGAAACTTTGACTAACCCGGGATTGGCTTGACCGACGACAGGCTGTACTATGAGTGCTGTTCTCGGCATGTGGTGAGTGACCACCTGAGGGGAAGACTGTCCGGACGGATTTGGCTAAACCAAAATCTCGCGTAGGAGTTCTGGAGAATGAACATATCGGCGTCCCTGGCTTGCCGTGCCTTGATTACCAGGTAAGTAGAAGCAGCAACATTGGTGGTGGCCTGTCTGTCTGCAGCTGGGGCTGTCTGAGACTTTAAATGACTGTGGTGAGGTGCTGATCCGGAAATGGGCTGACGGACCTTTGTAGTAACTCTGCCGAACTTCGCTCAGTGCGCGGCGATCAGATCCGCCGCGCCTTTTGGTATTGCTCCATCATGGAAACGTACGTGCATCGCAGATTTACAGTCCATCCCGAGAACCCCAACCCACGCCTCCTCCCCTGGCCCCATCGAGCCCCCAATCCCAGCCCCTGTTCTACCCATGGATCTTTGGCCAAGGCAGCCTCAGCTTGCGGATGAGCAAGGGACTCCTGTTGCATCTCCTTTGTTGCTATTTTGCACTTCGTATTCCGTTACTCCGTATACCTTCACCTGTGGCAAGGGTTGCTCTTCCCGCCACAAGAATCCGTCATCTAACAACCGGTGCTTTGCTGCAGCGGTCTTCACCTGGAACTTGACCTCCCTTTAACCGGCCTCGAGAAGCTAGAGGCGAGCATGCAACTACCAACATTTTCGGCCTATGCTCATACCGAAGATGCGAGTTTGAGTCAAAGTATTCACAACGACAGGAGATCCAATTGCGGTGAGATATTCCTACATCAGATTTCATTGCGAAACCTGGGGGTCAAGATCCACAAAAGCCTGAGAAGAAGTGAGTTGGATTGCCTTTCTCCGTCGTACCCCTCCTGGTTTTGGACCCTCTCTCCATTTCCGTCCATATTTCCATTTCCACTTTCTTCTCAGCCTGGTCGACGTACGTCGATAACGCCGTGTTCAGAGTCTCCATATGCGCTTGGCTTCGTATTCTTGGTCTTTTGCTACCTGCGTCTGCCTCTGATGCGCGCCTCGCGTATGGGCCCCCTGGATGGGCGCAAGTGCAGCGAGCCGGCTTCTCCCCATATGTCTCATCAGAAGAAATCTCCAATATTTTGACCCCCACTGACACGATGCATATGCACCAGTTCTTGGAGGATCCACTTCGAGATCAAACTGGAATTCGCCTGATCTAGCCGACTCTCTCGAAGATCTAGTTGGTGATTTGGCTTCGCAGCTCGACCAATGGCACACTTCTTTGCCCAGCGTCTTGCATTGGGACAGGACGCAACATTTGGACGCATTCCAAGCATCCTTTCCTGTCCTCGATCCGCAGGTTCCTGACCAGCACTTTTACGCACCGCCGACCTTGTACACCGCCGACGCCATGGAAGGGTTGCAGTCTGCTCCCATGCTGGGGTATCTACATGATTCACTCTACACCAATTCGAACGATGTGCTCGAAGCTATACTACGGTCCCAATTCTACCATCTCGAATACTTACTATTCCGACCTTTTGTGTACAAAGCTCTGCATACACGAGCAGAAAATTTGACTGAGACAGACTTGTCCGCAACCAAGAGATTTTTAGAGGCTTGTCTCCTCTGGCCCATTATCCTTCCGCCTGCCGCTCAGCACAAACGCATGATTCCTTGCCTCTACTTTTGGTCCCAAAACATCCTCGGCATACTCATCTTCTTGCACCTATCTGCCACGCATCCCACTCTCTTCCAGATTCGACAGAGCCGTTGCGACTCAACTTTCGACGAGGCAGCGAACATGACGATTACGCAGGGTATCAACTGGCTTCGGGGCCTCAAGGATGAGGACAGCTCTACACGGTGGTGTTGGACCATTGTTCAGGGCTTATATCCTGACAGACCCATCATGCAGCAGTAGAATCGGGTCGCTATGGGCCAATGGACGAGAAAGATGAGACTTTAGATAATGTCACCAACGAAGCGGCCCCAGTAATCGAAGGCCGCACTTAGATGACTTAGGAAACGGAAAGTCCACGGTGCACAAAAGCGAACTGTGGATGGTGCAAACAGGCATAGAGATCTAGCATCGGGAGACGCAAGGTTGCACTCTTCATCGGGCACATGGCGTTCTGGTTCCTGGGGCACACGACTCGCATCATCGGTATCATTTTCATCACTAAACGTATGAACGACGACTTGGTTGAGTGATTAGGCCAAGCAATAAGTCTCTGAAGCGCATGGACGGTTATAGAAGCAAAGAGGTGTTGACGACGTTGATGGCCCTATGGCATTATAGGATTAGCATGTGGCTTGGAGCAGGCGAGAGCTATCAGTCCAGCGTGACATTTCCACGCTGGACGCCGGGGAGTCTTCTTTTCTTCGCAGTATATCTGCGGCTTGGCTAATTTAAAGATATCTCTTCTCCGAACTTACTATCTATCCGTCCATAGCATTTTCTCAAGGGTGGCGGATGGCCAAATCTGTAAGCTTATCGAATTCTCTTCTTTCGACCTACCCTTCATGCCCGATGGACGACGGATGAGACTAGTTGGAGAGCGCATTCAGGAGGTTTTCCTCAACAGCCCTCTTAAACTTTATATTCACATTGAAGAGCGTTGATATGTTCAGTAGGGTGGAGACATTAGGAGGAATATGGAGCCCCTGGGATGGAGTGAGCGCCGACCTGCCCAAGAATTGGCGGCAGCAACGTGATGACGTAGGTTCACGATATGCGCCTTCCGTAGTCCAAACCGAACCTAGCCTGCTTAGCAGCTTCCCGGGATCAAGCTGACAAGCGCAACAGTCCTGCAAGGCATTCCTATGGTAGGAGAGTGCCCCCATAGCTGCACAAGAAAGTTCGGTGATTCGTTGTCCTCGCACAGCTCTTGCGTAGATGTTTGGTCGGGGCTGCATCTCTCCTCGTCACAGCACTACCCGCCAAAGAGGGCGCCGACAACATCCCTTTCTTAGGAGTTAACGGCTTGAGATTAACAGCCCAACCATCAGTTCCAATACGAACAGCTTGTATGTATCATTCAGGTGAGGGTCTTCTGCATCTTGCATTCGCTGATATGGAACGCAGCATCATTAGGAGGCCATATCACATAGCCTGCCATCGGCGCCGACGTCATAGCATTCCTCCTAGATCATAAGTAATGGCGAGATCAAATCCTTTCGTCGTGTACAAACGCGACGCCAGGCAACTTGCATACTGGATGATCCACGCATCCAACTTTATCTTCAAGACACGGAAAAGGGACAACGGCGCCTAGGAGTCGCCTATTGAGTTCAACACAACCGGACAGATCCATGTCAACGATTTCCAATCGGTCGCAAAGTTTGTGAGCAAGCACATGCAGGCGATACCGCCTGCTACATTCCGACTATTCAGGTCCGTCATCGACGCGAGAACGGAGCATCTAGCCTTCTTACGACGCATCGTAAGCGAGGAAGACCCTCAGTACGGCAAAGACATCAAGATTCACGACACGTTTGTCCGACTCGTTACCGAAGCTTTCGTTGCCCTCGGCGGAAATTCCTGGATAGAGACCGAGCAGTCAAGAGGCGTGCAAGGTCGATCGAATACCAGCAGTTTGACTCCAGAAAAGCTTGCCGACTTCATCAATTTCTCGGCATTGGACTTAAAAAGCCTGAGCCTTGAGAGCCCAGGAGAGAATTCAAGTGACAGCGTTCCTGTTCCTCTTCGTGGATCCCAAAGGCGAGCCCAAGCGAAATCGGGTAGAGGGGGCAAGGGCAAGAAAAAGGCGAAGAAGGCTCCCGGTGCCCTATTGAACCAGGTACCTATTGAGCAATACAGCATCGTCGAAGCCGATGGCACTGGAGAAGCCGAGTCCTTTATGGCTGCTTGCGCAATTGCCAAGGAGTGCGTCGTACTCAGAAACTATCTCCAGAATGTCTGGCGCGAGGCAGCGTACTGTGGCTTGCATGGGGCTATTGCCGGTACACTGTCTAAAGTCGCTATTGAAATGGTCTAGGATACCGAATTGGAAGTCTTCAGCGAGGTCCCAGAGTTACAATCATACGAGACGCTTGTGGCGGCCATCATCCGTGGAAACCTCGAGACTGCACAAGGCTCATTCATCAAAGCTTTGGCAAAAGTTAGTCCGGGTGATCAGCATGGAGGAACCAAAACGACCTCTATCGATTTGAAAGAGTACATTCAGCTCGGCACCTACCGGGATCTTGTTGATTTCCTCGAAGACTATCAACAGTCAGAGGATGGGAAGCCTACTACGAAGATGCTTGTCAAGATCAAAGACTGGGATCCCACGCTAGACTTACAACATACTACGAAGAGGGAAAGATTGAAGTGGCGAAGATCATACACAATCAACTGGCTTTATGATCTCGTCAACTCCTATACAGCCCCTAAGCGCAGTGATGGAGAATGGGTGCGGCTTGAAAACTTACCCAACTGTCCGTTGGCGGGCTCTGAACCGCTTCTTGGTCTTCAGGATTTCGCGTGTTTTGTCGTCTCGTTGTTAATGAAGAAGCCAGGAACGGATGTTCATCAAGACATCATGCCTCACCGCGTCTTTCAGCTACAATGCATTGTCGATGCTTTCACCGTATCATGTGGCTGGACCAACACCACTCGGCGGGGGCATGTCATTGGACCACGATCTCCGGATACGCTTGGCCCGATGAGAGACATTGATGGGTTTCTGGGACGCAGACCCGTAGGAAACGGTAATCAGGAGAGCAGCGTCAAAGGCAAAGGCAAAAGCGGTACCAAACTGTACATCGGTGACATTGAGCTATCTATAGGCGGCAGCACAAAGGATGACAGCAACATTCAAAACGACGACAAGAACTTGGGGTTCAGCAATGGACTTTTTCGGTCTGCCAACTTGATGGCTCACTTTTACGGGGCAGAACTCCGTAACGCCCATAGGCAGCCAATGATGGATTTCGTGAGCGTCTTTTGCAGAGAGTTCGACTTCCTGGGCCAGTCAGTGCCAATGACTGGCGACATACTCCCAACATCCCGCTTTGATCACACCGGACTCAATGGTATGTGGAGGTACTCTCCGTACCTCTGTGGTGTGGGAGTGATGGAGGGCCTGGAAAGGGTCTACCGCACAAGCATGCTCATCTGGGACAGCCTCGAGGAACCGACGGCAATGATACATCTCCACAACATGCTTGTACAGCAAGGGCACATAAAGCAGCCTTTGGCTCACTATCAAGTACTACAAGACATGTTTCGAGATAGCTTCTTTCTCGATGGCCAAGTTCCACGGTCCAACTTTGCTGAAGCCTTCCTTGGCATCGGAGAGCTCTTATGGGGTGATGGCAGAGTGAAACAAAAGCCGGCCCTCCCAAAATCAGCTGGATACCATCGCTCAATCGACGTCAGCAGAAACTTGGCCTTCAACATTAAGTCTCATTTGTTGATTTACCGAGAAGCGAATTGGCATGTCGAATGGATACCGGACAAGGAGCTCAATCCACGGACTCGTTTGGCCTTGCTCCGCGCTTCGAGGCTGGTTGCCAATACTCCGCTGAACAGCATGACCAAAGATGAGAAGAGTCTGGTTGACCGCGTCAAGAAAGCTTTGGGTGTAGACGATCAAGAGCTACTGTCCCGAGGGAATGCCCTGTTGAAGAAGCTCGGCGAGACACGGCCCCACCAGTACAGCACCGGCCGGAACGGTACGCCGATTGAAGTCGTGTCCGGGGATCGCGTCAGGCCTAGTCGAGTGCAAATACTCGATCTGATCAAGGGAGACTTATACAACGATATTTGTGGGAACCGCTCTTACTCCACATTCAACTACATACTGTTGTATGTCAACATGATCGAAACCTTTGAGAAGATTGAATACGAACTTGCGAGAGCACAAGATTCCGACTGCCAGAGCATCCTGGAGTTGGGGACGCGGCTTCATATGGTTGATGCACTGATGCGGAAAGAGCGAGAAAGGGCGAGCCTCAAGATTGTGGCAAAGGTCTTGGAGAGCCAGAGGGAGTTGCCATGTCGCTATCCCCGGAACGAGAAGCCTGTGGAAACATGGTATCAAGAAGAGGATAGCTTGGATTATGATGGAACCGAGATATTGTGCTCAGTCATGTGAGGATGAAAGCTCACTTTTGAGTTGAGGTTCCGTGGGAGAGATGGCTGGCTGTATGGTCAACTGTCTTGGAGGATTGAGTAGACTTACCGCCAAGTTGCAGCGATTGCGTGAGTATGGTCACTGTACACAGTTATATTGGCAGTCAGACTTTCAATAAGCTTCCAGCGATGAATAGCGGTCTAGAAAGCGACCTACGATGACTCGAGAGGACTCTGCTGAAGGTATCGTGAAGGCTGGAGGCAACCCGTCCCCATCACTCCTTGCACGTGAGCGTCGCTTATTCACATCATGGAAGATGAGACAGCCAGATTGCGAACGCCAGGATATGATTGCTTGAAGTGCATCGATTCCGAATGACGAGCTTCGTGGCTCTTGGGAACATTCTGAACTTGTGACATCCATCCCTCTCCCGCTTAGCTCGAGATATGGCTCCGCCCACCCCGATTGATACCGGACGTATGCGCCTGGAAGTTGGTACATGCTTATAACTACCCTTTCATCTTCAGAGACGAGAGAGTGAGGGTATGACGGCGACGTGGAACCGGGAGCTCGACGGCTTCAATGTCCGTTCTTGACGCGAGGTAAGCTACAGTATCGAGGACCATGTCCGTGGTTTCCAACTCCCGAGAAATATTGAGGAGACCATCTTCACTGAGACTCACGGACTGAGGAGTTCAACTTCAGAGACAGGACATTGCCAGCTCAGGCGCGGTCTTGAGCGTAGATGAGCCGCCGGCATCGTGTAAGCAGAGTTATCTTGGACGAAACCCAGACTGCTTACCGTATCATACTCGCGGTACCACACAGCGGACGACGATGTGTCGACTCCCACATCGTGATGATGGAAACCACATGCTTCCCGGTTGCTTTTCACACATGACATCCAACGCGGGTTCACCAGCATACCCATCTTCACTCACCCTTCCTCTTACCTCATCTCACGATCCCACCGAACCCCATCAACCCCACCGACGAACCTCAGAAATGCCCAGAGCGGGGTCCATCCGTTCCCGCCGCTTTCCCTTGATCCCGAGATTGCTGCCTCGGTACCCACCATGAACCAACAGCACTTGTAGTGTAGTGGTTATCATCCTCGCCTTCCACTTTCCACATTTCGGGATATTCAGAATCAGCGAGGGACCCGGATTCGAATTCCGGCAGGTGCAATCGTTTTGCATTTTTTTTTCTCCGTCTCCAGCCTCAGCTCCTCTCTTGCGAGTCTTCTGTAACGCCCGCATTTCGGTGCTCATTTCCCTCTGCCAATCGCTCAAATCTCCTGCATTTCTAGTCTCTCGCTCGTCTCATGATGTTCGTATCCACGATGCATGAAAGTCGACATTGGCGTTGCATATACTTTCTTCACACATTCATCGTCAGACGACGGCGGGCCTCGAAAACAGGTCTCGATAGGTCTCGTGAGCAGTAGTGTCCCGCGGTAGCGAGAGTAGCGAGTGTCGAAGTGCGTCTCGATGGAGTCCAACCTGAACTCAATGTCTCTCGATCATGAGACATTTTTTGACCAAACTCTGTGAAAAGAATTGCCAAAAATAACAGGGATGATGAAGAGTAGGGCGAACGAACAGTGAGGATATCCAAGTGTACTTGCACCAGATGTCGATGTTTGTCCCACTTTCTCTTCGAGCGATGGCTTTTCTCTCCCACATATGCATATACACACGCCTCTCTCTCTCTCTCGCATCACATCAAGTGAGGTCAAGAGACCACTTTTTTTTCCCTTCTCGTTCGTTGAGCACGCGAACAACGCACCCACGCGCGCGCGTGCCCTGAGCGACTACAGCCGAGGGAACTAAGGTAACTTACTGCGTGTGCCGGAAAAAAAAAAAGAAGAAGATCCTGTAGCGCCAATTCTGCCCAGACTGCGGGCGAAGCCCAAAAAAAAGTCGAAGACAGGAGCGGCGCCAAAGCGGGACGTGGGACTCGTTGGAACTTCTCCTGTTTTCTCCCTCGCTTGGGGTTTAGTCTCGGTCCATAGCGCAACATTGCAGTGCCTCGGATGTTTCTCCCTGTCTCGCTTTCGTTCAGCCTCGTCTCCTCTTCTTTTCTTTTTTTGCTCTTTCTTCTCCCTCCGGATCGATTCTCCTCCGGTTGAATTTCTCCCCCGGGGGTGGGTTGGAAGGGCGGGAAGGGCGAGTTTAGGCATCCATATCTCTCCAAGCCCACGATGTCGATGAGGGGGGCGCGTCGTCGTCGTCGTTCACCAAGAAAGCGGACTGGAACGTCAAGCGGATGGACCCGTGCAGACCGTGGCGTCTAGATTCACCAACAACATTTGATGTCTCCTTCGCGCTGGCGCCAAATAAGGGAAGAGAAGAAAAAATTGAACAATGAGGCGTCGTTCCGTTCCCTCGGTTGAGGAGGAAGAGTCTTGTTAGCCGCCCGCTGCCAGCCGGTGCCTTCGACGCTACGAAGTAGATCAGTCAGTCAAATCGACAAAAGGGAAGGATGGTCGAAAAAAAAAAACTTGCTCGTCGTATTCTCTCGTGTGGCTTTCGGGTAGAAGTGCAACATCAACAAGTCTTGCATCTTTCTGCCCGCAAAACCCTGCCCAGCCTGCAAGCCACAGAGAGCCAGCGCAATACTTGAACCAGGGCGGGATTCAAGCTAAGAAAGGGACCAAAGTCACCAAAGTCACCTCAAAGGCTCATCGTCCCAACCCCCTCTCCCGAGGCCCATGTAAGTGGCATGGGAGGTAAACTTCTTACCTCAGTACTGTAAATCCTAAGCTAATTAGCCCGCTAAGCCCCCAACGACAAACGGCATACAACGCTCGCATGCCGCGGACTGCCAGACAGCAGGACTAGTCTGGCGCTAGGTCCATCGGTGACGTGAGCCGCGAGCCGGGCGCCACTATTGAAAGTATATATGTCGTACGGGATGATTAGAGATTGGAGCAACAATGGAGACGAAGAGAGCCCTGCGGCAGTGGTAGAGTAGGGACGGGTGCGGTCCGGCGCTTAGAGCCGTCACTTCGTCTGTGACTGCCCTTCCCGCCTCGTATCTCTATATTTGACCTTTGTTTGCCGGAGGAGGGGGCCAGTCGCAGTAGCATGAAGGGGGTGTACAGTTTGACAGTGTACTACCACCAAGTTGCTGCCAAACGTACATGGTTCCTTGTCATCGGGTATCCTGCCAGAGGGGGCATCGTCTGGTAGCCGGCAGTGTCATTGGGTTGCGGCTCTTGATAGACGTCTGACGATCTTCCTACACCTCTCTACTCTAGCTTTGGTGAGTTAGGCTATCATTGCTGCCCATTCGTCGATCAGGCTTGCATCTGCCCCTGATAGATGATCCAACCAAATGCTCTAGAGAGAAATTCGGTGCCTCGGGTTTGCAATCCACTGGTTGTCACTGGTCCGAGCCGTCCCAATTACAAATCGGCCCGGTGTAGACATTCCGGACTTCAACATGGCATATGGTCGGAGGAAATTGGCCGGTCAGGGTTGCAACATCTAGTACGGAAGCTTCGTACGATTTCCCACTTCTATCTGCCGAGCGCTGCAGTCCTGCTCTGGGATGTCAGAACCAAATAAATCCGCTTCTTGGGTGATGTCCCGCTCTTTCTCTCGCTGTCTTGTGCTGCGCCGTCAAGCTTTCTCGGCCGGGGCTTGGCCCGGCTCGGCGTGCAGTTTCCGTTACCGATAACGACGTCTCTCCAAAATGTCGAAATCGGAAAGCATCACGTGCGATGTAACACAAAGTTTGTTCAGCTTCCCCAATAAAAAAAAAAAAGAATGTAGATCTTCAAGTAGTGCAAGCGTCGTCCGTCAAACAGAGGTCTTGAGTGGTAGCAAAGTCAGGCATTCGTTGTGATTTCAGTGTGACGCAGACTGACAGCCCAGAGACACTCACAAGCGCCTACAGTCAATAGAACTGGGAAGAGCACGGACTGGACGCAGCACCGAGATCAGACGGCGCCCGTATTCGTGCCAGGCTTGCTCCTCCATAACAGGCGCAAAGAACTCCCCTCTAGGCTTCTGTCGTTGGAGTCGCCCGCGCCTGGAAGCGAGGTAAAGGCACAAGCGGTCCGGGCCATCGAGCGGGCGATCTATGCTGCTGCATAATGCAAGACTACGTGGGTGGTGCCAGCAGCCTAAGCCTCCGAGCGTGAGTCGGAGATGAAAGCACGCCCGTGCTCGTGTCTCCAATGTCGGTTTTCTACGCCAATTCTCCCGAATCCTTGGATATGGAGGTCAGGCGGCTGGTGCGGGGAAAGACGGCCGTCCGGCAAGGTGATCAAAAAGTGGTGGCCGAGCGGCCCAGGGATCTCCTCAAGCTTGATTCCGCCTCATCTTGCCGGAGCAAGACGCACGTACGAATAGGATAACCTTTTGATCGTCGTCCAGAGAATTAGGAGACGGGAAGGAAGAATGTTTGCTGGTCTGCGCGGAGTTGGCAAAGAGCTCCTCCGTCCCGACCAAATAAACCAGACAGGTGAGCGCCACGCGTCCACATCCTCTAAGAAGTTTGGATGATGTTTCAGTCTCCCTCGCGGTCAGACACGGCGGTAACCCAAACAACGGGTGCAAGGCGGGGGAATGAAGAGAAGCAAATCGTGGGAGCAAACCGATACGGAGCTGCCGGTAAGCCCGGGCCCCCGGACGGCCATGTCTCTTCCCCTCCCGGACCGTTCAATCCTCAAGATGAGTGGAGCAGGGCACCGTGACCGTCCACAAAGTCTCCGGGTCATCCGGGTGGGCTAGGCCATTGAGTGTCTGGGCGACCCTGACTTAGCATGCTTGCTAAGTCACTAACAAGTTGGAGGCTTGCCAAATGAGTTCCCCAATAAGCTTCAGTGCTCCGAAGTTTAAACTTAATTGAGCTCATAAGAACCTAGCAACAGCCAATGAGACAAGTCATTTGCGACAGTGGTGCAACGTTATGATTGGTGTGATTTCCCGAAAGCGTCCATGGCCAAGGGGGCCGGTTGATGGAAGGGGGAAACAAAATAAAGATGGTGGCGCTCATACTGAGTGTGATAGTTTGAATCGGGGAAGTGGTATGCCACCACGGTCGCAGTGCCATGTATCCGTAGCGCAACAAGCTTTCAGCTTTTCCCCTCTCGGGGTCCTCTTTGTTCCTTTGCCTCACTCTTTACTCTTCTGCTCTCCTCGCTACAACTTCATCCGTGCTGTCGCAAACATCGTCTCTTCGTCGATGCTTCCTCATTGACGCGCTCAGACTACGCACGACACGTCTTCTCGTCTTCGAAACACAGCCGCCATGAGATCTTCCGCTGTAGTCGTCGCGCTTGCCGGCTTTGCCGCCGCGCAGCAGAACGCGCTACCCACGTGCGCTGTACGTTCCCCCTGGTCCTACTGATTTCTCTCGTTTGCTAGAGTGCCAAAGATGCTCATAGTCGCCTGTAATTCGTGTGCTAACGGCCGGATTGCGAATGAATAGCAAGGCTGCGTGAATCAATACACCACTGGCAGTGGCATTGCTGGCTGCAGTCAGATCGACGTCAAATGCATCTGCTCCAACTCTGGCTTCCTCGACGGCATCGCATGCTGTCTCGCCGGTGCCTGTCCTCAAGCCGACCAGGACACCGCCGTCAAGTACGCAAAAGACATCTGCACCGGAGCAGGCGTCACCGTCCCCGATCAAGTCGTCTGTAAGAGCGCCAACTCGACATCATCAGCCACTGCCTCGCAAACGACCGCCTCTGCGACCGGAGCTACGGCGTCCGCCTCTGCTACCAGCACACCGAATGCTGCGTCTACAATGGGTCCGGTCGCGTTTCTTGGAGGTCTCATTGCCGCCCTTGTCGCATTGTGAACTTGGATTGGAGTCGGGTTGGCGGTTGTAGGATAGTGGTTGGGAAGTCCGTACGAAACGGTGGACGGGCTCGGCTGCGCATGCTGCTCTCTCTCTGGTAGCTTCTGGAACGGACTCGAACGATACGGTGTTGTAATTTTCGCGTCAGCTGAATAGTTGTAAACATTTTATTTCAACTTCACAAATATCAACCTCGCGTTGAACATGTGTTAGGGTGAGATGACGGCGAGAAACATGCGTCGCCATCGCAGTAGAGCAGAAATCACGGGACGATGACGCTGGGATGACGGACCGTCATTCGTTATATCAGATGCTGGTTGTCTGACATCTGAGTGGCTCAATCGAGCCGAAACATTTTCCGGCCGCGCATGTGGCTAAAGGGAGCTCATTAGCATCAAGTGTTGAGAGTCAAGACCCCTAGACCCTGTACTGGACGACAAATATCTGCCGAACGGCCAGCGAGGATGACGTGAGGAACGTCTGTGAGCCTCAAACCGTCCGTTCACCGAGCTTGTTCTGTGCACTCGTTCTCAAGCTGCATGATTTGCTCCAAGGTTATTTTGGGTTCTCGATGAATCTTCTTCCAGGGATCTCGAATGTGTCCAAAACACCCTCGGGCCCCTCAAGTAAAATAGTCATAGAGGGGAAGCAAGCGGTGAGCGTGTTTTGGTATGATCGCCTCCAACCCAACTTGACTACGGAGTACAAGGTTGCTTCAAGACGACATCAGGTGACTAGGCTCAAGGGTTGAACACATCATGATTCGCTACCAACTTCGCGATTGAGCAGATGCACAGAGTTACTGCCGGTGGTGACTCGGGACTAGGCTTACAATTAAGTTGCTGCCGGCCGTCACAGATGAGCGGACAAGTCCCCATTTGAAGTTGTCTCCGAATGTTGAAAGTTCTGCCAGAAACGCGGCAGCAGAGAAAGCTTGAGAAAATAGCCGCGTCTTTCAGCATGATGCTCTCAGTGACCGGGAGACCCCGTCGACGGAGATGAGGCAGTCGTCTTTGCCGTCTCCGCCGTTCATGAGATGGGATGTTGCGATGGAACGGTAGCAGCCATTACGGTGAAAGTAGATCGGGCTGTCTCCAGTTTTTCCGCGCCGTGTACAAATATATCAATACGAAGGTCGTTGGGAGGGGAAACGTGCTTCTTCCGTGACCATGTCCGGACGTCGTCCCGACTGAGCGATACCTTATCTAGACCAAGATATACTATCTTATCTTATCCAGTGCGAGTTGCAGATCCATGGCAGAGAGGCTCTGTGTACAGGGTCGTCGGGAGACAAGTCCAATCAGTGCTGACAGCAACAAGACGAGGCCGAGATTGTTTTCCGGCATGGGGGCCGGGTGGGGATATTCTTCGGTCCGTCGTTGCCACAAACACTGTCGTGCATACGTCTCCGCTACGTGAAGGGTGCCTTCGGACCCCGGGCCTTGACAATGGTAACCTCGCGGTGATGGGATTTCGAATTTTCCAGGATGTTGTCGGCCGCCGACGATAAATGGCAGGCATGAGCAGAGGCTACACCGTCAAAGACTCGGCCCGCGGAGCTTGCATCCCCACAGAGGCACCGACAAAGCAAGGAAGCCTTCCACCCAGCCGAAGAGCAGGCGATGCTCGACAGACATGAGCCGCGCTGACACGCAACCACTGCCGTCTGCAATCTGTGGGTCTAGTTCATCGACCTTGTGAGCCGGTTGGAGCTACGCGCGTTGGTGTGAAAACGTCAAAAATCGCCAGATATCTCAATCTGGTATAGGGAGATGCCATGGGGGGGCGTGAGGCCGGAAGTCAAAGTACGTGCGGTCTGGTGTGAGATTGGTAGCATGCCCAAGGTGAATGGTACTACCTAGACTTTGGTGTCGTGCCGTGGTACGTTGTCAATTTCACAACAGTGCGTCGATAACCCACTTCTGCCTCTCATCTGCAACTTTGTTACCGACATCGACTCGAGCCTTCGTATTCCGGATATCCAGGCTATGCCTATGTATGTAGAGACTCTGCGGAATGGAGACGCACCCCTCCTCTCTCGCTTCTCCTCCATAAGGCGAGCATGGCTTCGAGGTCGAGCGGTCTCTGCAAGACTCTCCACTTGCTGTCAGGCTTTTTTTGGGTTGACCCCGGCGCAAGCATCCCTCATAATACCCCTTCTAGTCGATAGTTGCGAGCATGGGACAAGGAGACTTTGCCCGTCGGGTACCTGTCAGAAAGGACTTGGAACCACCATGATTCGCCCAAATTCCGATTGATGCGATCATCCAGCTTTGGCAGCCGCCGTGCAGGGAGCTGACAAGGGCAAGGGACAGGGAGATCAGATGAGGAATTTGGGGTTGTGGTGTGGGGAGTAGGCCGGATGGCGCTTTGATCATTTCGAAGTCTGGTGTGAAACCTGAGGGTGGGTATGTCGACGAACGCTTTGACGGTGACTCCTGGCTCTCCGGCAGGGGAGAGCAGCAGCTCAAGAGCTGCAACGAAACATGAGTGTGAAGAAGGTCAATGGTTGCCAAGGAAGCCAGAGTGCAACGAGCGACGCCCGCACTCAACGGGGAAGATCGAGGCGATGGCGAGGTGCAAGTATTACTGGTTTTCTTTCAGGTGCTGGATATCATGGTGTGCGTTCTTGAAAAGAAGATGGAGGGGCTTGCTTAGTTACTGTTTGCAGGGCGCTCCCCCATTGGTGGGTGCAAGATCGTCGAACGTATTCCGTCGTCCCCGAGGACCCATCTATGTATCTTGGGTTGGTGGCTCTTCTCGAGTGGGAATTGTGGCTGTTAACCGGAAGCAAGCTCGATGAAGAACATGTCCATTGACTGGGAAAACAACGGCTTCGCCGCTTCGCCGTACGTTCCGATTGCTAGTGTACTGTCAAGCTCCTGACCCGTCAGCCTTCCCTGCTTCACGTTACGTTGGGCAACAGACAAGGATCCATGGCCTCGAAAGACTGACCTTCGGGTAGCCCTGAATTTCGGTAGGACGCCTTGTATAAAACGCTGTCGCACATCAGGCACGGGATCTGCTGGCCTGCCCCAAGGTCGAGCTCGGAGCTGGGCAGGACGGGCGTTCAGTGTTTCTGCGAGAAACCAGTCGGAAGGTCGGAACTTTTCTGCTTCCCTGCTGCGTCATTGTTTGTCTTGGACGCCTTCGATGCTTCTCTATTAGCTATCCGTACGGATACTCTCTATCTCTCCTGTGTGTCCGTACCGGTCCAAACCACGCCCCTAGTCCAGCCGAGTGTAAATCGATCACATAATGCGTCGAGAGCTGTTGCCGGTTTGGCCCGCTTCGCAATTGCTAGTGGGATAACAATGTATTGTTCCACCAAAGTCGGCATATTCCAAGACCATCGCTGTCATGGGGTGAGACATGCTCGAGCTCGTGGGCTAGTAGCCACAGCGTCCTAGGAGGTACGGATGCTCTGTACATTACGAGGCGTGGCTACCTGAGGAGAAGAAAAGAAGCAGGGTCATCATCTGTCAAATCCCATACGCCCCTCCCTTGGACGATGATTCTGCACGCCTGGATCTGGAACCAGACTTTTTAAGATTTTGGCAGGCCAGCCCGAAGCTCGGCAATCCGTATGCGGCTGGCGTCCGTCTCTCTGGTACGACGTGACCTGTTGCAATTGTCCCCACGCAAGCCAGCAACCGTCCCATAAAGCTGGTGTTGTCTGTGTGCGGTCGGATAGGCACTAAAAAAATGGACGAGGGCCTTGCATTTGCGTGGATGCCACAATAGCAAGCAATGCCCTGGGTCAATCATTGAGTTGATGGCGCGTCCTGCCGCTTTGTGCCCTTCTCCATCGTCGCTTTGTGCCCCTCTTGGGAATGTCTAGTGATTTCCGTTCTTCTACCCGTACGGAGTACACCTGCTCATCTCCGATCTGTCCCAGATGAGATCGGCTTGCATCATGAACAGCATACCCTGGCAGAAGTTGTTCACTGACGTTGACCGCATCAAATCGAAGGGAACATACGTTGTCCTCCCAGACACCATCCAGAATAGGGAGGTTAAGTCGAGATGTCAAAAGAACTTCGGAGCTCTACCAGTGCGGTCCATGAGGTTATTGGATGCGGATTCGAATTTCAACCCTCGACAAAGGTTCTCTCGTTTTGTGTCGTCATAGCGTTACCGGCGTCAGGGGCGTTGAGGACGATTGGACTCGTTCAGTTGGTACGGTGCACGCCAACTCTTCCGTAGGCGACCGGAGTGACATTTCCAAAAGAACGCCTGAGGGGCAGGCTTTCGTGGAGTGGGGGTCTAGCAAGCCACTGATCACTGATCCGATCATCCACGAGCACAGTCCCAATGTCTCAGACATGTTGTAACTTGTATCCCTAAGGATTGTCAGGTATGCTCATCTGTCAAGCTCTCAAGCGATATCAGAGTCAGACAGTCAGCCCAGGTGGGTGGCTGAAGGATGTTGAGTTCTTTCGACCTTGACGCCTTGTCGTGGCGCCCAGTAGTAGGAACCGCGGCTCCGCCCTCCGGCTTCCGTTGACAACGCACTCCACTTTCCGCGAGACCTTTCATCTGCATCTGCGGTCTATTCATACGGAGTAGAGGACTAAAGTTGGCATGTTGGCTGACCTGCCAGATTATTTGTCTGAGGTCCAGTGCCCATGTATTCGTGTCCCGAGCCGCATGGTGTGCATGTTGACGAGGTGGACCTCACAGGGCAAGCCGGGGTCAGCTTCCGAGTACCGTTCCATCAGACACCGCTGTAAATAGACGTTTGGTGATGCGATTGTTAACACAGAAGTGGCCTTAACAGACAGAGATATAGTGCAGGCAAGGGCGTCAAATGAGTTGATGTGGGCCACTGGAATACTGGGTGCGCCAGAAACCATGGCATGGGTCGATCTTGGTTCAGTGGTTGCAAAGTGTCGATAGCACAATCCAATAATTGGCATGTTATTGCATTGAGGATTGCGCCCGAGGGCCAGATATTGGCATGAGCTTTCGAGCATCTCTGTCGCAGACGGACGGTCCCTGCGGGGTGTCACATCGTAGACACGGCGATTGAGACGACAAAGACTGCCCGCTTTCGACTCTACTGATCGTTTTGCCAGCTCGTACTTTCTGTTCAGGACGCTCCAAAGGGGATAGCCGGTGTCACGATCTTGCTTTCGTCCACATTTGGCATCGTACTCCCATTGCGGTCTCCATGGCATTTGGTATCGGGCTGTTGACCTGGCACATGAAGCCTGCATGGTGTTGCACTCAACCATGTCCGGACCTGGCTCCGGTGTGCTGTACCAAGGGAACGTCCGATGGACAGGTAGGGTGTCTTGATGCTAGTAGCACCAGCTATAACGCCGTGGCAATGACTATCCTTTCACAGCGGCTCCAATATTATCGGTACCAGTGCGAGAATGGCTGCGTTGGGTGTTTGACCTTCTTGGCCAACATCGTCTGGGGACTAATAAACGTTATGGAATGCCGACAGGTACGTCGTCCCAGGGAATTCTACCTTGCGACTTGGTCGTAGAAGACCGCTGGATTTCTCAAAGGGCCCGCGCCAAAGGTGCATGTTGGGCTGGTGTTACCAGAGAGGCCTTGTTAGAGCAGAGCTAATGATGAGATCGAGTCGCCCATGCTCTGGCTGGTTTCCGTCTTCAAGGTATCTCAGCTATGGCACAGCTAATGCAAACAGCCCAGGCGAGCAGGGCCAGGTCGTAACAGAGCAAAGCAGAAGTGTGAAAGATTGAGCGACGTTATGAGGCCCGAGGTCCAATCTCCTGCAATGAATGCAGTGTAACCGTGTATGCCCGGGATCGCACTGGGCGAATGGTGGTCAGTAGCAGTCTGAGCCTCCGGAAAAGCCACCTCTGGGAGAAAGCGACGTCGATTGGAGGCAGCAAGTAGCCACCTATCTGTCAATACTATCTGGTGGTACGGGTGGCGTGTCCGTGACAGGGAAGATTGAATGCCACCCTCTTAGTACCAAAAGGAAAGCAGATGTGTGTGACGATGGAGTGTGAGGTGCCGTAACAGGTTGACTTGGTTCGTAGACAAGAACCAGAACAAGGCCAATGACAAAAAGTGTGAGTGGGTGCTGGCAGGTGGGCTGGTGGTGCTTTGACCGCGAAACGACGAAAAGAGCCGACGTGGATTCGGGCCTGCTGCGACTGACTCTATCCGTGAAGGTGACGGGACGGAAGAGGGTAAACAACGAGTAAGCCAGCACCAAAGGCGTCAGTCAGAAGAGGGCCGGCGACGGGGGACGGGAGACGGGGTCCGGGGGCGTCGGTATACCGTCTTGGTGTGGGCGTCTCTCAATCGAGATGTTGATGTGTGGAGAGGCCAGGCGTTGCGCGGAACATGTTGGGCATAAAGAAGGGAAGTGAGTCTGTATGCCAGGGGCACGGCTACAGTCTTTTCCCCTAAATTATTCATATATTGGTGAAGCAAAGCGTGAATTGGCTGGTATTTCTTTCTTACGGCAATCGGAGCCTGATGCGATTCGAGCGCTTTCAGCCCAGTGAGATGCTAGTTCGCTCGGCATGATAATAAGGTGGAGGAGGAGAAGGAAAGCGATCTAAGGACAAGACAAACTCTGATGAGGGGGTTCTGGAAACCAGGGGGGAAGAAGAAAGAGGTGGTGTGTATGAGCGTGTTTGCTGTGGCCTCTTGTGCTTCGGATTGAGGTTGAGTAGAGTATCGAGTGTTGAGTCGAGCGTCAGGTCGTGTCGGCACATGGATTCATCATTCATGGGGAGCAACACTGCAACAGGCACGGGGCCAATCTAAAGGGAAGGTGCCCTACATGGGTCTGCTCCTTCTGGATGGACCATTACCTTGACCAGGGCCCTGTATCACGAAGTACGTACTCCGCACCTAGCTTACACCTTACACCTTGGCCTTGACCTTGGCTTGACTGGGTGATTGGGTACAAGCCACGAGGGCCAAGTACCAGAGAAAGAGCAGTGGGCGCTGTCTTACCTCATCTGTGTGCCATCTATGTGTGCAATGCTTTCCGCGTGGTCCTTTACCGAGGGCAGTCGCGCCTTCTCATGCGCCTGCACCTCGGACTGGGTTCAGATCGCAGGCTGGGGGACACAACGCGGCAACTGCCCATGGCTGAGAGATTCCTTGGTGCGAACTCATGCCTTGGTTGAGCATCAAGCCCAAACGGAGCCAACAGCAATGATGGCCATTGCAGCATTGTAACATCGAAAAAAGAAGGTAAGGGCGGGGCAATATGTTTCCGTTTCTTTGCTTTTCAACTTCATGTTTTCTCCCCATGGACCTCATTGACTCGACGTATTAACCCCTCAAGAGCTCTTCATCCCCGGGGGGCAGCAGCCAAGAAATGCACCCATGTTTGGAGGGTTGCATGAGGGAGAAACGTCGGGACTCAAGCATAGAGCTCGTAGCACTGCACTGCCATTGTACCATTACCATACAGGTCAACAATGGAACTTACAAGCACGTCCCCCAACAGCTGTGGCAGCTGGAAGTCACCGCTTCAGTCTCGCAGATGATATTTCGGTGTGAAATACCTGGCCATACCTTGTACTTGATGGCTGACCCTGGCGCGAGAGCTTGTCACATATAGGAATACACCTACAGATACATCCCCTTCCTTACCTTACCTACCTTACTAGGCAGATCACACATTAAGAGCTTATAGCTTGCCATCACTGATCAGTACCAAGATTTTCTGCATATAATGTCTGGGGCGTCCAGTGAGAGACATGCGGGCACGGGGCTGAAGAAGGGAAAAGAGCAAGGGGGTGGAGAAGAAGAAAGCGGATGAAGATGGAGATGAAGAAGAAGATGATGATGATGATGGGTGATCCTCCTGAAGGTCCAAGGCCTACAGGTACTCTCCAAACACAAGGCGAGGAAGGAAAACTGCCTGCATAGTTTGGGACGGGAAAAGGAAAGCATGGTGAGGAGGTACCTTTTGCGCCCACCTTCTTCTTTCCTCGTTCCTCCCATGCCAACGATAAGTAATTTGTCGGCAATCAGGTAAGGTACCTTACCTACGGTACCTACCTTACCTTACCTACCTTACTGTCTGAGTGCCTTCTGATGATGATAATAATTCAGTCACCTATGATACCCAGAGAAAGCACCTGAGCTAAGGAAGTACCTCAAGGAATCTAAGGTCGGCATGGAAGACAGGCACGATCCGGAATGCCTTCCCTTCCTTCACCGGGCTTACCTTCCCGTCTTCTCGACGAGCCTGCTGCCCGGTCTGCACCTTCCCGGTGTTCCTCCCCCCTCCAACTGCACCTGCCCACCTGCCTCCCGCACCCGCACCCAAGGTAAGGTAAGGTCGCACCTGCACATTGCACATCCCGTCGACTCCACACCCACCTCCAGCTCCTTCCTATCGACATCCGTTCTGCAGTTTCTGCAGTGTGCAGCTACCTCGCGCTACTGCTGCAGAGCACGGCCTTGCCACTGACAATTTTCTCTCCTTTTTCTGCATCTTCATCATCGTCTTCCCTCCCAAATCGTGCCAATTTACGGATACCTTACCTTACCTTCTCAAGGTAGGGATGCATACGGAGCACACTTTCATGAATCCTTGAGATTGAGAGGCTCAGAGCAGCTGGCCCATGCCCGCGTCTGCCCAGTCACGCCACTGCCCACATCCATTCATATCGAATCTTGCTTCCTAGTATACGGAGTACTGCATTTCAATTCGTCTGTCCGCTGCATATCCTACCAACAGGGGCCTGACGCCGCACGCCCGCCATCTCTTCATCCCTCCTTCATATCATGAGCTGATCCAGGCTTCGGATTCTTGTCTCCTCTTGACTCTGGCCCTGTCTCCGGTCTCTTCCCGAATCGCTTCACTCAGCCGACTACCACCACCATCCCACCCATTCTCCAAGGTGTACGGATAGACTCAGGTCGTCTGTCACTCACCTCTCTCGGCACGGCTTCTTTTTCGTCTTCGCTTCGCTTCATCATGCTGGTCTCGGCCGTGCTAGGCCTGACATAACACCCCCAAGACGTTGCACTTCGGATCAACTCAAAAGACGTTTCGCTCCAAAACGGGCATGCCCGAGACGCTTTACCGTTCCTTTGCCGATATGTTGACGATACCCTGGGTCCCATCTTCAGCTCTAGACATCGGAAGCCGACTGCCACCCTATGCTCCCACCTTGGGCCACTGCTGCCGCCGCCATTCGGCGCCGGCCATGGCAATAGCGGCGCCCATCATGTCGTCTAGGTGTCGTCTACTATAGTAGAGTTTGGACACCGCTTCCATAAGCCACAAAGGAAGGGTGTTACTATAGACGTACCAGCCAACTCTGTGTCGTACGCCGACTTCGCCGACGTTGTTCTCTAATATCGTCTCGCCTACTCTCTGCCGCAACTGCACAACCCGCTAATATCGACCATCTCAACATTTGCGTGCCTTGAAGCAAATCATCCACACCCCTTGTACGGTACTTCGACTGGCTGGACTCGACATCAGATCCTCAGCAACTCTCTGCTATTGATCTTGCAACAACCACGCCTGCACCCGCGCCATCAATGTCACGCCCTACTTTCTTGCGTCCCTCCACGTTCCCCAACGGCCCCCCACGGCAATTACCCTTTCGCCTTCAGGCCAATTCGTCCATGCTTTCGGGACCGAATTTGTCACGATTCTTTAGTGATGTTGAAAGACACCTACGGGCAGCCAAATGCCGCGTCTCAATATCTCTCCAAATACATTGCATACATACGTCGGTCATCACATTCGCTACTCGCTTCAAAGCGCTTCGAATCATCATCGCCGAGCCAACGTCACTTATAGCCTGTCCTTGTTCAGTAGGTATTCTCTTTTCTGTCACTTGCCTTTTGCGCCGAAAAGCAAATTGGGGCTGGCCTTCGGAGTAGTGGTGAGTGGATGGATGACTCTGAGCCGCAGAGGTGTTCCGAGGTGGAGGCGGAGACACAGCTCACCCTTCGCTCGCTAGCCCAGCCCTCGGTGCCTGTGTCTCGGTCTGTTGGGACAAAGACATCCCGCCCTGACACCTCCCGCGAAGAGAGACCAGCTTGGTCAGGTCGGTGCGTTTTACAGGGATTCATGCAATGGGACTACAGACAATACGTGCTTCCAGTACTACAGAGGACCTTGGCCGTCGAGCGACGGCTTCTCCGTCTTTTGGAGCCAAGTGCTTGTGGTGGTCTTTGTGCTGCTACGCATTGTATCCTCCATTTGTTCCGTATGCACTACCGACAACAGAGCATGGCTGATTTGGGTCACTTAACGACCCGACGTCTGTTCTCGTGGCTCGCGAAGCCCAACCATGTTACAGCAGACGTCGGCAGTGGTCATCTCCCACGTCTTCTAGCCTCTCCGCGGGCGGGGTTGATACCACAGGCGATCCACGGACAATTGACGCCCGCCAGCCTGCACATCCCGTCTGAAGGATATTTCCCACGCCCTTGTTGTCAGCGCAGGACATATCGATGATCCCATCCACTGGTCAAGAGTAGCAACAGGCGGTGGATGCACATCCATATTCCAACGACCGCAACAGTGAATATCACTTGCCAGTTACACCAAGACCAACCTCCGAGCCACAATGCCATAATGTCAGCTCTCACCATTCCCGGCATGCCGTACGAATCAATCAATAAAACCAAGGCTGACCCAGACCTGTTCCAGTCCCTTTGCCCTTCTGGGTGGGCTTCAGAACCTCGATTGTGTCGGTCTTGGTACTTGGAGCCCACCCGTCCCTGCACAGTCCCATCCAGTTCTCCCCACTCTCGTCAGAGGGCGTGGCGATAGCAGATTTACCTTGCAGATGCCACGAGGTGTGCAGTTATGACCAGGGGTCCAGATACCTCCCTCTCATGTATCCCTCTCTCGTCCCCATGCCCCCGTCCACTGTCAAAGCCCTCCATCGCCTGATGGGGGAATTTCCCACCTGTACCCACTGTCACAGACCTGGACCTTGCGAGGCGGAGAGACCTCAACCCTGGACCTCGTCGTCCGTCCGTCCTAACGACCGTTTTTTTGTTTTTTTCTCTCGATGCAAGCGCTTCCGTCATGGCTCAGACATGGACAGGGTAGCTCAAATCCGTTCACAGTTTGTGTAAAACCAAAGCTTTGCGCCTTGCTTCTCCTTTCTCGCAAGGTACCTACCCTACCGCACGCCCTGGCCCTGTGCTCTCGTCTCACTCATATATATCCCATCGGGCCTCGACCAACCACACGTACACACCTTTTTGACAACCAGCCTTCGGTGCCCGAATACAAAACCAGTCTTGACCTCCTATGCTCCCTCAACCTCACTGTATACTCTTCGTTACATGCCCGGCCTGTCATCTCTTCTTCTCTCCTCCGTCTGTTCAACTTCGGACTTTGTCACGACTACATACTAGTATAGCCTGACGCACACATTTTACTCCCGCCATAAGCTATGCTTAGACAGTGACCGCGCACTTCACACTTGGCCACCGACTTCGAAACTATCTACAACTCTGTCTGTAGCATATCAACGGACATAAATTCCAACAATAAACGTAGGTGAAGCTTCCTCAGGGCCAATAATCTAGAGTACTGACGTTCGGAACAGTTTTTCGCCTGGTTGCCCATCATGTGCGACTTTACTAAGAACTACTACATTTACACCTCATGTATCGACCCGGGTGCACACTTCTTCAGAACTTCAGTCGATGGCAACCGGAGTCGTGCCTGTGGCAGTGGTCCACACGAACGATATATCGTAGTCCCAGGCCACTGCCCCTTGTGCAGTGGTTAAAGTGTGACTCCTCGACGAGACGTTTATGTCAACTTACCTCACTTGGGAGGCCCACGATTTGAATCTACAGCAGAAAACTTGAGTCTGCTGCTTCTCACTCTCACCGTATATCAACCGACGCACCCTCCCTGATGTCACTCTCACCACTTTGGCCTGCTGTGTGCCACGCGGATGTCATAAAACTGGAAAGCTCTACGATCTGGCACCGAAATACGCCTACTTATCTTCTACGCCTAATTCGATTCGGGACATGGAGAGGTACAGGAAGTACAACCAGTCAGCTGCTTTGCCCAATGGGGCGGATCCGAAGCACAGCCGGTGGGCTATCGACGTATTTTGGGGTTTCGAGATGGAGCGACACCAACACATGCCAGGACCGGTGCAGTGGGATTGTGGAGGGAAGCTGGACTGAGAGTGATGTCGGCACATGCCAGTCTCTCGCAAAACACGGCGACACCCTGAGTCGACTCCAGAGTGGGGAGACTGGAAGGGAGGCTCCATGAGGAGACAGGGGAAAAGCAAAAGCAGAATCACAGCAAGCGAGCACAGCACAGCACAGCATTTGTAGCCCATTCTCCTTGGTCTATTTCTTTGGTTTCCTACATTTCTTTTCCTATTTCTTTTCTCTTTTTTCGCCTCATTTGTTTTCTATATTTCATTGGGAGGTCAACATATCGGCATATTCAGCACAGTAGACTGTGTATCCTCGGTTGCGGTCTGATCTGATCTGTGGCGTTTTCGTATTTTCTTTCCCCCCTTCTCTGGGCATTGGGAACTGGCGCACAAACATTGGGAAGAAGTATTTGGGAGAAACAAAGTGGACGGACGGGGCAGAGAAGATCTAAGTTGATGGTAGAGAATACTGTCTGTACACACACAATGCTGCTACATGAAGCATGGAATGAAGAGAAAACCAATGGTACCACAGTTTGTGGTGACCAAGCATGTGTCACAACCTGATCTCGTCCCAGCCGAATGTTTCTCTTTCTGTCGTGCGATGCCGTCAACTATTGAAGTGTCAACCTGACAGCCATGCGCCTCTTCCTTCACCACGGCATAGCTGATCACCACGTATTTGGTCATCATCATTCCATTGCGCACAGAACTAAAGTCCCCACCCTCCTTGGCCGATACAGAGTGAAGCTGACTTATTTGACAGCGCTATTGCGTGCTATACACACACTCACACGGGCCGCTACCGGTGTAGGATGCGTTCGTTGGCTGGAGCATGGAGGGGGTTCGTCATGAGATCCTGCAAGCTACTCCATACTTGCTGAGCTGAAATGCCAAATACCTACAGTCGTTGTTCCCTCATCACATCGCCCGGTGCGGACCGGGCGCCGGGCTGCGGCGGGTTCGAGGGTAAAAGAAGCGACGCAGGCATCCGCGCGCGCGCGCGCGCCCACCGCACAAAAAAAAGCTAAGGGTGTATAGCAGAGCCGCGATATACCCTCTCCACAAACAATGGTTTCTTCTTTTCTTTTTTGCTTCATGCGAGCCGCTGTTGCCCTGCTTGGTCCCCATGTTTCTGGCCTGTTTTGAGCACCCCTCGCTTCCCACTTTTGCACTTTGTTGGCTCTATAACCCCTCATCTGTTGTCTCTCGTGGATCTTCGTGGGCGGCACGAATGCCAATAGATGCCATGTTTTGCAGGCTGACTGGGTTGCAGAAGCTATGGATCATCTCTGGCCCCAGCTCAACCTCTCCCATGCTCCCATGAAGCAAGTGATGATTCGCAGAGTTCTCTGAACACGTAGATATAGCTCGGCGATCGTGTCCATAGCTCCCGCGGACGATAAGGCGACAGACAGAGTGGTGTCAGCATCCATGTACGGGTCGTTGATGGCTTGCAGCCCCCCGGGTGGAGACGGCTACCGCGCCCTCCTTGACTGGGTGTCTATGTCCCATAATATCTGTAATTCCTCATGCAGTCAGACGCTTTGATACACACAAAAGGAGGATTGCTCGCTAAGCTTCGTGTCGTACGGGTGCTCCCTCGACTGCTACATGGCCCCCGCCCTCCACTCCGGTCTGCTCTTGTGATAGTGTCGGAGCCTTATTTACGTTATCCGTGGTAGGATCGCAATGGTCTCAGCACCATGCCTTGAGGCAATGCGAGACTGTGTGCATACAGGAAGCTCGATCAGCTGGCGATGTGGCCATTCCGGTGTGGAGATACTGCATACGGTCGTGTCGAGGAGGCGTTTTAAGGCATGAGGTTCTGTGCTTGAATACTATGCGAAGTGGGCAACTCAGCGTAACTTCGCTGACCAGTAAGAAACTTCTCAAACCCATCTTGAGCTCGCTCCCTCGCCACGAGCACTCTTCGCCAGCTATACGCGCCACACTTCATACTTCGAGGAGGACCGACTCTTCGGTATCCCGTCATTCTCATGGCAAGTCCGGACCCTTCGCGGGCGCCATTTTGCAGATCAACCACGCAGGTGACTCAGCCTGTCATCCAGCTTGACTGTAAGATTGTGTTTGTTCCGCCGTGGGGCTTCTAGGTTTGGTCAATTCTTAGGAAGTCGCTGAAATCCTAAACGGCGGTAAAGCTCCTTCAAAGTCGATCAGTTCCGCAAAGAGATACAATACGATACGCCGCACTGAGTCGTACGAGAAAGTCTCTGTTAGTGCTAGATGTCGATCAAGTACACCGACTCGTCGTGCCTCAAGTCTAATAAGCATGCATCGTGACGTCGGCTTCGAGATTCAACGGACGGGGGTTCAATTGTGGAAGGCAGCGGGTCGGACTGGGTCTAAGTTTGACAGAGAGACCTGGGGAGACACGCTACGCGAGCCCTCACGAGCAGTATTTGCGCCGAATGTGGCATCTGGAGCTCCATGCCAATCTCTTGTTCAAGCCCCGACCCTGCTCATGACCCTCCAGGTACGAGTTTGAATACATAGAACGACACATTGTCCAAGTCGGTTATTCAAACAATGTTACATCTGGTGGGCTATGTTCAGTGTGTTCTGGGCCGGTCCGTGGTCTCGGGACCGAAAGGGCGGCCGCTAGCATTTGTGATGTGAAGCAAAGTCCCAAAACGGCGCCGTCTCCGGGTCCGCAAGCGACGTCGCATTGCCGATACGGTATAGTGGTCTGATGCTGCTGCCCTACGCAACTGTCCATGGGCGTCCCTGGGCTTGCATTTGATCGACCCGGCTCTCCGGACCCGTTGCTGGCAACCACCCCGGCGACACGTTGCGAAGGTTCCCGTTTACCCCGAGGCCAATGGCCGACGGAGGGTGCCGATTCCATGTCGGGGTTGCTGGTCGTTTAACCCAGTGGGATATCGTATGTTGCTGTCGCACCAGCCGAGTTGAGCGGGTCAAGAAGTTCAGCCAACACCCCGTCCTTGCCCCCCGAAACCTTCTTCTGCCATCTGGCCATTTCTGCCGTTTTGCCTTTGGAAGAACCCTTGTTGTCCGCTTTGGCCCTTCTGGCGGGGGAAAAACCTAGGAAGTGATTTGAGGGCGACATTGTCCCCCCATTTATCTCAATTTGCCGTGGAGACTCGGTGCCGGGGTAAACTGCCGGCCTTATCCTAGGTGTCTCCGCCGCCTTGTCATCCCCTCGTCCTGGCACTGAGCCGATCACGACGGTTCGCACCTGTCAAAACGGTGTAGTGGAGGCTGCGGTAGGACACTTGCTCGTATGATGCTAGCGAGTCAGCCGAATGATGTCAGGTCGGGATGTTTGCGCCGGATGGTTGCGATTTCTTCTTCCAGAATTAGTAGCCGGGATCGTGGTGAAGGTCGGCCGATGGCACCATGCCGACAACCTCCCCCGCAAACTTTCGGCAACGGCCCAAGGGGCAAAGAACCATCAGGAACTCAGGAAGTCAATAAGCCGACCTCCTCGGGTTTCTAGGTCGGCCGGCGCACGTTCGGTTTCGCAACGTGCGCTCCAAGGACCGGCCGCCCACCATCCAGGCCCCAGGATGTGCTAGGAGCCGCTGCTCCGGGCTTCGGACCTTAATTAGACGGGGTCAGTGCCTAGAGGGGGCTGCTGTGTCGAGGATCAAAGAAGACGGTTGTATTTTTCTTCAGTGGTGAATGGTCAGCAAGCCCCTTACCCAGAACCAGGGTACCGGGTGCCACATCGGACCCAGAGTAAATGTCAGAGTTAGTGAACCTCCGCTTTGCTACACTGGCGGCCGACATTGGTGACAGACATGCAACATGACAAGTCTGCTGTCAAATCTCAGGTTCTCGACCGCCGATCGATGGAGCGGAGCGGCACTAGTGGAAGTGGGAGATTGCATCGCTTTGACATAGGGTCGGGGCTCAGTTATCGGGATCCAGAAAACAGCCTAAAAACTGCTGTGAATATTCCCAAAGAGCTCTAGATTCAGCTGGTGAAGGCCTACGCCCAGCCGGAGATGTCCTTGATCGTCCAAGTCGAGACGAAAAGAGGTGTTCAGAATAATCGAGTCGAGGTCCAAAATTTCCGAGACGAGATGTTCAGGAGAAATGGGCAGCCGGTGGAGGGTCCACGCCGCTAGGACTGTATCCATGTAAATAGTACGACCGTTAGACTAACCAAGATCGAACCCTGGAAGCACCTAGGTAGCGGGTGTTTTGCAGCAATGGGAATATCCGGCTTTGAGACGGACATGTTGGTGGACCATTGGCCTCGACTGATCCTGAATTAAGGTGAGATATCGGCAGTTGGGTGTGACGAACCGGCAGGGCGACTGTTGATGCGACACTTGCGTGCAATACAATTTCTCTAGATACGTAAGTGGAGGAAGGTATTCCCGATTTTGCGTAGCACCTACCCATCTGTGCAAGTATTCATACTGAAGGCGCGTTTGAAGAAGGGACAACAAGTCTCCCACGTACACGTACTGGGTACTTCTTAAGGAAGGCCTCGATGGAGAGTATCTTGGATACCTACTTGAATACTGAGCATTCCTGCCAATAGACGAGTAGCACTTGGAACCCCTGCCAGATTACGCATCTGCAAGTGTCCGACGATGTCAGTCCCCCACGTACTTGATATCTTGTGAGCTGCTGGCCAGTCACCAGGTTTGTTCTCTCAATTATTGGGCAAGTGACAGCTGCCGTTATGGCGAACATGAAGTCATACAAGACCACGCCGGATGACACACGCTTGCATGAGAACTCTCACCTGTTGTTCTTCTTCTCTTTACTCGTCTTTGATTTCTCGGCCACAGATCCTTTCATGTTTGTATTCGTGATAACGAATCTCTACCTGCCTGGGTTCTGTGGTGATACCGATGTCGCTACCCCTGAAACCACGATCTCTGCGATGTCGAACAATTCTACCTGCCGTCCGAACCCGAGGACCCCCACGACAGACACCATGTGGCCTTCCGTGTGTACCTCATGGGAAGGTAGCACACACAGCAAGATCGCGGCGATAAGCTCGCCTTCCATCGCTGGAGGAATTCAGTGGCTGCTTCCTCTGCTGTCGAAGCTGCCATTTGCCTGGATTTCTTATCCGAAGATATGGCTACCTTCACATTCACCATCGGTCCGGAAGCCAAAATTGCTAAAACAACGTCAAGTAAACATTCCAAATGAAGACGTCAGACGAGAAAAGCCAGACATCATCGCCAAACGTAAAGAAGCCCTGGCGTACAGCCGCACGACTCCAGCTTCAACCACATCAGCAATAGAGACCCCATCTCACCACCTGCGCAAGGCAGACGGACTACGGCGGTGCGCACTCACAAGTACTTACATGTCGCCATGTTTCTCCAAAACAATACAAGCAATGGAAGCGGGCTAGACCAACCTCCTACCTTAGAGGAGGTTCGTATAGAGAGCGTTGTTATACTTGTTGTATCACTTTTGTCGCTTTGTGGTGCCGGCTTCATCATGGCCAGCTATTGGGTCAACCCCCACTCCGAATCAGTTAGCAATGTCCAGAAAGCTGACAAGCACTTCAGATCTTCCCAAACCTGCGATCCTTCCGTCATCGCCTTATCATCGGACTTGCGATCAGTGACTTTCTCATGGCTTTCAACTTCATCTGCTCGACAACGATGAATCTTAGCGGCAGACTTATCGATGATCCAGAACAAACCGACTTTTGTAAGCTCAACGGCTTCATGGCTCAGGTATTCGTCATTCAAACCGACTATTGGGTCCTCAACATCGCCATTTGCACGTTCTTCATCCTGACTGGCCAAAGAAAGCGAGCCAGCTGGGTGCAGAACCACGAAGTCGTCATTTGGGGACTTCCGTGGTTCTTCTCGGTCTTATGGGCTTCTGTGGGCCTCGGTTTGAATGGCTACCACAGTATCGGGGCTTGTGAGTATTCGTGACCAAGTCAAAGCACTTTCGTGTCATTGACCTAGGCGGACAGGGTGCTGGTTCAAGTCAGACAAAACGAGGCTGCTCGCCAACTTTGTTCCTCGATGTGAGTTACACACGATATAAACAACGTTAGATCTACGACTAACATGCCCTTAGGGATAATCATAACCATCATGTTTGTGCTATACGCATACCTCGCCCTTGTTCTTTTCAGAGCTCAGAACAGGTTAAGTTCGATGCAGGAGTCTCCCGGGCATCTGGAGTCCGGTTACTCGACACAAGATGGGAGCAGGGCCGCAAGCACTCACGAAGGACTGGAAGGCCAATCTATGATTTCCATCAGAAGGCTCAAAAGGGCAAGAAGAGACGATGCTCAGGGCAGCGAAGAGGTAATGACTGACCGTGCTCCAGATTGCTCGCCTGTTGCTTTTGTATCCGCTTGCGTATGCCATCGTCTGGACTATCCCAACTGCCATCCGGATATACCAAGCAAGTACGAATACGCCAGCACCTTTCCCATTGCAAAACGTCGATCAGGCTTGCATCGTGATACAGGGGCTTGTCGACGCCGTAATCTACGGTATGAACGAGACTTCAGTAGCAAGCTAGCGCACTTGCTGCTCACGTCGAGGTTTCCCTACCGTCCAAGGGATAGAAACTCGAGACGCGGACATCGCATCACCAGATATTACCAGGGAGCGATCTGCTCGATCTAACGATAGGAGAATGCGTGGAACCACACTATCTAGCTCCGATCCGACTGAAGCCGACAGAGATGACAACCCAAGCTTGGTCGAGTTGAGAGACTTAAGGGCGTAGGCTGCCCCATCGGGGTGGGAGGGGTCTTCTTCGAAGAACTTGGGTAGCTCGGATGAGGGCAGCGGACAACCAACAACACCTCTCGCATTTGCGAGTCCCTAGAATATCTGTAGATAAAACATAGTCACTTGGAACGGTGGCCATGGTGATGAAGCCGCGGGCTCAGAGGAGGTTCTGGCGCTCTTGAACACTGTGATATGGGACGAATTCCTTGGGTCGCCCCCTCTACGCAGAGCATACTCATCACAGGGCAAGGAATATGGGTAGTCTCTTGAGTAAAAGGGTGGTATCAACATCTTATTACTAAGGTAGCTCATGTCCGCTTGGGACTACCATTCACGATACATTCATCGTGTCTCATTATCGATCACAAATCCATCGTGAACACTTGGTCTCACACAATCGTTTCTTACATTACGTGCTCAGTGCTTGGCACCGCCTGTCTGCTCCGCAGTAGAAGCGGCAGGGACATCCTTTGCGATCTTGGACTTCTTGACCAGACGCAAGCCACCGATGAGCATGACTAGGCCGAGGATGCCCAGAATCACGACCAGCGTCACCAGCGCGCCGATGACGCCCGCCACGGGAGTCGAGACGCCTCCCTTGCTACCGCTTGAGCCGGTTCCGTTGGCGTCGGTGCTGCCATCCAGACCCAGGGCCGTGGCGCAGGTGCCGGTGGAGTTGCCGCAGGCGGTGCACCAGGTCTTGGTATCCTCAATAGCGAACTGGCGCATCTGAGTGACAAAAGTGTTCCAGGGCAGCACGGTCTCGGACTGTCCAAAGAGCGGGTAGACGGTGAGGTTGTTGATGCCGGCGGAGCCGTTTGCGAAGCGGAAGCGGACAGCGACGTCGTCGGCGGCCGGGCTGGCGGAGGTGGCGTTGGTGACGAGCTCAAAGACCATGGAGGAGGCGTAGTCGACGACGGTCTGGAAGTCGGCCGAGACCTTTTGCAGCTGGGCGAGGCCGAAGAAGGACGAGAAGCTGGCGTAGGCGCCGAACTGGATGTTGGCCTTGACGGAGGAAGACTTTGCTGCGTCCTTGAGCGTTGCGTTGAGGGCCTGGAGGACCTGGCCGGCCAGCACCTTGCCGGCGACGGCGCGGATGGGGTCGCTCTCGTTGTAGGCAAGGTTCCACTCGTGGATGTTGGCGTAGTCGGTCAGCGAGCGGATGGTGGCGTTGGTGAGGAGGGAGTCGGAGGGGATGCTGTCGTTGTGGATCCTGGCGACGTTGATGAGGTCGAAGATGGAGTAGGCGTTCTCAAAGGTGGCGGCCTTTGCGCCGAACGTGCCGTTGATGACGGGCAGCAGGCTCTGGTAGAAATCGCGGGACTCGGCGTCGACGGCGGCGTACTCGGGCGAGGAGAAGTAGTTGTTTGAGCTGACGACGGCCTTACCGCAGCCGCTGCCGCCCTGGAGCCACTCGCTGCTCTCGGCGTTTGTGCTGGTGGAGGCCGTGGCGACGGCGTTGACGGGGATGTACTGGTATCCGCCGAGGGGCGCCTCGACGCTGGAGCCGTTGGCGAGGGCCTCGACGGTGCCGGAGGGCGGGTAGAAGCCCTGGAGGAAGGCGTTGGCCGAGGACTGCAGGACGACGTCGGTGGGGGAGGTGACAGAGAGCTGCTCCGGGAGGACGTCGTCGGTGCTCATGTTGCGGATCTGGTGGGTGGCGTTTTCGCGGACGTAGAGCCGGCCGTATTCCAGGCCGGAGGTGTAGACCTCGTAGGCGCCGAGGTCGGTGAAGCGGACGGGAGGCGTCTTCTTGGCTGTGCGGTCGCCGTGGCGGTGGAAGACGTAGATGCCGAGGACGGTCTCTGCGGCCGCGGGCATGATGGGCAGACCCATTGCCAGGAGGTGCTTGAGTCCCATGTTTGCGATGTGTTGTTGGACTCTGTGAGGGTGTTAGCTCGACTGGTGATACTGATCTCCACTGGCTATAAGAGTTGATGTATGCATAAAAACATCAAGTAGAGCCCTCCACTTACTCGATATGAACCAATTGAACTACCAACTACTTGCTGCACACAAGTCGAGTACCCGCCGAAGTGTGAGAACGGCCGGTGAGATAAGCTTAAAGCCGGGTTGCAATTCCTGTAAAGAAGAAAAAGCAATAAAATTAACGGCCCGTCAGCAGTTCACATAAACCTCACGAGAGTTGAAGAGACTAAGACGATCGGGAGTCTCCTCGAGTCCCCTCGCGCAGCCGGGTACCGCCGGCCTTTTTATGTCACAACCGACAGTCGGACTTTTCGACGCTTCAACAAGTTAAAATCGCCTTCAAAGAAATCCTGCAGCCCACACATGGTTCAGCGACAGATGTTCCATTCCTCCTCCCCAGTCCCTAGCATGGTTCGACCCGCTTCATTGCTCTGGGCCAGTCGATGGTTGGCGATAAAGGAGGGGTAACAAGAGAAGGGTTCAAATAAAAACGCACTAGACCCATGGATCAGCATCCACCGGGCCAGGTCCTATCACTCTGCAGTCAAAAAGTACGATTTCACTGCAACCGTGGGCGGCGCGAGCGGGTGAGTCTTGCTGCTTATCCGCATGGCGGGCGACGGCGGGAATGGATGGATGCCACCACCATGCCACTCACGTCTGCGTAGCAATTCGTGTGGCCAATTAGTCAAGCTGTTCCTGAAGGCTCCGCCAATGGTAAGCTATCACCTGCAGGTCGAGGGATGTGGATGCCGGCTTGGCTCAAAAAGCTTGAGTACGCCGCACCCTGTCCGGTCTTTGGAAGACGCTAATTAGTTGGCTTGGTGACCGACCCGGTAAGAAAAAAAGTGTGTTCGGGGGCAGCTTTGCAGCAGCAAGCATCTCCGCTCCCGTCCGCGGGGCGGCTCGGCCTGTCGGCGGCTGGGAGATATGTATCTAAGTAGCCTGAGTAGAATTGTGGTGCCGATAGCCGCTTTGCTCAAGGATTGGAGGTTCTGATTGATAAAACGTGAGGTGGGATTGTACAAAATGTCAAAAGATCCGGGACATTTCTGTAAACGACTATATTCGTTCAATACAGTGCCATTTCCTACGGTTCTTCAATATATCTAACAAGCTGAGCGGTTCAACAGCCACACCCTTGCGATGTCAACTTACAATCTCTCCACCCCCGGTCGATGGAATTCCTTTGTCCGCGGACTTGCTGGAGGTGATCCTCCCTACCCCACCACGGCTGATTTCTCGATGTCGATTACAACTTGGACTCCGTCTTTCGGCCGCTCTTTACGTGCTTTGAGATTTCTCCCTTTAGAAGGAAATCCGGGTATTGCATGTCGTCATCTGTTCCAACCGCTAGTGCACCCTGGCGTCTCCAAGCACCGCCGTCAACAGGGATTGCTTGACCGTTGACGAAGCTGCCGGCGTCGCTGAAGAGGTAGACGGTGGAATCGGCAATGTCCCGGATGACGCCCCACCGACCCTGCGGCACCACGGCGTTGGCCTTGGCCTGGTCCTGCTTGCTGCTGGACAGCCGTTGCATGCCCTCCGTATCCTTGATCGGCCCGGGGGCAATCACATTGCTTGTGACTCCGAACGGGCCATACTCCAACGTCACCGAGGCCATGAGAGCATCGACGGCCGCTTTGGCGGCTGAGACATGTGCTTGCAGCGGCATACCTGTCCAGTGGAATGTGGCAGAGACGAAAATGATGCGGCCTCCGGTCAGGCCGTTTTGGCTGGGCGTGGGATTCTTCTTTGCCGACTCTACCAGGTAGGGAATGGTAGCCTTTACAGTGTTGAAAGTGCCCAAGACATCAATATCGATGACCGCCTTGAATGCATTGGGGCTCATGCCGGACAAGGGTGCGATGAAGTTGCCAGCAGCTCCCGCACTGTTGGTAATAAGGTTGTCAGCAGTCTACCCCAGGATGAGATCCTTGTGAATCGGGCGCTTACATGACAAAGTCGATGCCGCCGAGCTCCTTGGCGCATCGATCTGCGGCGTCTTGCAGGCTTTGGGGCTAGATATAAATTGTTAGCCGCAACATATCTTGAAGGAATGCGTGTGGATGAGCACATACATTTCTAACATCACAGCCGCCGATACCAATGACCTTTGCACCAGGCCTGGCTGTGGCTATGTCCTTTGCCATGGACTCTGTCTTTTCGACATTGCGGCCGATGATGCAGGCATTTGCTCCTAGGCGGACAAGAGCGCGAGTTTGAGCACTGCAAATGCTTCCAGCGCCGCCGGTGACAAAGGCGACTCTGTTGTCTGCACAAGAGAGTTAGTATTGACGGTGCTGGTAAGGTGGCAGCAGACAAAACACTATGTGCGAAAGTCACTCACTAAAGATGCCATCCTTCCAGACCGGACTCAAATACTCGGACTCGGGAATAGGCATGTTTGCAAGGACCAGATGTGGGTGATGAGGGATGGGACAGAGACAATGAACAAGGTATCACAGGTGATTTGAGATGATGACGTGTGGGACCCTGTTTCCACAAGATTAAGGCGATAGATGCTGATTGTTGGGGAACCCTGACGATGGATGTTTGGTGGATCCGTTGGCTGCACAAAGATATCGGAGGCTGCACGAGTGTTGAATCTTTTTGTTACACGATGAAGAAGAAACGAAAAAGAGTCCGGTTGGTGCGATGTCTTGTTGTGCAACGGCCACGGCAAGGCGCAGCTCAGATGGCAGGCGGTGGTAGCGCGTCGGACCTTGGGACCTCGGCAACGGAAGGTAAGGATAGACCCCGAGTGCGGAGCCTTCCGCGGCATGTCAAACCCAAATGATTAGTTATTCCGCTGCTGACTCATCCAGAGCTCGGTCACGATGGGATCACGGGGAAACCAAAGACACAGGTTGGGGAAGGAGCTGCTGATTGGTGGACGAGATCAGAGGAAAGAGATTGTTTCCTCTTGCCTTGCTCAGCCCCAGGTACGTTCCGTATGAGGCTTGTTAGGTAGCCTCTAGAAGCAAACGCACCTTACCCTCCCGTCCGGGGCCTAGTTTAGCGCGCAATCCTAATGTTAGTCTCCGGATGAACGACCGTCTCCCCGTAAGCCCTCTTCCGAACCACTCCCAGCGTGTTCCGGTCAGGTCAGATTCAACCGCATCATGTTATTTTTCAGATGTGTTAGTGAACCGTTGAACGGTCTGTTGGACCTGTCATCACTGATTTTGAAGTGAGGCGATACCTCTACGAAAAGTGATACATCATTTTGGTGTCGAAACCTAACGAGATGGAGCCACAGATGCTCGGTTCTGTCATTTCTTCAGCGTTGTCGTCCCAAGGACCTGGCGGCGGTAACATATTCACCAAGGGTTCATCGAGGCCGTTGCGGTAGGGCTCCGACCACATACTGGGACCTCAAAAGGTTACCACGTGAGAGAAGAAAACACAGTTGACGGCTCTCCACTGATGTTTTCGAATTCCTGCTTGACAATGAGTCTGTCGCCTGCCAAGTCGTACGATCTGAAGCAAGAATATGCGAAAGTCTCCCCTGTCACAGCATCGACCCTTCACCAACCTCATGCAGCGGCTCATCTCCGCGGCTGGGCGGGCTGAACTATTGGGTATCACAGGGGAACTCACCCCCAGTTCTGATCCGCCCCAAGCCCACATACCCTGCATTTTATCGTATATTCCGCCTATTGATTTCATCCCAGGAATGCTACGTACGTGACGAGCCTTGAGGAAGCAGACAAACAGTTTCCCACGAGCGAGCTGCATCTGTGCCGCAATTATACTGCATTCAGTCCTGGCCAAGGAGAGGGGTAAAACACACACCTTCTAGATTCATAAAGAGTCGCAAGTCCAAATTTGATAATGATTTGTTTCTTCGACGTCGTCCAAACGTGATCTTTCTCTTGTCAGACAGCATATCTGTGGATCATCGCAATGTGTAACGACGAAGCTAATCGTCCAGCCGCCACAGGCCCTGTGATTGCCGCTGAAGAGGGGGTAAGACGTTCTCAGCTTCAGTAGAACAATAGGCCCTAACAATTTGAACAGGATTGGGATGACAGCTCGTCAGACCGCGCTTCCGTATGCCACTACTCTCATTGTTCAAAACCGGCACCTGAACCGTTTCTCACAACCAGCTCAGAGCTTAGCATCATCCACCACCAGCTTGAGCAGCTCCATCTTCAACCATAGAGTTGAGAACGGCAGGACTTACCACAGGTACAAAGATGGCCGTGAGTCTCTCGACATAGGCCTCAGATGCTCTGCTAGTGCGGAAACTAACTTGCGTAGAGTACAGTTATCCGAACGACGAGAAAGAAGCCGACAGATTAGGTGAGTTTCTTCAATCTCTCTGTCGTATGGCTAAGCCGTCTGACTCTGTGTCCAGATTTGCAACACAATCTCTTCCTCCTCACCTTTTACTACCAGCTTGGTCTTGCTCCCTGCAATGCTAAGGACTCTGGTGTCAAGCGTGTTCTCGATGTCGGCACAGGCACCGGTCTTTGGGCAATCGAGTTCGCCGATGAGCACCCCGAGGCGGAGGTACGTAGGCGAAAGCGCCACTATCATCATCCTAGGTAGTAGAAACTAATGAGATCAATCAGGTCTCCGGCGTAGATCTATCGCCTGTCCAGTCAACAGCGTGCGTCTTGAAGTTGTGACCCTTTGCTAGATGCTGAAGCTCACACGTCATAGCCTCCCTCCGAATGTGAAGTTCGAAGTTGACGACATCGAAGAACCTTGGACATATTCGACACCCTTCGACTACATCCATACCAGGATGATGACTTCGAGTATATGCGATTGGCCTAGATTTTTCAAGCAAGCCTTCGAGTGAGTTTCGATAGAAGACATGACAGGCATAGGCTAACTCTAGCAGGCACTTGGAGGTCGGCGGATATCTGGAAATCCAGGAGACCGATCTCGATCCTCATTGCGACGATGGCACCCTCAAGCCAGAGCATGCAATGGTGAAGTGGCTGAAACTACTCGGCGAGGCGGTGGAGATCTTCGGACACCCTTTCGTGGATATTCCTAACCTCGCAGTCTTGATGGAGGAGGCCGGTTTTGTCGATGTGACTATCAAGACGTACAAGTGGCCTGTCAATGAATGGCCCAAGGACCCCCATTACAAGGAGCTTGGGTCTTGGACACATGCCAACTGTATGGAAGGCCTCGAGGGTTGGACGCTGGCGCCCTATACCCGAGCACTGAACTGGACGAAAGAGGAAGTACTCGTCTTTCTGGCGGAGGTACGGACTAACATGAAGAACCGGAACATTCATGCCTACTGGCCAATGTAAGTTTTCACTTCCCACTTGAGGTCTTTGGTACTGATGCGGAGTAAAGCTACTCGATTTACGGGAGGAAACCTGAAGAGAAGGCAGCCGAGCCGGCGTCGTAAGAGCGAGGCACTGGCTTGGTGGTGCATGCTTTCTTGTGCAGGAGTGAGAAGCTGCAATGTTCTCTTCTATTTATGTGGGTGGCAGGTTTCCCTGTCAGTCACAATGGAATATAAGCTGCATACTGTCTTCACCATCATCGTTTCGCGTGCCATATGTGGATCAATTCTTGCTGTCGACAGATAGTGAGATCGCATAATGCGCTGTGAGTGACCAGGCCTTAAGGCATACTCCATGACAGGTAGAAGTCCACATTTATAAGATGAGGGTAGAGCCGATGGTAATTTTGATGGATTCGCTGCACTCAATATTGTGCCTTCGCTCAACCGATCGTGAGTCCCACAGGACGGTGAAGGATCGCGGCCTAGAGCTATCATCTACTGACGGGCATCGACGGCTTGGGTACTCGGATATGATAGGATTTCTACCAACCTGCTACCATACATATCAATCGTTGCCTCCCCTGTAGTATCCGCCATGATACGTGCGTAAGGCCACCCCGGCCTGCTCCTGTGCCGTTGGAGCAAGCAGTGCCCACGCACCAACCTGGCACCTTGTCACCAACATCGCAAATCCATGTCTGGCCAAGAAGAGGGGCGGAATCCTCTTCCACCACAGATAAATGGTTCGCAGCCATTTGGATCTCGATTCCCGTCAATCTCTCTGTCAAAGCCAGGGGAGCTAGCGATGCAGTCATTACACTGCCTTTCGGAACTCAGCAACTATCATGTGCAACGATCAATCCGCACCATCGATTAACCACGGACCGGTCATCGTGGTTGATGAAGTGAGATGGCCGCTATACCTTAATGCGATTTGACGATACTGAAGTCAGCTGCAGATTACGGAGGATAACGCATCGGAAAGATTGACGGTAAGCAATGATTAATGTTTGACATCTACACAAGAAGCAAGCGCATAACTTTTCCCCGCAGAGTATCGCATCCTCAACTCACAGCTTATCGAGCTCGATCCTTCAACACCGCCATGAGAATGGGAGAACTTACCACAAATACAAAGCGGGAAGTATGTTAATCTGATATTCCCGGTCTTTCAGTCGTCTGACCTTACATCTTAGGATACAACTACCCTAATGACGAACGGGAGATGGATAGGCTAGGTATATGCTACCATTTTCTCCTTCAGATCGCGACGTCGAGTCGAGCTCATGTCATCCAACCTTTTCTCCAGATTTCCAACACGAGCTCTTCCTCCTCACCCTTCACGACAGACTGGGACTCGCTCCGCCAAACGAGCCAGGCTCAAAAGTCAATCGCGTGCTTGACCTTGGAACCGGTACGGGAATTTGGGCTATTGACTTCGCCGATGAACACCCCGAAGCAGTGGTTAGCAATCTAGGAGCAGTCGATTTCCGCGGAAGCTGAAGCTATGATCAGGTATACGGCGTAGATCTTTCGCCTACACAAACGACCGCGTGCGGACTAAATACCCATGGAAAACCATTCTGACATGCTGATATCATCATTTAGCGTCCCACCCAACATCAAATTTGAGGTTGACGATATAGAAGAGACGTGGACATACCGTGAGCCGTTCGATTACATACACTGCCGTGCAATGACGTCGTCTATATCAGACTGGAGGAAGCTCCTCCAGCAAGCCTACGAGTAAGGGCCCTCCTCATCTTCAAACAAGTAATCCACTGATTTCTGTAAGCCATCTTGAGCCCGGGGGTTGGTTTGAATTGCAAGAAGGTCATGTCCGACCCTTGTCCGACGACGGGACGCTAACTCGGGAGCACTCACTATCAAGATGGGCAGATTATATCGAAGAGGCATGCAATATCATGGGGCGCCCTTTCGTAAATGTGCTATCCCTCGTGGAAGTCATGAGAGAGATCGGCTACGTCAATGTGACGTATAGCACGTTCAAGTGGCCTCTTAATACTTGGCCCAAGGATGAGCATTATCAGACCCTCGGCCATTTTAACCATGAGAATTACATGGAAGGGATTGAAGGCTTCACACTTGCGCCTTTCACTAGGGCCCTCAAGTGGTCACGGGAAGCGGTCGACATGTTTCTCGTTGGCGTGCGGAACGATCTGAGAAACAGATGTATACACGCATACATTCCCATGTGAGTAAATTCAACCCGGCGGGGCGGCTCTCACTTCTTCTTCTAACCATCAGTAGTCAGTTGATACATGCGCGCAAGCCTGAGAGGTTGAATTAAGATTGATAGTTGAGGGCACCAGGCCGCGATGAACTGAAGAATGTTGACGAAGTTGATACCAGATGCCCCAGATACGGCAGAGGAAGAAGATTTTCAAGTAACGTTCAACCTCGCGACTCTGTTGCGATCCTGTGTTGGAAGTTTGAAGGCCCACATGTCGCTCATGAAGACATACAAATTGGGTCGTTTGTTGTCTCTCGAACTAATGCAACGGCCCAAGGCCGCGGCACGGGTTGGTCAGGTGGAATCTGCAACTCGATATAAACCGGCCAACGAGATAAAATACTGATTCGCCACATCGTACACTCCTGCTGCTTTTGTCTTAGAACGATGGGCAGCTGATTCTGATACGTTCAAAACCCTGGTTCTGTTGGAAGAAGGCTCCAACAGCAAACAATAATCCTTGTCACCAACATGCATAATTGTCTCCATTCCAGAAGAGGGGTAGCAGTTCTTGTTCCACAGATTCGATAAAATCGTTCATGTATCCGTCGCGCTCCTCGTTTTGTCTTTGCTGTAATTACTGAGCGGGTTGTAAATCTTCCGGATACACACCGAGGGCTCACAAAACTTATTTCATGATGGCGGACAATACAAACGAGCCGGTGCCTGACAATGGCCCCGTCATGGCGGCTGACGATGTAAGTCGCAGCTCCTAAATGAGCGCCTGCTCAGTACTAAGTACCGCATAGTTCAGCGATGATGCTTCATCTGATAGGGCAACTGTAAGTCTATGGGAAATGAAGCCCTGTGTCTGGTATGAGCGGCCTAATGAATCTAGAGCATCGCGTCTTCCAGTACAAGTCTGTCCAGCTCAATCCTCCAGCATCGTATCGAGAACGGGAGGACGTACCACAAGTACAAGGAAGGCAGTAAGTCGATGAATTAGCCACGTGGTTTTTGCGACACTAATGAATACAGAATACAACTATCCGAATGATGAGAAGGAGAGTGACAGGCTGGGTACCTCACCCTTACACGTTTCTTCTTCCGCATTATCTCATGTCCTTTACAGATCTTCAGCACAACCTGTATCTACTCACGCTCGACTACAAGTTGGGTCTTGCTCCCCCGAATGAGAACAACAAAGCCCAGCGTGTGCTTGACATTGGAACTGGAACCGGGTTGTGGGCCATTGACTTCGGGGATGAACACCCCGAGGCCGAGGTAAGGACACCAGCACCAATTCCATGCAAAAAGCGCTAAGTTTTGCAATAGGTGCTCGGAATAGATCTCACACCAGTCCCCACGGCATTGTACGATCCGATTCCTCTCGCATTACCGCACGTGTAATATACTAATGACACTATAGCGTCCCTCCCAATGTCAAGTTCGAGGTCGATGATGCTGAAGAGCCCTGGACCTTCAGTCAGCCATTTGATTACATCCACATTCGTGGTATGACCTCAAGCATCGGTGATTGGAAAAAGTTTTTCCAAAAGACATTCAAGTAAATGATTTCCGGATCCGCTTACATTGAGTCTGTACACTGACCTGTCAGCAACCTTACGCCAGGTGGCTACGTCGAGCTTTTTGAAGGTCACATGCGGCCAGATTGTGACGATGGGACGTTGACATCTGACCACGCTTTCATCAAGTGGGTAGACAAGATCGAGGAGGCCTGCAACATCTTCGGTCGGCCGTTCATCAATATCCCCAGCCTGATCCCTATACTCAAGGAAGTCGGGTTCGTGGATATCGAAATGGTCAAGTACAAGTGGCCCCTCAACAACTGGCCAAAGGATCCCCACTACAAGGAGCTTGGCGAGTGGAATCTCGAGAATTTCCTTGAGGGTATCGAGGGATGGAGTATGGCTCCTTTGACCAGGGCCCTCGAATGGACAAAGGAGGAAGTCAACGTTTTCCTCATTCAAGTTAGGAATGACTTGAAGGATAGAAGAATTCACGCCTACACACCCCTGTAAGTCTCCTACCGATGGGATCGAGCCAAAATTTGTTTTGCCTGCAGCTCTACCTCATATCGAACGTAACTAACCATGATCAGCTACCTGATCCACGCGAGAAGACCTCCTGCGGCGGAGGCTTGAAGTTGCGCAAGGTCCGAAGATAACCTGAACCTTGGGGGGTCGGCGGGGTAGGCGATGTTGAAGTAGCTGGTGAAGCTGGCGGATGAAGGTGTGTCGAGGAACCTGAATGTAGCAAGCACAGCCTATAATGACAAAATGGATTTAAATATTTCACTCTTCTCATCTTCTCGCACAAAGACATGGCTTGACACTTCCGGAGAGGCGACACCCGTTTTAAGTCGACGAGATGAAAGGAGAAAGCTCAAGACTGGGTATGACCGGCTTCTGGGAGATCGATGGCCGACGGAGCAAGGGCGTCTTGTCTCCAGCTTTCCAGCTTGGCAGTATGGTATCGTCTAGGTAGCTCGGTAAAGATAAAGAAGATGAAGTCGAGAGAACAAGACGTGATTATGCTCTTTGTGCAGGCGAGACAAGGTGATTTGTGCAACCTCGGGCCAGCTTCGGGACTAATGCAAGGCGCACGGATGATTTAAGCTCACAGTACCCCATACCGCTGACGGGAAACTCCACCACAGGTACCCACCCGCAGTCCCGGCCAACCAGGTGGTCGCCAAACAAGCAACGGAAACAGCCCCTCTCTTTTTCAGGACTTATTCCCGCGCGAAAGAGCGGCAAGCGGCAAGGCGGGAAACGTCGTCAATGAGCGTCAGCGTCAGTCAGTCAATCCGGCCATTTCCACCTACCCAAAACATCTTACCATCTTATGACGCCTAACTGGTCAGGCCGGAAACCATCTGCCTATCCCCCAGAACCTAGGTCACATCAGGTTCCCAGTCACTCCAGTCCAACAAAGAGTAATACGCTATACCGCCCCTCCCCGCCCCGCCTTGCCGGTCAGCAGCAAGCAGCGACCCTACCGACTGATAGTTTGACGACACATCCCGTGCCTCACACCTTCACGAACTTCGACTTTACATCCTTTCCCGCCCATCGACCGCCAACCTCCAACGCCTCCTTTCCGAATCCTTCACGAATTCCGCACCAGCCACCATGGCTTCCAAAGGAGTCTCTCTCCTGAAGTTCGTGGGAACTGTTTCCCTCGGTCTTCTGACTGTACGTTTCACCGCCCTCCCACCGCAGCTCGGTTCACCGTCGGACCATCATCAGTGACGCCACTATCCCATCCCCATCCACCCCTCCCCCTCCAACTCCCCGCATTCAGGACGCTCCGGGATGCCGAGCCATCCTGTACCCCAATTATGAAATGCTTCACCCAAATCATACTAACACACGCGCGCGCAATAGGGCCTCTCCTACTCCCTCTCAGCCGTAACAGTCCCCTCGATCCTCTCCCTCCCCTCCGCCTCCGACGCCCTCCGCGCCTTCAAGAACCTCTACCCAACCGCGACCGCCCGACTCCGCCTCCTCACCGGCGTATCCGCAACCTCCTTCCTCCTCGCCTTCTTCCTCTCCCCGCGCGCCTTCCGCCACCCCTACCTCGTCTACGCCTCCGTCCTCACCCTCACCTCTGGTCTCGCCGAGCAAATCACCCCCTACGCCCTCAAAAGCAGCCCCGAGTCCTCCAAGGAATCCATCGCCGCCCGCCGCCAGGCCGCCCGCGACCGCGAGCAGAAGCGTAAAGCCGCGCGCATCGCTCGCCAGGAGGCGCGCATGGAGGCCAGCTACGAGGTCCTCGGCGACACCCACAGCGACGGCGCCGGCAGCGCGAGCGGCGACGAGTCTTCGGCTGCGGCTGCTGAGGCCGAGGAGGAGGCGCTCAACGGCGAGGAGGTCCGCGGCGAGGTGGACGGGTTCAGGAAGACGCAGCTCGTGCAGTCTGCCGTCGCCTCGGTCGGCTTCCTGCTGTCCGTCATCGGCATCTGGGGCGATGGTGCCATTCAGGTCTTCAAGACCGAGACTGTGATTGTTGGTGTATGAGAAAGAGACGCCCAGCGGGATGCTGAGTTGAGCAAGGGTTGTGTTGTACCCAAATCGCGAAATTGCTGCTGTTGCGTATAGGAAGCTTTTTGAGATTACGTGGACGGGAAACGATGCCCACACTATACTATACTATACTAGTACTGCTTGCCAGAGAGAAAGCCGTCATACTCGTTACATATTATCCTCTACTATACCGGCCTAACTGGACACCGGACAACATGACAAAATAGACCATTAAAAACCTAGTCTACTTGCTAAAGATTACACGGTCTTTTTGTAGCGTGATGCTCTGCCTCTGCGGCCTAGCCCCGTCATTTCATACCTCATTGAAGCTTCCTGGCTGGCACCCAGCCCTCGGCTCACCAGTCTTTCCACTTCCGTTCTTTTTCGTTCGCCCATATAGGCAGCATGCTTTGGAACGATCGTTCGAAAATCATATGACGGCTCAAGACTTTAACCTCTCACTGCCCGCCATATCGTCCTGCGCATCCTTGATCAGGAAGCTAGTCAAGTGTTAGCGGTCAACTCAGCAAGCTAATCTTGGTGTCACTGCCGACTCACTTGTACATGAGTACCGTTGGCGGGATCGTGCCAAGGTGCCATAAACTGTGCGCATCCAATGCACCCCACACGGGTGGGAAGTCAAACAGCTCCAGACTCATGACCATGACGACCACCGCGACAACGATACTCGGCCAGATGGCCCATGTCCTCCGTGACTGCCTATACTTGTTCAAACTGAACCACAACCACATGAGGTTCTGAATCACGCCGACAATAACGTTGGCCGTCATGTTGTACGTGTAATCCCACCGCACGCCCTTGAGGTAGGCAATGTGCCCGGCGTAAAGCAGCACGCACAGCAGCGTCCACGCGCGCAGGACCGACCTCCGGCGCGGCGTCGGCCGGTCGAGGCGCATGATGCGCACCACGGTGTAGTACAGCCCGTACAGCACGCTCGCGCCCGCAGCAAAGTAGTCGAGCTGCTCCGTGGCGACAAAGTCGCGCGTATGGAAGATTGCGCTGAACGTCCACGAGGCGATGCCCACACCCGCGAGCCACTCGTACCAGGGCCGCAGCGGGTACGACGCCGGGATGACGGCGCGGAGCTTGCGCCAGCCGTTCTGGTGGGCCCAGAGGTTGCCCAGACTGAAGAGGGTGCTGGCGGGTTCCTGGATGCCCAGCATGCGTGGGAAGGGCCATTTTCCGTGGAACTGGACCACGCGCTCGCCGGCGGCGAGGCGCTCTTTTGTGATTATGTGTTGGCAGGTGTAGTCGCATTCGGAGGCGCAGGTCCAGAGGAGGAGGCGGCGGTGGAAGGCTGTTGGTAGGGGTTCATGTGTTAGCTATTCAGTCACCTTGTGGTGTGCGGGCAGGAAGGGGGAGAAACGTACGGATTGGCGTAGCATCTTTGCCGGGAGCGCAGTTCTCATCGTGGCAGACCTGGATCGCGAGGGAAGCGCAGAGCAGTATGTCAGTCACAAGAGACACTAGAGAGAGTTTTCTCAAGCATTGCTAGTTGCGAGCGCGAGCACAAGATTGCGCGCGCGCCTATGTGTGTGTATGTGGTGGGCACCAACTTGGACGCATTCTCGGAACTCTGGTAACCGATCGCCGTACGAGGCCTCTACGGCTACTGCGAAGATGAGGATTGCGGCGATGACTAGGAACAGAGGAGACTTTGATGGTCTCCCCGCTCGTGAGCTGTTCATGGCGTCTGCATCTATTGTCTGGTGGTGTTCGTATGCGAGCGGTCTTGTCGGCTCTCGAATCGGAGGGTGTGTCGCGTGCTACGTGGTCGGAGTGAGGGTTGGTCAGGGCGGGAGGTGGAGGGAGGAAAGTCAACATGAAGGTACGGAGTAAGGTAAGCTATGGTAATGGAAGGTATCCGTACGGAAACATGGGACACAAGGGTTCGGAGGTCTCGGACGGCTAGAGCCCTGTCACCGCGGGTTACATTGGTCGAATAAAGGTCCCGGTCAAGGTACAAGTAAGCTCCAGCTGCGCTGGCGGGGAATTCGCGTGCTTAATTGGCCGCGCTTTCCGGGGGCCATGAATTTGGCGGGGTTCATTCAATATCCAATATTAATACACCAGGCAGAAGTGCCCATTCATCCAAGGCCGAATAATCCCCAATTCTCACAACTTCAATCGCAACTTCGGTCTGCATCGAAATGACAAGAGCCATCATTGCGGGATTCGCTTGTGTTCCTCAGCGCAGGTAACAACACCATACGAATTCAAGCGGCTCATCCATTAAGCAACAGGAAGGACTCTGCCAACTTCTATTCATCAACCCAGATTGTCAGGTACAGTAACGGTCAAGGGAATACCAGTCCCATGTCTCTCAAGGTTATGCACTTGCTACATGAAGAAGCACCTCTGCAACCGCCGGGCGATTGCATTCTCTCGCCCGATCAAGAGCTGTCTGACCTGACACCGTCCTCGCATTCACATCGATACCAGCGTCAAGGAGAACCCTAGCCTTGGCATCAGACTCATGTCCAAACCCCAGGAACAGGGCATCTGCGCTCCCCGCCGTCAAGTGCAGCGCCGTCTCGCCGTCGTTGGTCCTCGCACCCATGTCAGCCCCGGCCGCAAGCAGGATCCGGACATGTTCGGCGCCCCCCCACGCAGCTGCGGCGTGTAGGGGAGTCTTTCCTTCGTCATCCGTCGCCTCGAGGTCCGCGCCGGCCCCGAGCAAGAGTCCTATCAGCTCCGCCGAGAACGAGGCCGCTCGATGCAGCAGGGTGTCGCCGCCCTGGCCTCGGACGGAAACGTCGGCGCCCTTTTCTATCATGAGCTTGACCGAGGCCGGCGCGTCGGAGAGGGAGTGCAGGGCGGCCGTGTCTCCTTTGTTGTCGAGGGCGCTCATGTCGGCGCCGGCGTCGAGAAGCACCTGGACCACGCCGAGGTGGCCGCGACTAGCAGAATGATGCAGGGGCGACTGTCCGTAGCAGTCTCTGGCAGTGACGTCCGCGCCAGCAGCGATGAGCAGCTTGGCGATCTCCTCCTCTCCCGCCCTGGCCGCTTGGTGCAACGGGGTCTCGTCGTCCATGGTGCGGGCGTTGACGTTGGTTCCGGCCCCGATGAGCATTTGCACTTGCTCGATTCCGCCGTCGGCGGCCGCCATATGCAGAGGCGTTTGGCCGTCGTAGGAGGCTGCAGAAGCGTCGGCTCCGGCGTCGAGCAGGGCTTTCATGGCTTCTGCGCTTCCTGGCCGCCCGGTGAAGTGGATCAACTGGTGTCGGCCAGGCATCGATGTCTGCGAGACGTCGGCTCCGTTGAGGATGAGCTCCACTAGCCGTTGCGTGTTGCCGTTCAACGCTGCATTATAGAGACATTCGTGCTCGCAGAAGTGTTTCGGACAGTCGTTTGATTTTAAGCACATGTTGCGTGACGGGGCGAAATGTGAAGAAGCAAGTGACAAGACACTCAGTAATAGAATAACTAATCCGTGTCGAGGTATCATAGAGAGATCGCGTTTTTTGCTCTTTGAGCAGTGAGTCTTTGGCGATTCAACCACATTGCCTCAGGTGAAGAGTTGTCAATTCCTTTTGAACCTTTTCAGGAGCCATCTCTAGCCTGGGGCGTTGGTAGGCAGAAGCAGCGGATTAAACTCTATAAGTTGAATGCTAGGCCGAGAATGGCACGTATCCACAAGACACGAGATGGGTCTCCGACACATCACGACCAACAGACATTTTTGAGCGAGGAATTTCTCAGGCACGATACCCGAAGAGCACGGATCTTAGGCAGAAGTGGCAGGCATCATGGTTCACCAAGAGTCGTGAGTCGATCTAAGTGGGGAACGCGATTTCGTAGCTTGTGAATCTTCCACACGGCTCGTGAACCAAGACCGTACTCCTCGACACAACTTGCAACATCTTAGTCAGTAGGTACAATTACAACAGAAATAGAAGCCATTGTGATTCATTGACTCCTGCTACCTACTTGCAGTACCTTGGACCCATGGCTTCGTTGAAGTACCCTTTCGAGTTTCAGGCATCGATGACCTCCTCAATCGACTAGATCAACGTCGGGGTGGTCAAGAGGAGATTGGGAAGGCTATAAAGAGTCCGACTAGCACGCAGCCAAGCTTGAGACATACTGAAGTCAAGTGGCACCCATATGCAGCAAGGAATGAGTATATGAATTGATATGTAGAGGCCGGCATTGTCTGGGAAGGTATTTAACAAGAGATGATCAGAAGCTAAAGGCCTGAAGGGACGAAGAAGAGGTAAGGTACAGATTTGAAAGTCGGAAATTTGGCTTTATAACTGGGAAGTCGAGTGTTAATGGCATTGACTAGGCCTGTAACTACATCATCGCAGAGGAATATTGACGTTGCTGCCCAATATGTCTGTTATTGACGCCACGAGTATTACTGCTAGAATACTGCCGGAATGACAACTAGTAAAATGTTTATTTGTTGTTCTTATAGATAGAACCTAAACTTATTGGTCATGCTGTACCCTGATCTGATAGGATTAGTGACCTTCCCCAGTCAAGGATGAACGAAAAGATGGTAGTCCTATGCGTCCTTCCGTCGCTAAGAGAATCGCGGCCGCAGTGGCGTTGGTAGAAGAGTGCTTAGAGTAGGATATTGCAATATATATGTATATACTGACTTGGGGGGTAAGCAGGAGTTTCAGTACAACAGTTAGGCTTTCATTAAAGAAATGAAAACATACGGAGGTTGTGGCTGTTTGGAAGCGAGCTTACATCAGTAGTGGCTACTTGAATGCTTGTCTCCCTGCACTCAGGTTCAATCTGGATATGAGCACGACCCGAACGTCTCATGAGATCAACATCTCTTGTCGAGGTAAATACATTAAATGATTAAATGGCTTTATGACACAGCACTGCTATCCTGTTGTTGTGTCGTCTACATGGTATTCGGCAGTTGCTTTGGAAGCTCGAACTTTCCCAGGTTAGTCTTTCAAGTCAGTGAAGCCCGATGATCACTCTCATCGTAATTCTTCAGGTTGGTGTGAATTCCGGACTCTGTAATCATCTCTATACGAGTATTCTCGAAAATTGGGCAACTTGGCCTTCTTGGTCTTCGATAGAGAGGCGGCCTTTACACAACTTGCAGATGTCCTGCCCTCAATGACATACGTCGCCTGCCTCTATGATATAGTGACACAGAACGCCCGCTTTCCGCCAAATATGAATTAGTCGATCAAGAGGTAAGGGCACCTAGCTAGTGAAACTGTATGAATGCTAGTGTGGAATATAATCCTCGATATGAGGCCAACGTAGATGGCTCGGTACCTGCGGGGCCTGCCAGGCATGCCATCTTGGCCACTCCTTGTGACCGTGTGTAGTTTGATAGGCATTGAGGAGCCGCTATGGCCACCGTGAATCGTGGGAAGGCCATTCTGCATGGCAGGATCAAAATCTGCATAAAAATGTAGCAAACAGGGGAAGACCAGTGCAAGAACCACTGGCCTAGGCAGATCAAGTAGTGAGACTACTTGCTTCGCCATTTTACGCCCTGAGCTGATCCGATCCGAGAGAAAGGTTGATGTTCGAAGACAGACTTAGTGAACTATTCTTCTCGGGCATGGAGACCAGATCCAATGTCAGACAGTGTATATGCCGGATCAGAGAACCTCGGAAAGAATTCTGCAAGAGCTTGACGGCATCGGGAGCCTTGGATAAGACTCGGAGAGCGTTGATGATATAATTTTCATTCACAGAAGGTCGTTGACTACTCACTCACGCCCTTGTCTCCGTCAACGATCGTGCATCCCCTAGTTTATTATATCCAGCCACCTCTTTCTACTTCTGTATGGCGGCGCCCGAGTATATGAAGGTGGCGAAGATTACGATACCCGGAACCAAAGCCTCATCTTTGAGCAGCTTCTTTACGCGGAAGATGTAAGTGCGCTTAGCTACATTGATACTCCTTGATTATTGGAGGTTCAACGTGCACACTTGCCTTGATTTCAGCGTGGAACCAATCACTTTCAACCCAACTTTGGAAACATACTTATCGACTGTGAAATAGCTGGGTTCCACGGGAAGCCCAAGAAACATCGGTATAGAGGTTCCTGAAGCTGCCGAACCTCATCGGAACCAAGAGTAATGAGATGTCTTGCTTTTTCACACTTCATTCAAGAGCCTTGACGGCGAAAGAGGCCCAGCAGCCTCAGCTATCACCCCTCATTTTCTCAGTATGAGGTGGTCACAATTCAGCAGATGCTGATTACGGGTGGTGCCATTGCGTCTGGCTCTGGGACCCCGTTGATAACGATGTGTTTCGCCGGCTCCGATGTGACGAATACCTACGGGATCCACTTGACCCGGCCCAAGACTGCAGCCGGTCGGGCGGTGGGGTGGCTTTACTCGCCGGGCCCGGAGCGGTCTGACGCCTGCAAGCACCGGTGCTGGGCAGCCGCGAACAGAACATGAACAGCACAAAAGAGAAAAGAAATACCGGACCGCCAAGGAGTCAACCGGCAACGGCAATCCGTTTGTACGGGATGTGGCATAAGGCAAACAGCACGCCGAGTCCGCGGACCAAGACCGGGGGCCAAGAGCTGCAGCGGAGGACAGGGATATCAGGGACTAAGAAGTTAAGAAGCAAGGATGGGAGGGACGCGGAGTGGGTCATCTCAGCCTTGGCCCCTGTGGGGGCATTCCTGTTTCAATTTCCAAAGAACCACAAGTCCTGACGTAGGTGTCAATTTCAACCCGCCAGACCAGGCCACTTTGGGCGTATCAATCAACAAACCCGTGGCACTCAATCACAACACCATCAGACTCCCGTCGAGTCTCACTCCAATCCAGCTCCAGCCAGTCTCCATCAGCCTCTCTTTACCTTAACCTTGGTAGCAGCAGCTTGCCGCGGCACGTTGTTATTTACTGTTACGGTTTAACCCTTTATTGACCCGTTGACCCATCGACCAGTCCTTCTTCACAGGCCTCCCATACCGGCACACCTTCCTTGCATGCCGCTAAATTTTACCTCTCGAATCGGTTCACCCACTTAGCGCACATGTATTCCTGATCGATGCGCACTACGTACTTCTTTGGAGGAAGACAGAAACACAGAGAGCCATTGCCAGAGTCGGCGTTACATTGTGCGATGTGTGAGTGGTGCCTTTTGGCTTTTTTTGCCCGGGAGCTGCCCTGCAAGCATGGAACCGGCGTGTTTACCCAATGCGAGCTGGTCTGTTATGGCCCATGGGTTGGCCGTTTGTGGGAGCTCTGGCCACTTAACTCATCGTCATCCCAACCCCAGAGCCCCCCCCAAAGATGCACACGCGCCAGCAAACAGATCGCTGACGAGGACCTTGACCTTGGCAGCTGAGAGATTGGGGGAACGCCCGTCCGCACACTTCAACGCTCCAATGCTGTCCGGCTGTCACCGACCACTCACGGCCCTCGCCTCATCCCAAAAACCAAGGCTACGCAACGCGCATATTCAATCGACTTGAGGTGAGGGACGAGGGAGAAGAGGAGGGGGACATACAGATGATGGAACGCCAACACGTTGTCAACCGATAAGCCTCAAAACCAATGGCAGGAGACGGGTCGTTGCTTACTTTTTTTTTTTTTTTTTTTTTTTGAAGGCAGCAGGAAGCTACCTAACTTACGTAGTGTGGGTTGATGCAGAGCAAGGTGGTCTACGCGTAGTATTACGGATACTCACACACGAATAGGATCAGATGGAAAGACCTCGGACCTGGTTCTTACACAGGAATTAGCTTATTAGCATACTGCATGTCTCTCTGCATGGAGTCAGGTGGGTTGATTTGCTGCAGCAAGGATTGCGGACTTGGACTGAGGTGAAGGCCCGGTCCTCCTGGCGCTGGCCTCTTCAATTCGAGGGATACAAATCAAGGGGAATCTCGGAGGCCGCCTTCAAAGGTACCTACTTTACCATATCTATTACCTGGTAGACAGTTGTGAATACAAGTATGGCATTGTGCTTGGGGGCGAACACTTGTCGATGACGGCCAGAAAGTTGGCCATCGCCACAACAAAGAAGCCAGCACTCGTCCAACACCACTAACGGCACCACCAAGGCCACCATCACAAAGTGTCCTTCTCCATCGAGTCTGTCTTAGAGTGTCGCAAAACTCCATGACGGCCTCTCCTTGGACCCAGTCCGACTGTACATAGTACTGTCCGTCACAGGTTCACCCCTAGAAACCGCCCCCGGTCCACCTTCCACCCTGCTGCAGCTCACAGCACGAACGGACAGGGCAGCCTGGGCGGCTTCATACCGAACCTGGACCTCCCTAGCTCGAGTTTCCAGCTGTAGCGCAGCAGCTCACTTTAGACCAGGACGTTGCCCACAGCGGTTGCGTTGTGGACTCTCCCCACCACCGCCGATAATCCCTGCCACTTTAATTCCTAGCTCGCGTCACTCTGCGCTACCTTGGCCCAGCAGCGCATCCAATCCAACACAACACACTTTTCTCGTGCGATTTGTGGTGGGATTCCGACAACACCCTCTCTCCGTTTAATCTTCCTGCTTTTCCCCCTTCCCATCTTTCACCTTTCCCCCTTCTCTTCAAGGTTCCTTCCAGCTACCGTCTTTGTTTGGCGTCGCAACACCAGATACCCGGCCATTGATACCCTCCCTTCGAGCTCTCAGTTCGTAAAACAACAAATCTTGAGACCCTCTGGGCTTCTTGAGAGCTGGCCGGCGCGCGCAAACTGGACCCTGCCAGTCTCATTTGCGCTGAGACATTGTAAGGAGCCACCGTTGCCCAGGGATGTTTCTTGGTCATTCTGTTTCCATGATCTGACTGTTCTGTTCTGCTCACAGGTAAAGACGAAACCAAAATCACAAATTCATCACAGAATCGCAGACATGGCTTCACATCCCCACGGAGAAGCCCTCGATGACATCGAGCACAACCCCCATGCCTCGGCCAACAGATGGCGTCACCAGGAGAGCTCGGCTTTCCTCCGCCATGCCGCCGGTGCTCACAGCCACGCACAACCCCGCGACCCCCAAGAACGAGGAACCACCAACGACCTGGCCGACTTTCTGAACCGCGACCGCGTCGAGCCCGAGAACCCCAATGCTCCGCCCAACTTCAAGCCCATCATGGTCGCTGCTGGTGAGGCCGCTGGCCAGGAGGAGCCTCGCGCGGCGGCGACCCACGCCCACGAGCAAGACCCCCCCGATGGCCGGGAGATCATCTGCGGACCGCTGCTCAATTACCGCAGGATGGACGAGAACAAGTGGTACGGAAGTGTCTTGATTGTCACGAAGGGCGGTGGTAAGACTCAGAGCTTCGCACCGCACTTGGTTCTGCACCCTGCGAACGCAGTGAATGGCCAGTACGCCTCTACGGAGACGAACGGTGTCAACGGCTCCAACGGTGCTTTCAATGGCGAGGTTTCCGGCGCAGCCAATGGCGCGGGCACCAGTGGCTCAGAGACCCAAGGTCAATGTCTCTACTCTGACCCTCGCAACACTTTCTGGGCCTTTGACCTGTCACTGCCCCTCAGCCAAACGGAGGCCAAGTGGGAGTATTCGATCCCCGATATGCGATTCTCGGCTGGCAACATCCGGCCTGATCGCTACCACTTCTTCGTCCCGGCCATCACCGAGTCGATGCGCATCATGTTCCATTCTTGCAACGGATTCAGCGTGGGCACTGATGAAGACGCCTGGAGCGGCCCCGCCTTGTGGAACGACGTGAACCGACACCACAAAGAGCGACCATTCCACGTCATGTGAGTCCAATGTCTTGGCCTGCTTGGTACGAGGTCGCTTTTTCTGACTTGCGCATAGGCTCGGAGGAGGTGACCAGATCTACAACGATGGAATTCGAGTCGACGGACCTCTGCGCGAATGGACCGAGATCTCGAACCCCAAGAAGCGCAGACACTTCCCCTTTCCCGAGAAGCTTCGCCAGGCTTGTGACGATTACTACCTGAAGAACTACATCCGTTGGTATGTGCATGGCCAGGGGGGAACATGACGGTGTCGAGAGCTAACATTGTCAACAGGTACTCTACAGAGCCATTTGCGACTGCCAATGCCCAGATTGCGCAGCTCAACATCTGGGATGATCATGATGTACGTTGAAGCTCGAAGATCATGGCGAACGATGTTCTGACCGGACAACCTAGATTATTGACGGATTCGGTTCCTATGTTGACGATTTCATGCGATGCGATGTGTTCAGGGGTATTGGTGGAACTGCCCACAAGTACTACATGCTGTTCCAGCATCACCTCCCTCCGCCACCGTCCACTTACACCTCGGGTACGTTTCTAGTTGATGGCGAAGAAATTCGGGCTAATCCACGGATAGACCACACCACAACGGCCGAGAACCAAGGACTTGACCCCAACCAACTCATGGATACCTTTGTTGCGCCGGCTAAGTCGGATCCCAGCTACATTGTTGGCAAGCAACCTGGTGTAGGTCATCGGTACCGACTCTTCCTGAAAGCACGACTAACCAGACTCCCAGCCCTATGTCGCTGAACACTCACATAACATGTTCGCCCGGCTTGGCGCACGTATTGCCTTCCTGGGTATTGATGCTCGAACTGAGGTAAGAACATTGAGGAACATACACTGGAAGTCAACATACTAATAACGTTTCACAGCGCACACGCCATCAAATCAATTACCCAGAGACATATGACTTGATCTTCAGTCGCCTCAGACAAGAGCTCAAGGGCGCTCAGGAGTCTGGACGCCCATTCAAGCACTTGATCCTTCTGCTGGGAATCCCAATTGCGTATCCAGTAAGTAAAGATGGCCTGTGAGATGTTTGTGCAGAGACTGACTGCGTTCCAGCGCCTGACATGGCTTGAGAACGTCTTCCGCAGCCCCATCATGGGTCCTGTGAAGTTCCTCAACCGAAGATTCGGTCTCGGTAAGTGTACAATGAGGAGACAGAACGAGTCTTGGCTTACTGACAATATCAGCTGGTGGTGTTTTCAACCACTTTGACGGCAGCGTCGATTTGCTCGACGACCTTGACGACCATTACACGGCCAGAACTCACAAGAAGGAGCGCAACGCTCTCGTTGAGAGGCTTCAGGCCATCTCGTCAGAGTTCTCCGTCCGTATCACCATCTTGGGCGGCGATGTGCACTTGGCGGCTATGGGCCGATTCTACTCGCATCCTAAGCTGAACATTGCTTCGGAGAACGACCACCGCTACATGGCTAACGTGGTGTCTTCTGCCATTACCAACAAGCCACCGCCAGCAGCGATTGCCAACTTGCTGGCCAGGAGAAACAAGATCCATCACCTGAACCACGATACGGACGAGACGCTGCTCAAGTTCTTTGACAAGGACCCCGGCGATTCGAGCAAGACGTCTAACTCCAACCATGTGACTATGCCGAGCCGTAACTTTGCCATTCTCACCGAGAACTCGCCCAACAATGGACTGGCTGCGCCGACGAACGGTGATACGCGGTCAGTGATTTCCGGCAAGGGTGGACACGACTTTCTCCATGTCGGTGAGGTGGAGTCAGGATCCAAGCACAAGGCAGCCGGAAAGCAGCACGGCACCGGCAACGATGGTAGCTTGGACATTTGCATCCGTGTCGAGATCGACCAGCACAACCGTGAGGGTCTCACGGAGGGTTACGGTGTCACTGTTCCCCAGCTCAAGTACACCAGCCAGCCGGTGCCGGTTGAGCCCTTCCCTGCACAGGAGCGCGAGAATGGACAGGGCGAGTAAAGAGGCTCTGTTCAAACTTGACGGTGGTGAAGGGAAGAGATGGTTGATGATCGACGCTCGACGTTGGCTAGCATTGTTGCATCGGTTGTCGGAGACACCATCCGATACGTTGTTGGTTGCATTACGTTATGTTATACCCATGAAGCGAAGGAGCTAAAAGGAAAGGGAGAAGACGGATGTACAACTCTTGCGGGTGCATCTGGGGGAGCTCGACCTTTGCTGTGTTTTGATAATCTTGTTTATTGTCTCAAAGAACCAAGTAATAATGATGAGGGCTCGGCCGACTACGGAACCATTAGGTCGATACCTGGATTGCAAAGCTTTCTTTATTGCTGTAATTCGTTTCTGTAATCAACCCCTTTGGACTGTGATAGGGCATGTGTACACGAAAGATGTCCATGTCGGAACAGTCATCCGATCCCGACTTTGGGGGATCGGGATCGGGAGAGCTGATTGCCTCTATCTATTCGGGCCCACTGAGCCGATCAACTCCGCTGCGGCACTGCTATCTCGACCCCAAAAATTCAAGGTCAGGGCACAATTGGCACCTATGATTGGCTGTACGTCTTCCCCGCAAAGCTGTTCAAGGTTGCGATAGGCAGCTGGTGGTGCTGGTGACATGCTTATCGGGAGCAAAGCGACACCGGGACCCCCGATTTCACCACCCCCAAGGGCCCCCGCAGCCCCTCACAAGCTCTCCGCCCGCGCAGCTTCGTCGCATTCTTAACCCGCGCCCACCCGACGTTCGCAGGTGCCCGGTGGTTGCTGGGAAGGTACAATATTTGTAGGCAGAAAGTGGCAGGGAACAACATCCGTGTCTCACGACTCGTCCAAATTCTCATCCCATTACGTTTCCTGACGTTACAAAAAACTTAATAGCCAGTCGGTTCGCCGTTTGCTCTCTTCTCCCCCGAGTGTCACCTGCTCTCCCGTCTTCTGCGAACCAATTGCCCATCACCCATACAACACATCGCTCACAGCTCATCACTTTGTTCTGCGTGTGTGTGTGTGCCTCGCCATCCTGTCACGTCCAATCCGATAGAGAAGACTGTTCACACAGCACAGCACAAAGCTGTCATATCTGCCCATCATGGCGTCCACACGAGCATCTGGGCTTCTCAACTCCCAGCTTCGAAGCTCTTCCCGCATCACATCCCTTGGACGCAGCGTCTCTGCAGTTCCGACCACCAGACTCACAACACGCCTGTCCGCTCCTGCGACGAGGACATCCACCAGAATGGCGACGTTTGCTGCCTTTAAGATCCCAAAGATCTCCAACGAGCCCAACGTAGGTTACAACGCCGGATAAGCTTGGTGAGGAGGCACTTGACTGACAATTATCACAGCACCACTATGCCAAGGGCTCCGCCCAGCGTGAAGGCTTGGATGCCGCAGTAAAGACCCTTCAGAGCAAGCTGCCTTTGGAGGTGCCAATCGTTGTTGGCGGTAAAGAGGTAAGTCAAGCCTACACATCTCTACAGCTCTCAATCCGACCATGTAAAGCTAATAATGTCCCCTAGATCTTGACGGGCGACACCGGAAAGCAAGTCAACCCCGCCGACCACAACACCACCGTAGCAACATACCACCAGGCCTCGCCCTCCGACGTCACAAAGGCAATCGACTCGGCTCTCGCAGCCAAGCCCGCCTGGGAGTCCCTCCCCTTTGCCGACCGCGCCGCTATTTTCCTCAAGGCCGCCGACCTCATCGCGACCAAATACCGCTACGACATCATGGCCGCCACCATGATCGGCCAGGGCAAGAACGCGTGGCAAGCCGAGATCGACGCCGCGGCCGAGCTGGCCGACTTCCTGCGTTTCAACGTTCAGTACGCCGAGGAGCTCTACGCCCAGCAGCCGCAGCACAACAGCCCCGGCGTCTGGAACCGCGTAGAGTACAGGGCCCTCGAGGGCTTTGTCTACGCCGTCAGCCCCTTCAACTTCACCGCTATCGCTGGTAACCTCCCCGGTGCCCCCGCGCTGCTCGGCAACGTCGTCGTCTGGAAACCGAGTGACTTTGCCATTGCCTCCAACTGGCTCGTCTACAACATCCTCCTCGAGGCCGGCCTGCCCCGTGATGTCATTCAGTTCGTGCCCGGCAACCCTGAGGAGATTACGAACCAGGTGCTGTCGCACAAGAAATTCGCGTCCCTTCACTACACTGGAAGCACTGCTATCTTCCGCAAGCTGTACGGTGCCATCGGCCAGGGCGTTGCCGAGGGCCGGTACGCATCGTACCCGCGTATCGTCGGTGAAACGGGCGGCAAGAACTTCCACCTTGTCCACCCGAGCGCCGACGTCGACAACGCCGTGAAGCAGACCATCCGTGGCGCGTTCGAGTTCCAGGGCCAAAAGTGCAGCGCCACGTCGAGGGCGTACATTCCTCAGTCGCTGTGGCCGCAGTTCAAGGAGGGTCTCATTGCCGAGGTGAACAAGATCAAGATTGGTGACCCGACGGACCACGGCAACTTCATGGGTCCCGTCATTCACGACGCCTCGTTCAAGAAGCTGTCGGGTGTCATTGATGCTGCCAAGAGCGATTCGTCTCTCGAGCTCGTTGCGGGCGGCAAGTACGATTCATCAAAGGGCTACTTTGTCCACCCGACAATCTACCACACCACGGATGCGAACCACAAGCTCCTGAGCACTGAGCTCTTCGGTCCCGTGCTCGTCATCCACACCTACGACGACGCCTCGGCACCAGCGGACGCCTTTGCCAACGTGTGTGAGCTGATTGACGGCACGGGCGAGTACGGCCTCACGGGCGCCGTGTTCGCGCAGGACCGCGCCGCGGTGGTGGTGGCGGAGGAGAAGCTGCGCAATGCGGCGGGCAACTTTTACATCAACTGCAAGAGCACGGGCGCCGTGGTGGGCCAGCAGCCGTTTGGCGGCGGCCGGGCGAGCGGGACGAACGACAAGGCAGGCAGCCAGAACTTGCTGAGCCGGTTTGTGAGCTTGAGGAGTATCAAGGAGGAGTTTGCGGCCACGACCAAGGTTGCGTACCCGAGTAACGAGGTTTAAAATGGTGTCATTGTGGAGGGGAAGAGATGTACGTTGTGATGGAGTCTTTGCCTTTACGGTTCTGTCAATTTTGGGCGACGGTATGGGATATCTGGGTTCTTTTGACACTCGTCACGACATGAGTGAAGCATTTACGAGCATTTTCTACGGTCTAAAATGAAAATATCGAGTCTATTTAATTAGCACACCTCAATGAGATAAAACAACCGTAGGTCGCATCAAGTCCAACTTCCCGGACGTGTGGTGATGTGGCGGCTCTGGTGCTGTCTGGCCTAAGCATGATTGCTTCTCAGGTCCGGTGTGTAAGTGAAACAATTGTGCCGTCAGCTTGGCCCACGAAGCTCAATAAAGGTATCCAATCGAGCTCTTATTCTCGAAAGGCTATACTGAACTGTCACGTGCGCGTTCGCGAACCCAAGAAAACGGATGAAGGTCGCAAAGATGGAGGTGGAGGGGCGGTGACATGAACCAAGCTTCTTGCTGGATCTCCCCCACCAATGTATAGCACGCAGCGGGTCAAGGGTTTGGTTTCCGGCCGCTAGCCCCAAGTTGGGTGCTTGGAGAACAGCCATCTGGCGTATGTATGTAAAGCTGGCGGTTGGCTCCTCTTTTATAGAGTTTCTGGGTCCCCGGTTTTCCCTGCTTATGCCTGCTTACCTCCCACTACACTTGAAGCAGAAGGAGAAGGAGGGATGATGGAGCGGAGGCCGTGGGGGGGATAGAAGACAGAAAGAGGTAATCCGGATCATGACCTGAGGTAGCTGGCGGCTATGCGGCTCACTCTGGACGTAAGGGTACGAAGGGTAGCTTTTGCATCGTTTGGAGAATTTCCCTCATAGAAGATGCGGTAGGCGGCCTCTTTTTCTGCATTTGACTATTCCGGTAATGGCTGAGGCAATTATCGAATCCGCACGAAGATGGGAGTCGAAATTGGGATATCCCGCGATACGGGCGATGGGTCAACGGGGAATTTACTGTGTACACCTCCCGAGTCGGAGTGGGAGGTTCATCAACAGAGCGCGCGTGCGAGTGAGTGGGCGAACTCACGTGGTCGTAGAGGTGGAAAAGATGTGAAGGGCCAACTTCGAAGGAGAAGAGTTGCCCACGTGCTCACTTTACAAGAGGACAGGGGCCCGGTTCGTCATCGGTGCAGTATAGCTACTGCGTAGGGACGGATAGGTCGTGTGTGTGTGTGTGTGTGTGTGTGTGTGTGTATACGAGTCGAGTAGGCTCAAACCCTCCTTTCAGCTCTGCGAATCAACCTCAAACACCGGGACGTCAGCTCCATCAATGACAGATACAGACAAGAGGCACGTTTTGCCCAGGCACGCGAGGCTGGGGAAGAAAGGTGGGATTTCCCACGGGTTCCGGGACGTTTCGTACAAGTGCACGGAAACGCGGCTCACTGGTGAAGGACCCAGTGGTGTAAGAGCGAGCCGGTGAGTTTTTCTTTCGACCAACGGTACGTTGAGCACATGTCTCGTGCCTCTCTCTGGATTCCTCAACTCGACCCCAAAGACAAAGTCGCAATCGGAAACTAAGCTTCATGGACCCGCTGCAACGCCTACCCTCGTGCCTCTTGTCCTTGGACTAAGAGGCATCCACAGGTTGTAGCGTGAGTAGGTAGGCATGGCCTTGGCAGCTGTGGGAGAGAATTACCGACCATCTCATTTGACCAGCCAGCTTCTCTACTGCGTCCACTGGGAGTGTGAGCTCGTGCGTCTTGGAGGGAGGGTTCTGATTCTCATCTGAAATCTGAAGGGGGAGTGTGTAAGAGTGAACCTTGCGTGCGGGCGCTCGGCTTGGCGCCGGGGGAGCAATTGCTCAGTTGCCATTCAGGAACACCATGTGCTCGAATCCGCCTCTCTGATTGGCTCAACGCCATTGAACCCTCGATGCCCTCTCCTGCCCGTTTCCTCGCCCAGGAGTCCATGTCCGCCCTCTTGATTGGACCATCTTCTTCTCTTTCTGCTCTTTGGTCTCTTTTCGTTCGTCTTATTCTTTTTTTCCTCTCCCCCAGGCTGTATGTATCTCTTGCGTCCACTTTGCGTTACTCTCCCGGCTTGTGTTTACGGGGGTTTTCCCTTTGGGAGAGACCCTTTCCTTTCTGGCCTGGGGGGGATGTCGCGTGCCCTCTGTCCTCCAAGCTAGTTCGTCGAGCAAAACCACCCCTCCTTCTCTTGCTTTAGGTACTTCCATCAGGGTTCTTGACACTATGCCGGGAGAAAGCACCACCCTTCCCGGCCATTATGTGGAAGAGGGGGGGCGTGGGTGGCTAGACGGCTGCTAAGAGGCTGACGGCTATCTGAGGCGAGCGAGTGCCTTGATAGATTGCCAGCTACGGGATACACGGGTCCGGGGGTTTGTAGTTAGATAGAGAACAGACAGGCGAGGCACGAGAGACAATAAGGACGAACAAGGCCAAGGATGGCGAAGAGAGAAAAGTGAGAGAGTCAGTCCAAGGTCGTGGCGGTCGTGCGCCGTATCTGTAGTTCATTACCTTTACTCTCTCTCTCTACCTTCTTCCCCCTTCTACATCCTCCTACGAACCTTTTCTTCTTCCACGAGAAAGCCCCCCCAGCTACCTCTACTTTCGAGACTCGCGTGCCTCTTTCTCACTCTCGAGTCCCAGTTCGGGTCTGAACCTGTGCCAGCGAATCGGATTTGCATCCCTTCTGGTAGACACCTCGCATCAACCGGGGGCGCTTCTGCATCTGTCGCCAAGCCCAGAACAGCTCTGGTGCTGCTACACCGACCGTCGTCTTTTGCCCGCGGGCACAGCCTCAAAACCAGACGTCAACCGAACTTGTCCCTCAGCGGTAGAGCCTCGAGAATTTCCCTCAAACTTCGGCTTCCCGTTCTCAATCTAGCTCCTGTCCGGTTGGGGAATCTCTGTTCGTGTTAATCGCTCAGAGTCCGCTCATACCTTTCGTCGTCTTCCTCTCGTGTTGGCCGTCTCTCACTCACAACTCACACGCACAAACGCACATCACACACAATGCCGCGTCCAACATTATTACCCACGCCCGCGTCCTCCACGGACATAAAGGGCCAAGACGGCTCCAAGGACCTCGCCTCCCTCCAGCTATCCTTTGAACTGCCGCCGCCCGCAATCGTCCAGGACGCCTCGAGGGTCTCCCCAAAAGACACGAGAAGGACGTCGCCGGCCAACACCAACAGCTTTCAGCCCATTTCGCCTCCCCACGTCAACGCGAACAAGCCGTACCCGGTCCAGCCCAGCGAGACCGTGAAGTCTCGCCGGCGCTCTTCGGCTGCCCAAAAGACGGCGGCCGCTGCTTCCAACGAGAGCTTCGCGCTGCCGCCGCCGCCGACTAGGTCACGCAAGATTATCCAGATGAAGCCGCGCGCTCAACAGCAGAACGAGGCCGAGGCCGAGGCCAAGGCCAAGGATAAGGACGCCCCGTCGGCGGCTGCCGGTGCCAAGTCCGGAGCTGCGGGTCCAGGGAAGGCTGGCTCGGCGGCGGCGAACGGGTCGTCCTCGTCCTCCGCTTCCACGGCGCAGGGCAAGAAGAAGGCGCCGTCGGCGACGAGCGCGGCGGGACGCAAGATTGCGAGGAAGACGGCGCACAGCTTGATCGAGCGGCGCCGGAGATCGAAAATGAATGAGGAGTTCGCCGTGCTCAAGGGCATGATTCCGGCTTGCACCGGGGAAATGCACAAGCTGGCAATCTTACAGGTTAGTTGGGGGAATCCACTCAAATTTCGTCCGTTGCCGGTTCGCTAATCATCACCAAATGGGTTCAGGCATCAATCGAATACGTGAGGTACCTCGAAGACTGCGTCTCCAAGCTCAAAGCCCAACGCGACGCCTCCGAGGCCCGTTCACCCGCCGAGTCCGGCCTGCAGACGCCTTCCGGCGGGGGCAGCCGCGCCGAGCCGTGGGGCCAAATCCCGCAATTCGTGCCGCGATACCAAGAAGATCCGGACGATGTGGAGATGACCGACTCCGAGGCCCCGTCGCCCACTTTTCCGCCTATGCAGCAGCAGCAGCAGCAGCAGCAACAGCAATACTCGCAACAACCACAACAGCAACAGCAACTTCCTCATACCCGCTCTCAGCAGCCGTCCGTATCGCCCGCCCTCTTACCGCAGGACTCGAGGCACCGCCACGACTCCTACTCGTCCGTCTCGACGGACCACCCGCGCCATAATAGCTACAGCTACAGCACGTCGACGACGACATCACCCGCGTTTGGGCCGCAGACGTACGGCGGCGGGTACGGCAGCCTTTCAGCGCTTACGAGTCCCGCGCTGGCGCCGCAGCGGGATCGCGATCTGGACCACGAGGCGACGGCTGCATTGTTGATGCTGAATAGCGATCGGAGGGGGACGGTTGGGGAGGCGAGTGCTAGCGGTGCTGGTGCTGGTGCTGGTGGCATTGTGAATCCGACGAGAGGTGCTGGGCGGGGGATGTCGGTTCGGGATCTGCTCAGTACTTGAGGGAAACCCATTTATCATCGAACGAGGGAGGAAAATGGCTGAAAAGGTGGTACTAGCCGTCAACGACTACCGGGAGAGAAACTCTGGGCGGAGCCGACGCTTCGACATCAGACTGCATGAGATTTGCAAAATGCGGTCTGGTGCCTTTCTATGTTGCGTTGGTCGAGAAGCCATCGCATGAATGCGGAGAAAACAAAATGGGATGAAGAGGTTCTAGAATCCTCAACAACTTGAGATTCACAGTCAAAGCTCTACAGGGGCTAAAATTCTCCATCTCCAATGCGATGAGAGGAAAGGCACGACTTTTTTTTTCCCCCACAGTTGCAGAAATACAGTGACGGACACTTGGGATGGAGTTGCGGCGGTTTTAGGCGTGGCGTATAGGGAACGTCACTGCATTGAAAACGGATGAATATATATCTAGAAGGGATTAATAGAACAACTGGTCGGATAACCAACCTCAGTTTCCGCATCTATGAATGATCCTCCCCGCGTTTTGACGGGTTTGACGGGGGGTTCTGACAAACATACGATAGGGGTCGTTGATCGGTGAAGAAGCGTTTGACCCTCTCTTTCAGTTATCCCGGTAAGGACGGGCTGAAAATCCCGCTGGCATTACATCCCGGTTCGTTTCTTTAACGGAACGTAGAAAAGAATGTGAGGACAGTCTGGACTCTGGAGAAGGGATCATGGATGAGATTGTTCCAGGGGTCGCTTTTACGAGTTTCAGGGTCTGGCGGCATCGTACGAGATGCTCACCCGTCCTTCTCCACCATCGACCCATCACGTGACGGTGCTTCAGTGTTGGAGGAGGCCCGTGTAAGTCGAGTTTGGTCCATTTGTGACAGTCTTTTGGTGTTTTCGCCGCGAACATGGTAGATTGGTGGGTTTGTTGAAACGAGAGTTCAGGGAATATGGTCTTTTCGTGTTCTGTTGGGTGTGGCGAGGGGTTTCATGGGGTACCTTGGCTTGGGATCTGACAAGAACTGGATAGGTATATAATAGGCATATTGCCTGAGTGATCGCCTCAATTAACTACCAAATATTGATTCACGACTTACTTCTTCTCCGACAGAGCCTTTTTGGCGTTCGATTTCGATACTCGGTCGTGACCAGGTCATCAGAGGAGAGATAAGAGTCATCCAGCACCGCAAGTGCCAAAGATTCAGACGAATCAAGTCCCACGACGTCTCTTACTCGAATCATCCAAAACCAACTCAAAAGACACAAGATGGCTCCGAGAAGCATCATGACAACCTACCCCCACGCCCACCACCGGCGCTACGCCTCGCCCCCAATAAGCCCATCTACCTACAACCCCGACGCAAACGACATCCTCGCCGAGCTGGGCCTGCGCGCCGACGACTCGGCCTCGAGCGCGGGCGATTCCAGCACGGGGTTCTCGACCGTCGACTCGGGCGTCAGCGTGAATGGGGGCGGGAGTGAGGGTACGGGTACGGGTAGCGGGGCCGGAGGCCGGAGGAGGAGGCGGAGAAACCGGAACCGGAATGGGAACGGTAACAACAACAATGGCAACAGCAACGATCGGTCTGCGTTCAATGGCAGCGGTGGAAGTATCAACATTGATAACAAGAATGGCAACGGCGGGAACTTGAATAGGCAGACGACGGTGGTGATCCCCCGGCAAGGCGGGGACCGGGATGAGAAGCCTGTGAGGTTGCAAATTGGGCTGAATCTGGATGTCGATCTGGAGCTCAAAGCCAAGTTGAAGGGAGATATTTGCTTGTCTCTGGTGTAAGTTCCACCTCTACCGATTCTTCTTCCCCTCCCCATCCCTTTCCTAGTCTCACACGGTCTCGACCTCTCCTTTTCCCCTTATTTTTTTTTTCGTTCACTTTTGAAACTGACGGAAAACTAACCAGACGCGATTGAACACAAAAAGAGTGGAGAGGAAATTCTCCAAACGAGAATCGATGCGGGTGAAGCCCAACTGGAAGGGCGAAGTCGACGTCAAAGAAATGTTCCACATGCGCCTCGGCAAGTTCAGCTTCAGACAGCGGTGGATCGACCGCGAGGTCAGCGAGAGTCTGACGGTGGCGATTGGGGCCTCGCTTGTGTTGGGCGGGTTCGTGGCTGGGTTTGCGGCGTCGAGATGGCTGTGCTGAATCCTATCTTCAACGTCGTCATCTTACAGACACGGGAGGGAGGTTTTATGGGTTCCTAAAAGGACAGGAGACTTTTATTGTGTATATTTAGAGAGAGACTGTGTGTACGTTGGATATTGGAGCATTATGAGGCGTTATGGAGAGGATACCGGGCTTCGTTTGCGGAACACAAGAAGCTGAAAAACAGGAAGCTCGGAGGGAAGGTTGTGGATGGAATTGCGCTTGCAAACATGGTATTCTCGAAATACACCCAAGTCGGTTGGGATGAAAAAGTGCTAGCCACAAGGGACCTTTTTGCCCTTCCATCCGGCCGGAAACGTGGAAAGTTGGGTGTTGTGGACCCGGCCTTCCGTTGCAGTGTCATGAAACTTCATGCGGGAGGTGATGGCGTGTTTTCCATGAGATGTGTCTGTGCGGCGTTTGTGAGGAGATACCCTTCCAACAACTCCCCCTGGCAAGTATGTTCGCCCAGTTGATGGGCACCTGTGTAGAGTTGTCAGAAGCTCGTCTCGTGGTCTTCTCTCGACTCTAGCTTAGACCTCGCCGGCCACACCGAGACTCACCGGTGACCCAGCAGGCTGGGATATCTCGGTAAGCGTGCCGCTAGCGTCAACTTTGGCGTCAATGCTTTCTGCAGCACGTCTCCACACAAGCTCTAGCTAATTACCCAATCGGGCATATCAGACAAGGGTCCTCCACTATGTACATCTTCAATGCCCCAGCGCCCTTTTTGCGACTATTTTTTTTTTCATCCCAACTTTTAGTCCCACGTTGCGCCCTCACGCCATTCTTACGTCTTGTCCACATTGTACCATTCAGCACACGACACGCCAAGGGCCAGGTGTTTTTGATAGGACAAATTTCAGCACGAGGCTTCGGGCGGGAGCAATGTCGGCCATTCTGGAGTCCATCAAGAGGTTTTTCCTCGGCTTAGCGCGTGGAGCTGGAGATTTCTACAGGTCCATCGTCAGCTGGCTCAAGATGGCATACTCACCGTGAGCTACCTACGATTGACGAAAAAATCCTGGCTTAAATTTGCTGATGATTCCTGTGAAAGAAATCCATACTATCGTGGCAACATCATCACCGGAACCGCCGTCGGCGGCCGGGCACCCTTTGAAGGCAACCTGCGCATGGTGATAGCGCAAGTCTTCCAACCGTCCGACTGGACCGTCCTGGAAGTCGCCGTCCTGCGGCCCTCCGGGTCGCCGTTCAAGGCCGTGCTCAAGCTCTTTGACCGCCGTTTCTCGCCGTGCATCCAGCGGGCGCGGCAACGCCGGGGGCTCGGCGCGTGGACGCCAGAGTTTGAGGAGGAATTTGTCGACTATGTCCGCCGGGGCGCCGCTAACGAGTACCTCTGGGGATCCGATAGCGATGAGGAGGACGACGACGATTTCAAGAGAGATGAGGCGGATGAGGAGGCTGGAGGCGAGGGGGAGAAGAAGCCCGTCAACTTGCTCGAGGAGGAGGTGATCCGCCAGTCTCAGTGTGATGGGATTGCTAATGCGCGGTTGAATCGGTTGCAATCCCGCATGGGCGTGGAGAAGGGTATCAGATTGCCCAAGGCACATTGCACGGTGCAAATACCAATAGGGGGAGACGTGGACAATCGTCTGCTGGAGGTTTCTGGGATCTTGATGGAGTATGTCCCTGGGTTTAGCTGTGACGATACGGAATGATGACAGCGCTCGAGGATGATGGAAGTATACGGTCGGGAACATGTAAGAGTACTTGATTTGGAGAGGGCGGCAGCGATCACTTCGGCATAAGGTCAACGGAGTACTTCGGAATTTCGGTTAAGCGGAGGGAGTCTGATAATGATAATAAAGAGCATTCTCACACAAGTACCCGGTAAAGGGAGTACATCAGCTCCCTTCTTGCTGCAACGCAAGATCGTTACCTTGAATTTATGTGCCGATGGCTGACTCTGTCGACTCTGTTCGCTCTATCCCTTCGAGACGAAGACAAACGAGTGATAGTTTAGCCTTCGCGCGTGTGTTGCTCCACGCTGCAGTAGCGAGAAAGCTTTGCCACCGAGTCGTGGTAGTATAGGTAGTGCGTGGTTGAGAATACCGGGTTTCAAAACCCCATCCAGACCTATGAGAATTGCAGTGGCTGGTTGTCTGGAAAAAATAGTAATTAAGAGTCGTTGGCTCGGCGATTCGAATATCAAGTGAGTGTGTACGATGGCTGACTTCGCGGAGCAATCTCATGACGAAACACCGGAGCTTACGTTTTCTAAGACCGAGCCCGCGTAGTCGATGATTTCTTCTGTTTGAATAATCTATGTTGGCCCGGGCTGTTTGAATCCCATACAGGATATTGGTTTGGCATGCGGCAGGTGGCATGAGAAATTGGAATGTTCGAAGTACCTCTGCGTATCTTGGCTCTGGCACTTATGATCGAAATCACGACTTTGAATCTAGTGATATGACCCAGACAGATTTGAGGACAGATGAAAGTCCTGTAGCAAGTTCGTTTTCTAAGATGAAGAAACCACGTAGCAAGGTCCAGGCCATGGTTCTGCCTGGCAGGACAGTGACAAAGATCAGATGACCCGAAGCTATTCCCAACCACCGGTGACTGACATGCTGGTAAGTCCAGACAACATCTCATTTTGCTAAATTCATCTCATCAAGATACTCGAGATCTGCAAATGATCCAGGCTGCAGCCGGCCTCGGATGTCATTCATGAGGTTGGAATCGACTCAATTGAGTTTTGTGTCAAGGATGGGGAGTGCACCAGGCAGGCAACAGCGGGCAGTGGCGGTCCACGGCGGGAAGAGAATAGTGGGTCCACACGGCGGTCACTGGACTTCGTGTCAAAGACCTCGCCGCGAATTAGGCAACATACCCCCCTGCATGCCCCGAAGCGTGTCAGAGCTCTCTCTTTTCGTCCCTTGGAGCGCGTATCCTGCCTAAACTACGTGACAGCTTCATGCGGCACAGTTTTTTTTATGCCTGTACCCATACGTGATTCTCGTTTCGCCATGGAACTTTGGCCCTCCACCCATTGGATGTAATTTCGTCTATGTAGGCAAGTCTCGTGGTTGGTAAAGGTACCGCTTCGCAGCAGCCCTGGTACCGAGCTGAGCTGCTGGTTTGATGACAGGACGCATCCGTAATAGCGCTAGGCTTATGTACCTCTACGGTAGACAAGACACGAAAAAGGTACCTTGCATCTGACATGGTTTTGCCTGGGACGATCTAAAATCCTCATCCCCTCCTTTTTACGAGAACAAACGGTCAAGAAGGAATGCGCCAAACGGCCCCCTCCAGATTATAAGATAGCTTCAGTTCCTCATCTTCTTCTCAAACGCATCTCTTGTGAACTTCCATCCTCATGACTTCTTCTCTCCTTTTTCCATTGTCTGTCAATTGATCCTCCCAGCCTCATCTGACAAGCTTACATCGTTGATCGTCTACCCCACCCACGGATCTATTGTGCTTGAATCCCTCTTGCTCAAGCCGGGTTACACGCCTCGACTCCTGACACTGCTCACGACACGACCAAAAGAGTCACTCCATAAAAGCAATCCCCTCCCAGACTCAATCAAATATCAATCCCAATACTTTCCCACAATGTCACTCCCAGAGCTCCAGCAGTTGCCAGTTCCCCACGGGGACCTGGTCAACTACATCCACGACCATCCAGAGAAGAAGATGGTCGAGATCCTAGAGCCCTACCGCAAGTACGAGGCCCAGCTGCGCTCCGTCTTTGCCCAGGACCGCAAGAATCCCGCCCTCGACGATCCGCACATCAACCTCGTGCCCCTCTTTACAAAGGACACCAAGAACATTAGGACTCGCGCCCGCTTCCTCGCCGCCGAGACGCAGGAAGAAAAGGACCGCTACATCATGGCCCTCCCGGACGACAAGCGCCGTGCTAATGGCTCGCCCGCTGTCGTCTCCGGCCTCAAGGATTTCCAAAAGAACTTTAACGTCTTTTCCGAGTCTTCTCTTGTCGATATGAACTGGGACAACGTCGTTGCTGCCGGTTCGTCAGTCATCAACACCCTTCTCCCTGTTCCGCCAGAGTTCAACACGACCAAGCGCAAGCTTCGAGAGTATTACCACGAGAAGTTCTGCCCGGCGTCTGATGTGGATCTTTTCTTGTACGGCCTTACCCATGAAGAGGCCATCGAGAAGATCAAGGAGATTGAGGCCTCTGTTCGGGATGCAATCTTGACAGAGGTCACGGTAGTTCGTACCAAGTACGCTATCACTATTGCTTCTCAGTACCCTACTCGTCATATTCAGGTAAGGACTGCCACAATTTCATGCTATTAGTCACCAGCACTAACCGCCATTCCAGATCGTATTGCGTGTGTACAAGTAGGTAGACCGGCAGATGTGTCTGATTCCAAGTGACTATCAAGCACGAGGCTAACCTTAAAACACTTAAAACAGGTCTGTTGGTGAAATTCTCACCGGCTTCGATATCGATGCAGCCGGCGGTGCGTACGATGGAAAGCAGGTTTGGGTGACTCCTAGAGCCTTGGGAAGTTTCATCACTCAGGTCAACCACATCGACCTCACCCGCAGGAGTCCTTCCTACGAGAACCGACTTTCAAAGTACAGCCACCGCAATTTTGAGGTCTACTGGCCAGAGCTTGATCGCAGCCGCGTCGATCCTACCATCTTTGAGCGCAGCTTCCAGAGGACTCTGGGTCTCGCGCGTCTTCTCGTCCTTGAACGACTTCCCACGCAGTCGGTTCGAGATACATATCTCAACAAACGACGAGAGGAGAGAGGCAGACCGACGACGAACCGTTTCAACCCTCATCATCTGCATGGCAACATCAAGGACAACTTCGAGGACGAGGTTGCCGACTGGGTTGACGAGAATGATGTGTCCAACTACCATACCTTCACGGTGCCATATGGTCACGGGTATGTTCTAGCTTCTCCATCGCCTGATGAATTTAGAGTCTGACATCAGGCAGGTTCCACGCGAAGAAGATTGAAAAGCTCTGCTATACAAGGGATCTCTGTAAGTCACAGCACGATTTGATTCTAAGCGGTCTACTAACAAGCATGTAGTGCTCAACGCCGAATGGAACCAACCCGAAGAGAGAGAGGTGTATCTTCACCGCCACCCCGCCTTCTTTGGACGTGTCAAGGATGTTATCGAAGACTGTTGCGGCGGCTGCCCAAAGGCCGTTACACCGGAAGAGGTCGAAGTCGCTGAGAAAGAAGCGGAGATTTACATCTCAGGCAAGGTTAGCTTCTTGATTGACGATCCTGGTCGGCAGCAGATCGGCTCTTTCAACCCCCTAACGGAGAATGACTGGACCGACATGGCCTATGTTGGAAACACGGCTCGTCTCTGCCAGAGTATCGTTGACGGTGACGTCGAGGAAGTCCGAGATTGGCTGTCCCAAGAGGGCGCCGATCCGAACAAGCGCGACTACACGGGACGCACGCCTCTCCATCTCGCCGTCATCAGCTCCACGCCCGAGGTCGTCCGTTGTCTGGTCGAGTCTGGCTCGCGCCTAACTGCTCGCCTTGCTGACGGCAGAACGGCTCTTCATCTTGCGGCCGAGCGCGGCAACGCTGACATGATTAGGATCCTCATGGACAAGAGCATTACCAACGAAGAGGAGGAGGAACAGAAGGCCGATCGCCGTCGCAAAGCAATCCAGACTCGACTTCAAGACCAACCAGATCCAAAGACGTCTCAAGCGCAGGACGACGAAAATATGGATGCTGAAACGGACGGCGATTCTGAAGATGACGATGACATTGAGATGGTGGACGCGGGCAACACTGAGGCAGATGCAACATCTATGGCGACCGGGTCTTTCGTCAATGTCAAGGACGAGAATGAAAAGAGCAAGGAAGACCTGGTCCTGGAAGACGACTCGACTGACGAGCCCGATTTCTTCAAGACTGACGTCTTGGCTTGGGATCTGCCCTGCTCGCCTCTGCACCTTGCCATTTCCGAAGGACACGAAGATGCCGTTAGGCTTCTCTGTGACTATGGCAGCGACGCTATTCTCCCCGTCAAGTTCCTCAACTCTGACAAGCAACCCACCGCGGCTATTTTGACGCTCTCCCTCGCCCTTTCTCTACCCATTGAGAAGGCCAAGTCGATGGCTCTTCTCCTGATGAAACTCGGCGCCACCTCGTCTCAGGCAGACATGAACGGATGCACAGCGTTCCACCGCTACGTTAAGAACGGCAACCAGGAGATGATTGACACCCTATGGGAGAACGACAAGGTTGGACTCAAGACAGCGCTCAATCACATGGTCTTCGCTGCCAGCTACTGGAACCCGGTGGCCATCGCGCCGATCCACACAGCCATCGAGAACGGCGACTCCGTCTTTGTGCTCAAGTTGCTTGAGGCCGGCGCCAACCCGCAAATCGACTTTGACGTTTGGCTGAAGGCTGCAAAGTTCTCCAAGTCGAACAACCGACTTGGTTCGTATGAGGACAACAAGAAGCAGTTCAACCAACATACAGATCAGCCGTTGATCGTAGCAATCAAGAACTGCACCGATCCGGATATTGCTCTGAACCTCATCGAGAAGGGTGCGGACCCCAATACGATGACGACCAACTCGTACCGCGCCATCGAAAACGATTACCAGCGCGCGTACAACAAGGGAGAGACGGCTCTCGACCTCGTGCAGCAGCAGCTCAAGAAGCTTCGTGACTTCAAGAGCGACAAGTTCACACAGGTTATGCCCCATCTGTCCGCCGGAATGGACGAGTTCCTTGCGAGATACCCAGAAGATACCTACCAGCACTGGCAGATTTCTGAGAACATCTACTGGCGCAGGGTCAACTACAAGAGAGGGGTGGAGAGCTACGAGAAGGCGAAGAAGGACTTTGAGGAGCTCAAGGGCGTCCCGGAGAAGATCGAGGCCATCAAGGAGGTCATTACCTCGCTTGAGAAGCTGGAGAAGGCCATCATCGTCAAGGGCGGAAAGACCTTTGCGGAAATTCATCCCGACATCAAGTTTCCGGATAACAACCCCACGTCGCACAACAGACCTTGGGAGTCTCAGAAGAAGTTCTACAACTACAGCTACGTTTTCTCATTCCGTAACGTTACTGATGTCACGGAAGTCCGGAAGGCTGCATACCTTGAGCTGTAAGTGCAAGACATTATTTGTTGTTCGGTATTTATTTAATAACGTCTGCTTAGATTTGAGGCTGCTTGGGCTGGCGATCTGGAGAAGATCAAGTCACTCACACTCCAAGCCTGGGGCAAGGATCAGGCGGAGCCTCCTCTCAAGATGGCAGTGAACGACAGCAAGGACAACACCCCTTTCTCGCTAGCCTACCTCCGCGGCCACCACGACGTGGCCCACGCGATTCTCGAGATCGTCATGGCCCAGTATGCACCGGAAGATCGAGACGCAATGCGGTACAAGCTGGACACAGGCGGTCCCGAGGACGAAGACGACGAGGACTACGAGAGCGATGCAGCGTCCAACGACGACCCCAAGATCATCTCGGAGATTGTCGACAAGAAGTTCACCATTGAGAACATTGGTCAGGTGTCGATGCAGGTCAAATCCACGACCAAGCCGCTCGACTTTCTGGGACAAAAGACGCACACCTTCAAGCCCGTGGAGGGCAAGGCGCGCAGCTGCAAGAATTCGAGCCAGACGCTCTTCCAGTTCGTCCTGCAGCACGACGACCTTGCGGGGCTCAAGACTCTTCTGGATATGGCCAGCCACTTTGCGAGCCAGAAGCTCGTCAGCGGGGCCGGCGTGGCTCAGGATGAGGAAGATGGCAGGACTGGCCGTTTCGAGTTCCCTGAGGGCGACTTTCTCTGGGCCGTTAAGCACGGCAAGACGGCGGCTCTCGCGGAGATTATCAGCCGCACCGGTGCCGGCATTCCACTCGATGATTTGGTAAAGAAGAGCGGCGTCGAGATGAAACGCAAGTCCAAGTATTACCTGGGTCTGTCAGTCTATGGCAGGAAGAGGTAAGGAGAAACTCACAAACGCACTTTCGCCCCCGCGTATCATCAGCCTGCTAACCCCTAGAACAGAAAGGACTGGGCTACGGCCGGGAGGAACATGGTGGTCCGCTCCACCGGCGTCAGGACGCCGCCTCTGCTCCACGCCGCCATGGCTGGCAACATTGATGCCGTCGAGTGGTTCCTCGGCGACGCACCTCATCGTCACTACGTAGACTTTGGAAAGTCCAAGGCAGCCCGCGAGGATTCAAGACTGAAGCATCTCAGCCAAGCACCGGGCGGCTTCGACCGTGCCATCTCCAAGTGGCTAGGCATTCAGAGTGAGTTTACCCTTTTTCACATACCCCTTTCCTAATGTCACTAACACAGAAAATCCAGATGAACTGGTCATCCACTGCGCCGTCATGGGACCTCCAACAGAGGCCACAAACCAAGTCATCAAATACCTAGCCCAAGCCTGCCCGGCCTCCCTCGACTACAAGTCCACCCTCGGCGACACCCCCCTCTGGCTCGCCTTCCACTTTGGCCGCCTCGACTTCGCCCGCACCCTCATCGCAGCCGGCGCGAATCAAATGGCCCGCAACAACGCCGGCGACAACATCCTCCACGCCGCCCTCCAGGGGATGCCCCGCGCCTGCCGCCTCGGGCCCGTCCTCGACCTCGTCGACGCCGGGATCCGCCCGCACCTCGCCCAGCAGCGCAACAACCTGTCCGAGAACAACGGCACGACGCCGCTCCACGCCTGGATCACGGCCGTGTGCAGCTCGCGCCGGACGACGTACCACTACAACCCGGTCGCGAGCAAGAACTACGCGGACAACGCCCAGATCCTCGCCGTTCTCGCCCGCCTCATCGAGTTCTCCTCGAGCGGCGGCAATGCCGAGCTCGAGATGCTCAACGGCGCGGGCGATACGCCCCTCCACACCGTCGTCATGGCCCACGACGCCGTCCTCGCAAAGGCCTTGCTGAGTTACAGACCGAAGCTCCTCTACCGCGAGAACGCAGTCGGCCGCACCCCCGCCGAGATCGCGCGCGAGAACGTCACGGGCGAAAAATTCCTCGCGCCGAGCCCAATTACGCTGTTCCAGAGTAACCAAGACCCTTCGACCATTGTCAGCCGGCCCGTCGAGTCCTTTGTCAAGAAGGACGATGATGAAGAGGAGGTCAAGGATGCGGACGGCAATGGCAACTCCTCCGCCCGCCTCACCGACAAGCAAAAGACGTGGCGCGCCGTCCGCGCCGTACAGGAACAAAACCCGGACAAGCGGCGCCTCGTCTCCCTCAACGAGGCCAACGACGTCGCGAAGCGGCTGGGCGAAAAGTACAACGCCAGTCGGTACTTTAGCATCACGGCGCGGCAGGACGAGTACGAGGACCCGGAGGATGCGGCGGCGGGCAACAGGGACGAGAAGAGTGATTTCGCGGCCCAGACGAGGAACGCCAGCGCCGGACAGATGTGGAGTTTTCCGCAAGACGAGAGCAAGGAGAAATGCCCCGGCTGCGGCGAGAAGCATTGAATGGCTGAGACGTGTCCTGGGTTTCTGTGGGAGGTGAGGGATTCGGAGGGGAAATTGATGGGTGAGGGGAATTGGCTTGCAGAGATCTTTGATGATTTGAGGTTTTTGGTGTGGTGGTTTTGGAGTCATATTCTCGATGTTGTACGGGATGGTTTTGTCTGTCGGAAACACGGAGGAAGGGCATGGCTTTGATGAGTAATGATAAATCAACAGAATGACATAATGACATGGCTGATGATCTAATTTTCCATGTGCAGTGCTCGATGGCTTGATAGTGATGAGTTGGCGATGTAAGTGAGGCACAGTTTCTCTGTAAAGGTTTGGAGGGGGGTAGGGTTCAAAATAGGGGCACCTCGGTCCCGTTCCAATACAGGTGAACGAACTCAACATCAAGAGGTTCAAAAAGCTTTTTCAACTTTCCATGCTAACGCTACCTCCCGTGGGGAAAAAAAAACCGCTAAAAACTCCCCGGGTATCTTGAATTACGTCCCTCCTCAAGGGCCTCATCTTTGCCCCCTTTTCCCCAGATATCCAGACTCGAGCCACTGCCATTCCGGGCCGTGACACTTTGTTTCAACGAGAAAAAAAGGCTGAGGCTGACATCCTCATCTGATCCCGGCCGACGTGTAAATCGTGAGACCTCATCTTATGTAGACCTCAATCGTTTCCATGTCGCCGATGTCAGCCTCCTCGACAGTCGTCTCCTCTCCGAGCTCGTCACCGTCAAACATGAGCGTGATGGGCGCGTCCTCAGCCAACCCACGCATTTTCCGGAACAACTCCATGAGCGTTCCGATGGTGGTCGACGGCCTCACCGAAGTCTTGAGCGGCTCGTCCGTCTTGGTCTTGAGGAGAACCTTGATCTTCTGCTCCACCTCTGGCTCGATGGCATCCGGGCCATCGCCCTGCTCGCCACCTTCGTCGTCAGAGTAGTCTCCGAGGTCGTGTCTCCTCCTCCGCGCCTCTTGCTTCTCGTGCTCTTCCCACAACTCGCGCGTCCACACCTGCAGATGCACGTTTGTCCAGTCGTCGTCTTTGAAGCCCTCGGACAAATCTGCTACACCGTCGCCACCACCGCCGCCGCCACCGTTCTTGCGGAACGTAGCCTCCAGGTCGAGACTGTGCAGTGTCGTGGTGTCATACAGCTCATGACCGCGCCATGTGAGGAATACACTGTCCACTTCCGAGCGAGGAATCTCAATACGTTCCAGCTGGACTTCAATCCACTTCATACGAATCACCTTGAGCGGCTTGGCAAGCGTGAAGCGGAATTGCCGATCCCTGGTGCCTGGTATATCAGAGGTGACGAAAACGTTGACGAGCTGGTTCTCGTCCTGCTCGAGAGCCTTTTTACGCTCCATGGCGCGTCGGACGTATTCCTCAAATTCATCATCTTCCTCTCCTTCCGGTGCCGCTGCCGCTCCTGCGACAGATGACTTTTTGTCTTCGTCCATTCCTTCTACAAAGGGGTCGTCCGAGTCAATCATGAGAGGCGACACCTCGGGCTCCGAAGTCTGTCTCCGGCGGTGCGTCTTGCGGACGGGCGACGCTTCGTAGATATCGTCGCTGGCCACATCGTCGACGTCGTCGAGGTCTTCGTCGCTATCTTCGATCGCGATGACGGGCTTGTGGGGTATCACCTCCTGCTTCCGAGGCGTCCGCGAGGCGGCGGCGCGGGTCAAGCGCTTCGAAGGTGTTTCTGTGCCTTCGCGGCGTTTGTAAGGCGACTGCTTTGTTCTCGATTGCGGGGATTCGTCGCTGGTTCGCGAGCGTTTGGATGGCGGCGTGCCGGGTTCCCTAACAGGTGAAAATTGGTGTCAGAAGACAGCCATGGTGGTAGTGCGAATATGTGTTGGGAGCGTACCTTGTTTCCCCTTCAACGTCGGTCTTGCCAGGCTCCTCGCTCGCTCTCGGCGCAGGCTCCGTCTCGCGCTCTGGCGATCGCGCTTGTGTGCTCTTCTCTCGTTCCGCCTGCTTCCGTTTCATACGCCGCTCCTGTTCGGCGACTGCGACGGGGAAGAACTCGGCGGAGCGCTTGAACAGACTGAGTCCATCGTCGTCGTCGTCTTCTTCTTCTTCGTTGTCGTTCTTCTGCGTCGCGGGCTTCGGGTCGGACTTTTGTCGCAAAGCGGTGGGCTTGAAGGGAAGGCGCCTCTTGGGTTTAGCTGCGTCTGCCATGGCTCGCAAGTGGACGTTTCTTCTAAATACACTGAGCGGCGGGGCAAATTTTGAGTCGGAATTCGTTTTGCGATCCGGTGCAATTTACAGGGTCCAAGGCGCAGGAATTTGGATGATGTGAATTCTGTACCGACTTTATGTGGCCGTTGTGGTTCTTTTGTAAGTGAACTTTCTGTAACCGAGAAAAGGTCAGGCCATGCAGAGTAGGCGCCAGAGGCTGGGCCCAAAGGAGAAGGCGGCAGGTAGAAACATCACGAACAATGCGACAGAAGAAGGGGAGAGAGGGACGACGAGGCGTCCTGGCTCGCGCACCACCACCAAATATTTGGGTTGGGATTTGGGGGGGCCGCCGTTGTTTCCGTGGTGAGAGCAAAAAGATTGATTCGGCTGGTCCCACCTTACCAGGGCCACAGGGGAGGACCTGGAGGGGGATGGAGTTCGCCTTCGCACGCTGCTCAGCTTGGAGTGTGCGCTGCTCGGGTAGCCCTACAGTGCGAGCTGACCCTGGGAAAAGCTAACGCCAGGTGCGATCCAGGTACCCCAGGTACCCAGGCCTTCGATGCTCTAACAGAGGGCAGCCGTCAACACCATCACCGCCAGCTGCCAGCAATTCTGCCAACATCATCACCTCACCAGTTTGACGTCCCACAGCCTCAACCACCACCCACCGTCACGTCAACCCGCCACGGAACAACCTACATCCCGAAGCCCTCTCCAATAACTCATATCCATCTCACAACATCCAGACAACGACAATGGAGAACGGAAACATCAGCCAGGGCGAGGGCAAGGACCCCTCCAGCTTCCTCAGCGATATCATCGGCAACCCCGTCACCGTGAAGCTCAATTCGGGCGTCGTCTACAAGGGTGAGTGCCTCAGCCGTCATTACCAAAAATGAGATGAGCCCAGGCTCTATTCTTGATGTGGTGAGAAGTCTCTGACCGTATACGTTCATTATAGGTGAGCTTCAGTCCGTTGATGGCTACATGAACATCGCCCTGGAGAAGACGGAGGAGTACGTCAACGGCACCAAGAGGCGGTCATACGGCGACGCATTTGTGAGAGGAAACAACGGTGATTCTTACTCCATCCCAATTTTCAATTCAATTCAACTGACAGATAGTGCAGTCATGTACATTTCGGCAGACTCTTAGGAGGCGCGGATGAAGATGTCAACAATGGATCGGTTACTGGACTCTATCCACCAGCGAAGAGGTCTATGAACGAGTCTAGAGTGCTCGGGAGGCGTCCTTCATGAGATCTACCAACGCAGAAGAAAATATACCCTCAATTCTACCATATGGCCGAACGTTCTCTGCACCCTTTCGCCTTCGTCTGACCAGAATAGCAAAAGCACCCCCCACTTACGATGCAGACCATCTCACCACGGCTACAACCTCGAAGTCCACGCAAAATACGTAACCCCATGCAAGGCAACCTCCCCCTTCTCATTCCTCTCCACGCTCTCCCCGCCTAGAATGGCATCAAACTCGGCCTTAAACGCCGCGGCCCGCGCCCCCTCGAGCACCGCGACCTGGCTCAGCGTCCGCAGCCGGTTCCACACCGCCTCGGGCGTCAGCCAGACCGTGAATGGCACTTTCTCCTCGCCCACGGGCACGCTGAAGAGGGGCATCTTGCGCCCGCCCTCGAGGACGACGTCCTTGACGGCGCGCAGCGGGTTGGCGTCGAGCTGGCTGTCAAAGACGTCCTTCCAGACGAAGTCGCGGAAGCGCGGCTGGCCGTCACCGCCAAGGGTGAAGACGAGCTCGTTGAGGGACTGTTCCCAGGGCGTGCTTGCTTTCCAGTGTTTTGGCTTGTTGTCTGTGATCGCGTGGGATTTCATTAGCATTCCTTTCTTTTTTTTGTTGTGCGTCCTCGCGTAACATGGAGTATGTGTCTCCTGAGGATTGAGAACGAGCGGGAAGACTTACAATCTTCAATATTCCAGATGAAACCAAGCACGGCAGTCGGCTTCAGGACGCGATGAATCTCCTTTAGTGACTCTGTCGTTGCGAACCTATGCTTTATCATGAGCTTCTGTCCACAATCCTGAGTCCAGATGATGGATCGTCTTACCAGTGAAATGCCTGTGTAGATAGAACACAAGTCAGCCATCAATCCCCAAACACAAGCACAAGCTCTTCCATCTCATTCCTCGCACCCCAAAACAAACCCCCCATCACCTTTCAAGAAAGAAACATCAAAACTCACCTGCGCAACAACAGCACCATCCCCCCACTCCTCCCCAATCGGCAACCTCGCCGCGAACCCATCCTTCACCTCGACGCCCCTCAGCCCCTTCTTCTCCAGCTCCGCCCTCATCCCCTCGTGCGGCTCCACGGCCACGACCTCGAACCCCTCGTGCCGCGCCGCCAGCACCTCGGTCATCTTCCCCGTGCCCGCGGCCAGGTCCAGGATCTTGGCGTGCGGCACGTCGGCGAGGCGGAGGTGCTCCAGGAACTTTTGGGTCGCGGCGGCGGGGTAGGAGGGGCGGTAGGCGTCGTAGGTTGCGGCGTCTGCGAAGCCTTTTGAGGCGCCTTGGTGGAGGGATGTTGGGGACATTGTGGTTGTTGTTGTGTTTTCTTCTTTTTTCTAATTCTTCCTTTCTGGGGTCCGTGATTTGCTGAAGTTGGGGATTCGTACGTGCTATGTTTGACGTTCGAGGTTGAGTTGAGTTGGCGATGACCTGCCTGTCTATACAAGTATGCGTAAAACGGTGATGGAATTATGCTGCGGATGAAGATGTCTCAAAACGCCCGTGTCAATCTGCTTGGATCTGAGAGCCCGTTCATTTAGTAGGATCTTGTATTCACAAGTAGCTAAACCCAAGATGCAATTGCGCGATATTCCCCCAAAACGGACTTCACAATGAGGATAGAGTGTGTGAAAGCAAGGAGGCAACTCAATCCGTAGAAGAGGGGGATTGATCGCGGTTATTCCTTTGGCCGCCGATACGGATCGTCTCCCCTTCTCCATTCATCACGCACGTCATGTCAATTATGTGGGGGCACGGGGGTGAGGAGGATTGCTTCCATGGGGATGAGGGGAGGTCGAACGAGCGGGGTCCAATTTGCGTCGCCATAACCGGCGCCGGTGCCGACGTGCGCGGAGCCACGCCGAAGTCCGGAGCGCAGAGTTGCGAGCCGAGCGGCGCTATTGAAGTAATTGCATTGCACCATATCGATACCTTGGCCATCGGTCTCAATCGATACATACTGCCTCACTGCAGGTAATTGGTCAAGTGTTATTATGAATTGTGTTTCTTCTTGTGATTGTGCTTATTCTATGGATGGAACGCTGTCCTTTTAATGATAGTCTGCCCCAATCTCTCATTATTGAGAGCGGGGGTCGACGAGAGACCTTGCTGCGCAAGAGGTGCCCACCGTCTAATGTGTTCCCGATGATGAATTCTTTTTTACATGCCTGAAACGCCTTTCCCCTCGTATGCCATCTCCTTCGTGAAGGAGAGGCCACGGAACCTAGTATCCACCCCCCGCTGTCCCTATTCGACAGATTGCCCTTTGTTATTCATACAGTTGCTACGATATTACTCTCCAAGTTTGTGAGAAGATTCGCGAAAGAAAGAAAGAAGCCAAAAAACTCGCTTTACCATCCGATGCTGATGTACCGTCAATCAACCACACTACCCAAGTCTAAAAGAGGACTTAGTTGTGATTATTGCTGCTACTGCTGCCGCTGCTCCCGCTGCTACCATCGCTGGCGTAGCGCTGGCTGGTGATATACTCAACATTCGCAAACTTAACGTGATGAGCTCCCTGCTGCTGCTGCTGCTGGGAAGGAAGCAACGCCTGGTCGGCACCAGGGGTAGTAACAGGCGTAGCAAACGGATCAGTGAAATCCCCGCCGGGCGAGCCCTGCGGCACGGTAGAGTACGTTCCCTTGCCGTTCTTGGGCAGCTGCAAGCTGCCGCTGAAAGAGCGGACACCGCCGCCCGTCGTCGGTTGCTGGGCGGGACCGCCGGTGACGTTGCGAACCTTGTTGAGCTGGCGGTTGACGACGGGTGAGGCTCGGATGGGTACTCGGACGTCGATGCCGTTGTAGTTCTCGCTGCTGATGCCAGCGTTGCCGCGATCGATGGGGCTGACAGGGCTACTGGCCTCATCCGAGGACTCGGAATGGGCGACGTTTCCGCGAGGCTGGTAAGTGCTATAGGAGGGTGCGGTTGGCGGATTCGGGTTGCCCTCAAGCTGGCTCAGCGCGTCGGCACGGCTCGCAACGGCGTTTCCGGAGAATGACTTGGGGCGATATGTCTGAGGACCAACCGTAACACCGTTGCCGCCGCGAGACGAAGGCGGAGAGCCAAAGGGGTCTGAGGAGTTTGTTGAGGCGGGTGAGATGGGACCCATAGAGACGTACTTGCCCTTACCCTTGGCGGAATTGGGAGGGGAGTCGGTGGCAGGGGTGGCGGGGCGAGAAATCCAGATGCCGTCGACCTCGATGCCGGACTGAATGGCGCGGACGCCAAAGGGGATTTCGGATTGCTTTCGTGGGGGCGGCAGGCCGGTTGATTCCATCTCTGAGGCATGTGCCCTCTTTTCCGCGTCAATGATTTCGAGCTTGGCCATGTATCGGTTTGACCACCATAGCTTCACAAAGCCTATAATGAAGACGACGCCGATGGCACAAGCCAGTACCTATGGGACAAGTGTGTTAGTCATGAAGCATAAGATGTACTGATATGTAGACTTACAAAGGTCATCTGCTGCCACAACTCCCAGTCAACAAATACTCGCTTGCCCATTGTGATTCGTGTCGAATGAAGTTGATGTGTATGGCGTTGTGTGGTGGTGAGAGGGAGGGTTGCTCAAGGTCTGAGGAGGAAGGTGAGGAAGGTGCGTGGTATCAGATGTGAAAATGTCGACCAAAGTGAATAGAGATGGAGCACAGCTCTCTTCTTGAAGTGAGGAAGGATACGTGAAGACAGGGGTCCCTCTTGCGACCGAAGTCGGTTCTGGCCTCGAAGGTGTGACGTTCCTAAACTGCTGCAATCGGACTGGTTCACAATGTCTTATTCGAATGCGGCGAAGAGCGTTGTCCGTGGCGATAGACCGAGAACAAGCTCGGAGACTGTGATTTTTGATAATGGGCGAGGCGCTGTAGCTTCTTAATCGGGTAAGAAGAAGAGATCGCTATGGTAATATTGGTACAGAGTGTTGATGTTGTTTGAGTCGTTTAGTTAAGGGTTGGAGATGATGTCAAAAACCGAGGTAAGGTACAAGACAAGGCAAGAAGCCACCGTTATCGAGTATCAGTTACACAGGATAGGAATAGAAGGTGACCTCGTATTAGAGGGGCACTGGTGAATATAAAGGGACTTCAAGGGGTCCTGGGCGGTGAAGGATGGAAACAAAAAACCTGGAGGAGATGCGTGATCTTGGTTCTCAATGGTCAGACGGAAGCCGGCAGGTTATGTATGAAACAGGGAACACGGATACCAACAGCAAACAACACAACACACACATCCACCTTTCTCACCAGCCATATTACCTACCTGTCCGCCATGGACGAGCTCGTTAGATGGGGTCGGCCTGGACTCTCGAGCAGTACTGAACTAGGACTAGACTGAAGGGTGACCGAAGCCAGGATCCGTCTCGGGCAGAGTGTGTCAGTGGCTGAGTTGCCTCTCTCTCTCAGTGTCCATCGTCCAAGTGGAGATGGGAGGAGACATCGTGGTGTATGCTCGACGAGTGCGCCGGCTGAGGACGTGCGTTGGAGTGAAGGGCGAGTGCTGCCACGTCCGGTCGACAAGTCCTTTCCAAAAGGGGATTTGGAAGTCGGGTGTGGTAGTAATTGGGTCGTTGGTGTTTTCTGAGCACCGCTACCGTATAGTCGTAGTCTCGTACTCATGCCCGCTGCAGGGCATGGGTCTGGGTTAACCCTGCTCGACCCCATCGAGGATCCCATCTCGCGGATCGAGACAAGCTGCTAGACCTGTTTGCGTTTGGGTCAATGGCGCTTTGGGACGACTTCACCTCGCAGTCAACCGTCTTGCTATGTGCCGCCGCCATGTCAAAATCCCTGGGAATTGGGCCGGGCGTTACTGGAATGTTCAACCCTCTCTGTCTACAGAATCAAAGTGCGAAAGCGTACCTTGTAAGTAGAAACGCCACAAAAGAAAGAGAGTTGTGGGGGGGATGAGCGGGCAGAACCAACATGTTGCTACGACGGAAGTGGTCTCAGATAGCCGTTTGCGGAATGCAAGGTACGGCGCGGGCTGATCTAGTTTCGCCCACTTGGCGCCGAAAGAAGGGCGGAAGAGCAAGCCACACCTGATTTCCAGACTGAGATGGGGAACCTTGGCCAGTCGTTGCCTCTCATCTATAGTGAGTTCTTGAGTATATTCAATCCCATCGCCGCATGTTATCTCCATGTTTTCGTTTGCAGAAAGCCACTTTCGTCCACGTTCTCGAGCTGTCGAGTCTGGACCACCGTCACATGACCCGGCATGCCGTGCAATCCACGATAGACGTGAACGGGCAGCCGAGAGGCGAGTAAGATGTTTTGTAGAATTCCGCACTCTCCCCATGGTCTCGAAGCTTCCGCGGAGTCACAAGAAGCCGGTGTACGCTTGCTGTGCTGCTGCACTCTAGTGGTTTAGTCATATCGCCATCTAAGTGGTCGACTTCGCCATAGGCCAGATGTGGACAGAGCGGGAGACGAGTCGGACGTAGGAACCAGGTAGACGCAGGAACCAGACAGGCTCAACGCGATGCATAGCCCCAAGGGCTTTCCATGGCCGCTTCGGTCGCGCTGCCCCTGGAGATCCCACATTCGTGCTGATCTCTCTCGTCCTGCAACCTGCAGCGTGCGGGCGAAGTGTGTGCTTTACATAGCATTGCATCGTGAGTGGGGCCCCGCGGCATCGAGGCTCGACCTGAAAACGACCATTGGCCTTGGCGAGCCACGGGAACCGTGTCATCCAGTGCTACGCCAGCGGCGAGAGGTCGAACAAGTCGTTTGAGCTTTCCTCTCTCCTTATGACAGCAGCCGTTGACCGTCTCGCTCCGAGTCGTCCGATATTGCTCGGACGCACGCTCAAGGGTCGATCATTTCATGTCCTGCTTTTCTTAGGTACACGGGCACGCATGGCGTCGGCCTAGCGCTCACGCCATGAGATCCAAAAGCGCAGGCTGGGGAGAACAGACGTCGTCCCATCAGGTACCGCGATGAAATTCTTATTTTCCGAGCCTGAGAAACCCCAAAGGTGGGTTGAGCAGGCGTTTGATGTCAATGCGGCTGTTAGGCGCGGGTCTGTTTCGTCCTTCCCACGGACAATCGAGATTACCTGCGTCTCAGCGTCCACCACATCCTTTGGCAGATCACACCAGAGGTCTTTGATGATGAAAAGCCTCTCTGGGCATTTCCCGTATGTGCTGTCAGCAACGTGGTTATCGCCTCATCATCACATTTGACAGATCGCAGTGAAAGCAGGTCCGGTATCGATAGATCTGAGAAGTGTAGGAGTTCTCATTGATCTTGGCCTTCAGGCTTCAATGGAATCCCGATCAGGGCCGCCTGTTGAAGACCAGCATGTCCGTGCCAGAAGCTCGAATTTCGAATCTCGATAATCTGATCAGTGTTCCGTGTTCAAGCCAGACATACCTACTACATTCATGGTTTTGACAGGGTCATTCCGTGATGGCATCGGCACATTCGCAGTGAGCCCCCACTATCGCCGAGTATACAACACTCTGATCAACCCAATGCTTGCTGTTTTCCCCTTGACGGCGACCTGGTCACTTCTTTGTCTGCAGGCGCGCCATTTTTGCTTGGATTGAGGTACAAAATCATTAGGCGACACGGACAACGATGGTCCTTCTCAGATCCTGTGCCGATGACGACTATGTCGCCGATGATGGCGAGGATTGTAGATCGATTTTTACGACGAACAAAGGACTGAAAAGCCGCGTCGGTTATGGCGAAAGACGATCTCTTCAGAAGCCCGACGTTGCGAGCCGAACCCAGGTCAAGGTTGGCGGATACTCTGGCAATCATCTCGAGACAAAGGGACATCTCGACGCAGGCGCGGTTGATCGGTCCCCTTCCGGTAGACTGCTTATTCGATGCATAGAAGAGCGATCAGCTGATGATAGCGACAGTAGCAAGTGCAGCAAGGTTTTCTCGCTCGGCTAAAGACTAAGATGGCATCAGCTGGTCAACCGCCGAAGCATACGAGAAGCATAGCCAAAGTCCGTCGAAGTCAACATAGCACCGTGACAGGGCCGGTGTTAGGCATCGCCGATGCCTAGACTTGTGGTGTCAACAGTCTGTCTCGATGGTGGGTGGTTGCGTGGGTGCCAGTCTGTCTGTAGCGTGCCCGCTCCGTCGGATCTGGGCGTCTACATTCCCAGCTGCCTGTCGGACCGCAGCCACTTTGGGTAGCCGAAGTCACGATAACCCAATCCGGTGCCATGCTGAACCACCACGATGTGAACGGCCCTCAAGCTCCTCGTTGCACGTTGGGCAATTGCAATTTGTGTCGCTTTTGCCCCGGGTCATGGTGTACAGGCACTGGTTGACTGGCCAGGCCGATTGCGCATCTTCACAGGAGGAAGGATCAAGCCGGCCAAGCCATAGCCGGCGAGGGCGTCCGGGAAGGCGACTTTCAACGAAACTTGTGCAAGACAACCTACGATGAGGAGGCGTCTTGGTGCGAGTGAATCCCGCATGCAGAAAACTTTCAATGAGCTAAAGGTCGAAGTAGGTCGCAGCCTGGTTCCAGACCACCAGGCATCTTGACCACCAGGCATCTTGTCGTTTAAAAGAGGCTGTCAACCTCGTGGGATGCCGAGTGCCAGACAACTGGCTTAGAGCGAAGATTATGGATTCTCAAGATGGTTGAGGACGCAGATTTTGACGCCGCTAAGTCCGACAATCATATGAGTGGTGAGTATGGCGTGTAGGGCTATCGGTCATGAATCGGGAGGGCGAGTCGAAGTCGCAACGCTCTATGACTGTTCTCCTATCACGTCTGCGGATATCCCTTTCCCAACTGACAGATAGGACCCTCATGATTCATCAGCTTTGATGGAAGCGTGCGGTGGAGTATCGCGCCGGCCACGGCGATGACCGACTCCCGTTCTCCGCCCGGCAGGTCAATGATCCGCTGAGGGGAAAGGTGGGTTGAGTAGAGCGTCATATAGAGAGCGGATAGGCGCAGTCAACTCACGTTCCGATGCGGTCAATCAGGAACAATTGGACGGACATGATGCAGGTCCGCAGAAGGTCGACAGAAAGAGGAAGCGCGGCACGGAGATCAAAGGGCAGTCTTGTTGCGCTCCGATGCCGAGAGATCCGAAGTGTGCCGTCCGAACGTCCAGATTTGCCCAGCATCGTACTGTGGATGAACACCTTGAGACGGGTGAGCAAGACTGTGCCAGAGAGTCGAGGCGAGACGGAGAAGAGACGATTGGTGTCCGTTTGGGGGCCGAGGGTTCGACGCTTGTGGCTGCGCAGAGCTTTCACAGGTCTGCCAGTATGCGCCTAGAAATGAATGTAGACGCTGAATGGTGGGCGAATTTAACCGCTGTAACCAAGGTGAAAGAAAACCAGGATAATCAGGGTTGGAATTTGGAAAAGGGCATGCCCCCGTCGCGGGGATTCGGGACGCAAGGTTGGACCGGACAAGGTGGATGACGGCAAGCGTCACTGCGGGCTTCCAGAAGGGAGGACACCATACTGGTCGGGTGATTATATAAGAAGGCAAATTTCAAAGAGATACATGGAGTTTTGCTGCATTCAAGGCACCGTCACATGTACCGACCCGCATCCCACCTTACCTACCCTTATGTCACTGGCGGCGGCGACGAACCATTCAGCTCAGTTGGGCTAGAAAGAGCAGGCCCGTAGGTAGGCATGGCAAGAACAAGAACATGGGACAAACACATGTCATCGACCAAGGTCCCTGGCCTTTGGAAAGCTTCTCAAGCTAGCAACAGCGGAATCGGTGTGGCCGGTTTATGACTCCAGCCACTGAGAGGGCGAGTGACTGAGTTAGTGAGCTAATGTTTGATCATGTCTTTCCCCAGTGCCCTGGGCCGTTGGTGGCATGGTATTCGCGGTTCGTTCCAAGTTTCCCGGTTTTCCGAATCCCCGTCTTGCCTAGCTTGTACGGTGCCGCCATTGCAAACCCAATTCTCGTGAGATGTCATTGAATGCTTCGCGGGTTCGCCAGTGCCAGGCTGTCCAGGCTGTCAATATCCCCACTGATGGACATAGGCCACGCAGTGTTTGCAAAAGATGTTGGCTGAGTCGTGGGATAGTGCCGATGATCTGACCATGCCGATGATGGGGAGCCGCTGCAGCATCTTACACACCTTTACCGTTTAGGGCTCTCGGACTTGACACCTTCAAACGTCCCTACGTGCCTATTCCCTGCCATGCCATGGAAAAGCTCTTTTCTCAGTTCCCACTTGACCCTGAAGAGTGATGGCGAAGAGTCCGGGCGGGACCGCGGTTTCTCAAAGCGGTACCGGCAGCGACACCGGGGTTCTTTACCTCGCCATACTCGGTACTGATACTGGGCGTTATACCAAGTTACCTCATGATCCAATGGATGCATCTGCAAGAGGGTCATTCGTCACCTCCAAGTCTGATGTGCCCCCCCTTGCGTCTAGTCCCTGAGTGGCAGTAGCGCGTATCCGCACCTACTTTTCCCATGCTTTATGGGCGGATGCAAGGAAGGAAAGAAAATGTACGGATGGGCAGGCACGAGCGGGAAGAAAAAAGACATGACAGAGACGCTCGCACTTGCCAGGGGAAGACAAGCACAACCACAGCCCAAAACCTGCAGATTCCCGCCCGATGATATTGTCCGCCAGTTCTAGCTCCCATCCATCTCTACCTTACCGTCTACTCACTTTTTTCTCTGCTCACTTGCCGGCCATACTCCATACGCAGCACCACGTCTCGATTACGTCCTCAACTTTGAACAAGCGCCAACCCGTTCCCCAGCCCTCGTCTCCATCTCCCTGCGCCTCACTTGGATCTCCATCATCTCCTGCATCCATCTCTCTGTAGGACCTCTACAGACCAATACCGTTCCGCCTTGTCCATCCCAAGCCACCGTCTTACTGTACATGTAGACTAAGACTGGGCCCTTGGACCAACTCAGACACCACTAGCTATTACTGCGTACACTACACACATCTGCCCGAGTGGGAAATAGGACGGGTCAAGATTGCCATATAGTTCATCGCCATTCCTTCCCGCTACCCTATTCCCCGCCTTCGCCTTTTGGGTCCACCGATCGATTTCTTTGTCAAACGGTCCCAGCATCAACCTCGAAACGCAAACACAACTCGAAACATAACGCACCAAGTTTTTCTCTCTAGCTTCCAAAAACAACTTGGCACATTGGCCTGGTCTACAACATCGACACCGTCGCGACAAATTGAGATTCCCTCCTTACCAGCTACCGTCCCAACCTTGCCGCTTCCGCGCCATCCTCCGCCATGCCCATTCGCAACCCTTTTGCCCGCCGTCCGGGCCCTGCCACTCTCCATGCAGACGAAAGCTCACGGTCCGATGGCGAGAACCCGTCGCATCCCGGATTTGAGAAGCAAGACACAGTCGGCTCAAAGGCTTCTTCTTCCCTCAGCGTCAGAAGTTCCAAGAGCCAGGACAATGGGGAATACAAGATGAGTGGTATGCACCTCCACCTCTCATCAGACGTGATGGCGCGCACATGGAACCAATTGACTTACTTTTCTCTGCATCACAGTCGTGAATGACAGCGGCGTCTATCTTCCGGTATGCACCCTCGCAATCAACAATCTCACCCATGCTCGAGACATTTGCTAATGCGCGTGCGTAGCCATCCCCAACTGAAGAAAAAGGCCTGTGGCCGAGCAAGTACCTCGGCTCCGGCCGCAACTCGACAGACACTCGCAGCAATAGCGGCGAGATTGAGCATTTCTCTATTTCCCGAGAATCCTTCGATTCGTACAGGCGATCATTTGTACGTCGAGTTCGAGCCCGCTATCTGTGGCGCCACCGCTGACCGCAATTGCGTTGCAGGACATCACAGCACGGTCCCCAATTCCCCAGAACGACTTCCCGGCGCGCCAGAGTCTCGACTCAGCCCGCTACCCTCGCCTGCCTCGATCCGCGCTTGACAGACACCGGGAACTCCCTACCGCTGACGAGGGCTTCGAAGACGTCGGCCTGGACGACCAGAAGCATCAACAACAACACCACCAATCCAGCCGCATGCGCGGCCTGTTCTCGCGCTTCGGTGACTCAGACCACAAGGAGCCGAGCGCCAACTCGACCAACTCAAGCGTCACGCGCTTCCTGAATGGCGCTGGAAGAAAGCGCGGCCAGAGCGGGCAAGGCTCAGAACTAGGAACCATCGAACGCCCAAAGTCGGCAGCGTCGGTCGAGACCACCGAAATTCATTAATCGTACTCCCGGGCATCTTTTCTTCTTACTTTGTATATACGTCCTGTCGATGCAGCCCTTGCGGGCTTGGGATTTGGCGTTACTGGTTGGGTTATGTCCCAAGATATGGGGTGCATTCGCTATGACATGGTTAGAGTTGGGCCAATCAGCCTGCACACTCGTCGGGTCGAGCCGCGTTATGCGTATACGGGCGGTTGCAAGCCACCCTGGCGAGTAGAGCTTCGAGTCCGAGTGTCTTGGAAATAAGCTCTTAATGATAATGATATTGGTTGACATGTCTTGGCTCCAGGGCCTGCTGTATGGTGACATTGTCCGTGACATACCTTAAAAAGTTGTGAGGTAGTGTAAGTTCGGGATATGAGAGAGGATTACTCATTGGAATGGCTGGAATAACGATCCGAGCCTCGGAGGGATGGACTGGCGGAGACTCATCCAGCATCGTTGTTCCAATGGTCAGAAGGCTTTTGACGTGATTTAGCAAATACTTTCTGATCCGTCATGCACTTATCGCACCATGACCCAGCTTCGGGGTTTGGTCTCCGACCCCACCTTTTGATAAGGTTCCACGCAATGGAGGGGCAGAGTCACTGAGACGGCTGGTTCTCGGCACCGGGCCGCCCGCCTTGATCGTCTTCCGCGCCGGTTGTTTGTCGGTGACTCTTCATTTTTCTCATCTTATGACACATCTGGAGCTTCCACGCCCTGTGCATTACATCTCGACTCCCCCTTCAGTCGTTCAAGATCTTGTGTCATATCTCGTCACCTATTCCGGGACTCTTTATTCCCAGCAAGAGGCACTGAAGCACCCCTCTTCACTTAGCATCCTTCACGACAAACAACACAATGGCTGGAGATATCCCCACGAACGGTGATCCGGCGACCCGGGCCGCTCCCGGGCCCGGCTTTGAAGGCCCGACGACAGCCGCTGCCAGCAAGAGAGAGCTCTCGCTTGCTACGCTTTCTGTCCACGCTGATGATGGCATCAGCAGCCACCGCGCCATCGCGCCGGCGATGCACGTGTCGACTACGTTCAAGTACCACAGCAACCCGGATGATCTCCGTTCAGGGGAGAATGTCGATGTAAGTCTTGCCCGCGCTCTAATTATATTACTTGATCCAGCTTTCAAGACAATTTGCCACTGTTGAGGAACTATGAGAATGACCCCGTCATGAGATGGGAAGACCAAAAAAAAAAAGTCAAGTGCGGGAAAAAAGCTCAGACTAACATCCAAACCTAGCCCTCCGCCCCGGGCGACTCCCACATCTACTCCCGCTACTCGGGCCCCAACACAACCCGCCTCGAGGCAATCCTCTCCAGCGTGCTCCACGGTCCCACCCTGACCTACTCCTCGGGCCTCTCCGCCTTCCACGCCATGCTCGTCTTCCTGAACCCGAAGCGCGTGGCCATCGGCGGCGGGTACCACGGCTGCCACGGCGTCATCAAGGTCCTCACGAAGCTCAACGGCCTGCAGCAGCTCGAGCTCGACGACGCCTCGCTGGAGAAGCTGGAGGCCGGGGACGTGCTGCACGTCGAGACGCCGCTGAACCCGACGGGCGAGGCGCGGAACCTGGCGTATTTTAGGCAAGTTGCGAGCAGGAAGGGCGCGTACTTGACGGTGGATGCCACGTTTGCGCCGCCGCCTTTGCAGGATCCGTTTGCGTTGGGCGCGGATGTCGTGATGCATTCCGGGACCAAGTATTTCGGGGGGCATTCGGATATGTTGTGCGGGACGCTGAGTCTGAATCCCAAGCACGCGGACGAGTGGATGCCGGAGCTGTTGATGGAGAGGTGTTTTATCGGGAGCGTGATGGGGAGTATGGAGGGGTGGTTGGGCGTTCGGTCGCTGAGGACGTTGGAGCTGAGGGTCAAGAGGCAGTCCGAGTCCGCGACGAAGCTTGTTGCGTGGCTTGATGGGGAGGTTCGCGGGAACCCCGGGGGGTTGGTGGGTAGTGTCGTCGACACGGTGCAGCACGCGAGTTTGCAGACTGCGGATCTGGAGGCCGGGTGGTTGAAGGAGCAGATGCCCGGCGGGTTCGGCCCCGTGTTTGCGTTGTTGTTGAAGGATGAGGGGGATGCGAAGAGGTTGCCGAGCAAGATGGGCTTGTTCCATCATGCTACGTCGCTGGGTGGTGTCGAGAGTCTTATTGAGTGGCGGGCGATGAGTGATAGCGGGTGCAGTAAGAGGTTGTTGAGGGTGAGTATTGGTGTAGAGGGGTGGGAGGATTTGAGGGATGATTTGATTCAGGGGTTCGAGGCGTTGGTGAAGGAAAAGAAGAAGACGGTTTAAGGGGGGATATTGAAGGCGACTTTCGGGGTTTTAGTTGATTCTGGTAGAAGTCGATATGGAGCCACCTAGATGGTATCTTGATAGAAATTTCTTGTTTTAAGACGAGATGGCTAGAGATTCATATTTCGGTCCATGTCTAGGTATATATTTGCGAATATTGAAGGCCGAGTCGGGTAAGTTACTGATTTTCATGGATGTTCATCGCGCTCAAGTTCTCAACTCCTTGATTTGACAGTCATTGATGACTTACCTCTGTCCACTCGCCTTCACGAAAAGTCAAGGGGACAAAGTCGAGTGTGAGCTGCTAGTATTCCATAGAATCTTCTTGCATGGCATCTGAAGATCAATTGTCAATGGGGTGGTGGTAGGTGTATAGGACAAGATGGACCTCTCGTCACGGATTTTGACCTTCCCAAGAAACTTCCCAGTCGTCGCAGTAATACTGGAGACCAAAATGTGCAGCAGTTAAAGCGGTCTATTGCATTCTAGAAACCTTGTAATCCAGAGAAGCCAATGTCTTCAACACCGGCGACAGCAAGTATAGGGTTCTCATGAGCTATAGACTGCGATCTGCAAATCAGAACAGCAGGGTATCTGGCCCAACATCTCAAAGCAATCTCAAAGCAGTCCCATATCAGGCTCGATCCACTTCTTCTATCCATTATCCAGAGTTCGTTCTCCATCTCTTCCATCAAAGCAGGACATCCAAGGATCCATCCTTGTTCATGCAGCCTGCCAGCTTATATCTGGTTGACTCAAGCCTTTTGTTTCACACAGTTAGTCACTTTTGTCTTGAGCTGCACCAGGGGTATTGGGAAGAACTTGCGTGAACTGGACTGATCCGGTCACCATGCAACGACACGCATCACAGTACTTTCTGATGATCTCCTGGTTCTTCTCTCCGGCAGCTTCCTCGAGCACAGAGGCTGCAAGCTCAAAGATGGCGATAGAGTCCTGGAGCTCAGTGAGCAAAGCGTCGACGGCTTGCTGTAGCGATTTGCCTTCACCCATGAGGATGGGCACGGCGTTCACGACGCTCTCTGCCTTGGCGGCATCATGGGGCTACATGAGAATCTTAGTGGGGATTCGTTTTTCAGTCGGTAAAAGGATCTTTGGTTACTTACAATCTCTTTCTTGAGAGAAAGTATGTCGTTGGTACTGTAAGCATATTAGAATGTGCCCCTTTGTTGTGTTCACCTTTTATCCACGTACATCCAAATGCCCCTGCTGGTCTCCTGCCAGATAGTCTGGACCTCTTTCATGTAGCGAATGTGCTCTGGCATGTTCTCTGCCAAGCCATACCTAAGTCACAGATATGTTAGACTTTGTTCCTTCATCTTAGTAAGTCTGACATGGTACTGACTCAATGAGCGCGCAAAGCGTCCACACTGCGGCCGTTCCATGACGGAGTTCTGAGTATGCCTGGAGGTCGGGCAAGTCGCCCTGTAGTCGCATAGCCTGCTCCTTGTGACAGTTGTTGATATATCGCTTCATCTGATTCATGAAGGTCTGTCTCTGCTCTTAGTTCTAAGTTAGCGAAACTGCTGTTGGTTGTACACAATTGACACAATGACTTACCACGGGTGTACGCCTTCTGCAGCTGTGCTCCGATTGCCTTCAGCTCAGTATTGGCATGATCATACTCAATCAACGACCCATCGTCAAAACCAAGGCCAAGAACATGCTCCAGCACTACTATTGTGTTGTCATGACGAGTCTTGGCGCGAAGCAGGTCGTTGCTCAGGTCGTCGCTGCCCTGTTGGTCAATCGCGTCGTCCCAGCAGAAGAGCCAGATGATGTAGAGCGCCAGAGTCTGAATCTGTTCCCAATCTGGGTGAGGGTAATACCTGTCTCGAAGGATCAGACTATTGTTGTGGGAAGTCAGGGGGTAAGTGGATCGGGCTTACAAGCTGACGAATCTGGCGTAATTGGCCTCCCGGTATTTCTCACGGAGAAGGGGCGACTTGATGAGCCTTTGTGAGTATTTGTGAGATGGTAATTTCAGGAATATGTTGGCTGATAAGAACTCCTGCCTGAGCTTACCGGTCAAACGCTTCCTCGACAATTGGGATGATGCGCTTGTAGTGAGGGTTGGTCTTCTTGACAGGCCATCCTTTGAAGATGCCGTAGAGATTCGGGACGTGAAGTGTCTTTCCCTTGAGGGATTTGACGATAGCCTGGGCGCATGAAGTTTGCTTGTCCATTGGAGCTTGCTTGTCTGTCAGGACGTTGGCGAGGTGTGTTGGTGGGAAGTTTGCTTTGTTTGTGTCAGCGGGACCGGGGCAGCAGTCGTCCGGACAGAATGGGAAGATAAGCTGGTCAGGGTGCATCCTGACTGTGCCGTAGTTCCGATTACCTTTATATGTATATGTCAAAGCAATATAGCAAATGCTGGTTGGTGTGCGTTCCTTTTCCCTTTTACGATACTGTTGAGAATGAGGGCCCGGCGTCGAGGTAGTGAAAGGGAGAAGAGAGGTCTACTCGAAAACTCCACAGACGGGACTTAATACTTACCGATAGAGTGAGTTACGAAAGGCAGGTGCCGGTTCACAGAAGAAGAGGAAGGGGCGAGCAAGTTATGGAGTGGAATAAGATGAGATGGAATACGACGAGGAGGGCCGGGAGTTTCTCGAGAGTGAGGGTCTCCGGTGCCCTTATATCCAGGTCTGGGGCTTCATTCGTCAACCAAGCCCAATCGATCCCCATGGTCGAGCGGTATAACGCCCTGGTCCGTTAGTAAAGAACTTGGTGATGAAATCCCGAGAAGTCTTCTCAGATGGAGGATTTCGTAGGGTGCGCAGTTCGATTCCCGAACTGCGCACTTGAGCTTTTGACCTTTCGGCCCCTTTTCCTAGGATGGACTTTTCCAAATTGTTTTACTCTATTTATGTCAAGTAAATGATCCGATATTGCCAAGAAATCCTAGATCTTGTGAAGTTGTTTGATGGGCAAACCTTTGCTGTTTGGGGTTTGTGCCGTTGAGAATGAAATACTGCTCCTTCCCGTAGAAGTTTGGGAAAACGACTACGTGATCTGGCCTTGAATCTACTGGTGCACCGAATGTGGTGCTACTCTCTCGCGTCCGATGGAAAGGTAATGCCTGAGGTCATCCAAGTGCTGAATATCATGGTCCTCTTGTCAAGGCCGTATGCTACGCCGCCACAGCACATTATACCGTTGCTCGCTTCCCAGACTATCACTTTCGACCATTAGCATTCTCTTTCCCTACAAAGAATGCACACGCAATCCACCATGGTATAGGTTCATAAGACTGCGCCGAAATCATTCGTGGGCGACGATTGTAGCGAGTCTCCAGGCTTTAGCGATCATGCACCCTAGAACAATGTCAGTTGAGCTATGAATAGATTGGCATTCGGCAAAATCTGAGCAATGAATATCGTCACAAACTTCGGCAGAGCGTGTTAGCTTATAATACAAAACAATGAAACCATGTGAGTGGGAGTTTAGAGATACTCGGACAACTTTGCGGGAATCTGTCGAGGACAAAAAGGCCGCGAGAGATCTCGTAGCGAACCAATTTTCGCTCTCACTGACGGCTAATAGCATAAGATTGACAACCTCTATCGTACAAAGATCTGCTAGGCTCTACAATGGCGCCAACACATGGCGCCTCCCCCCCCCCTTTTCGACGAGGTCGTGAATCGCCCAATCGACTCCCTACGAGCCCTTGCTGTCTCACGTGGTGTCACCTAGGTCGCGCAGAATATCTTTGCGTCGCCGTACTGAAACAAGCGGATGTTGAAGGGGGCCATGCCTAATCAATCCACAAAGCAGCGAGCCTGTTACGCTCGATCATGCAGCGACCCATTCTCTTGTATACCGTGGCCCCGAGGCGAGACTCCTCGTCATGTTTAAGCTATTATGGGCAACGTGGTATTACACCGCATTGGCCTAGGCAACGATGGCGCGGTCATGATGCTCCGCATCCCCGGCGGCTCCGCGCTGCGGTCGAGACCAGCTCTAACTTGCGGGATCACACGGTGTCCGAAGCCGCTGATACCCCTCATTTGAAGAGTGAATGCGTGCACGAGTATCGAGGCGGTCTAGACCTAGACATGGGTTGCGTATATGCGTTGTTGCATTTGGGTGTCTTCGTCATGGTTTGGATGATTGATGCTCTCTTTCTCCCAATACGTCTCTCACTTGTCTGTATCGACTTCTTTGAGAAGCTCCGTAAGGTTGAGAATCCTATACCCCCGTTTCCTCAACTCCGGGAGTACCTTCCGCAGCATAGGGACGGTCCAACTCCTTCTGTCATGGCATATGATGATAGCCCCTGGCCGTGCCATGCTCAGAATGTGGTTGGCATTCGTCCGCCAAGAACTGATCTGGGCATCGTGTGGGTAAACACTCCCCAGAACCATCCTGTAACCCAATTTGTCGACCAACCTCCGCATCTTGTTGCTGAAAAATCCAGAGCCTGGACGAAAATATCCGGCTACAAGGGGCTTATCCTCGTACTCGTATGCAATCTTGATTTTCCGCCTGACCTCGAATATGTCCGACTCCAACTGATCTATAGGGAGAGACCGTGAAGCTTCGTCGTGCATGCCGTGATTTCCCAGCTCGCTGCCAGACTGAATTATGGCGCCCGTATCTTCCTCGCGACCGTTCATCTGGGATCCAATCAGGAAAAAGGTCGCGTGTGCATCGTTCTCCTTCAAGACGTTGAGAATATCGGCCGTGTGTTGTGATGGCGCGTCATCAATCGTGAGGCCGATGATCTTCTGGTCCGTCTTGACCTGCCAAAGTACGTCGGGCCATTTTTGGGCAAAGTAGTTGATAACAAACGGAGGTGGTTTGTAGATGATGTAGAAGGGGACGACCAGGAGGACGGCCAGGGCGAGGAGAGCCAGCAGGGTGGCCATTCGGTTCCTCCGCACACGCCGGCGAAGCTTGTTGGGAAATCGGAAGAGCGTTATTCGTGCCATTGACCGTTCATTCAACACCTTCGGGTTTGTCGAAGGAAGAAGGAGACGGGAGGCATTGTCGAGACAGTCAGGTTTTGGTGGTGGGTGAAACGAAACGAAACGAAGCCGAGTCCAGGCGCACAGCTTCATCATAGCTACCACAGGGGTCGCTTCCAAATTCACGACCCCTTACCAAACTGTGGCTGGTGGTGGCATTTAGCTGGCACCTGGATGGATGTCTGTGGCTGGCACCTTCAACAGGCCCGTCGGATTTGGTCCACTCATCTCCACCAAAGCTCCCACCCGGGTCTTCAACTCTAAGGTAGCTTATTCTTGACCACTTGCCGAGCAACTTATTCCAACGTACGTCCGTGTTAAAACACCACACCAAAGTCCCATTTTGCCTACCGATTCCAGCCCATTTCTCACTCGTTAGCGAATCTATGAGGGAAGGGAAATGCTCTCAATGGCTGGCTTGCACCTCGAGACCTTGACACTTTCGTACGTCGCGACCAATCCTGTACGCCCACTCTAGGCTACACGATAATCATCCCGGCACAGGCAGCTATCGAACCAGGATGATCACTAGCCACCATCAAAAGATGAGGCCAGAAATGGACATCTGCTTCTGGAAAATTCCTTGATTGAAAGGCTTCAGAAACCTCAAAGACGGGTTTGCTGATACTCAACGCTGTTCCCGCGGCTCTCGTCAGCTGTTGACCATGGCGCTCTTACACCCAAACACCTCATATCTCTTCCAGACAGCGAACGGTTTCGAAGATATCAAGATACACAATGCTCATAAAGCGGCGATTTCAATTCTTCAAGGGGTGTACCTGATCATGCGATAATCAACTTTAACGCCGTTCTTCGACCTCGGAGTGCTCACCGCCATTGAGAATGGAACGTGCAGCACAGATTCCGGACCCGGTGGAAATCTCAATTTCGTTGCCTAATTGCTTTTTAGTTCTGGACCTCAAACCCTTTCACTTGCCACACATTGGCTTCAGGCTACTCACTCGAAACCGGTCTCAACGAGGCAGGCTCTGTCAACGTTGCTGACAGTTGCTGCACAAATATGGCCCTGCGATCGGCAACATGCTTTGATCTCAGGGAGGCAGTATCGCTACAGCCTCTCAGGGCGCTAGTCGCGCTTATGTGACCTCCATCACTCGTCCCAAAAAAGAAGTCGAGGATTCAGTAGATGACATATCGGGCACACCATGAGTATAGGGCTGTTATAAGGCTGCAGGTTGGCCGCCCGAAGCCGATGCCGGATTTACCGTCTTACGCAGGCTCACAAGTCCATCCTCAATCTATGGTCATTCATGGATCAATGTTATCCATCAAGGCAACACTCAAACCTGCTTCCTGGATTGCGGAGGGTCGGTCGTTGGCACATCCTCATGGATCCTTCGCAGCATCTTGTCCATCCTGCTGGGAGAGAAATAAGCTTGTAGAGCTCCCGCAACGGCTTGAGCGAACTTGTCGAGTTCTCGGTTGAAGCTGTCCAGGATGCCAAAAACTCTCGTGGGGCACATCCAGGCTTCCAGATTCGGCTTCTCTGAAGTCCCTCCTTGGGCGGCCGCTCGGGGACCACGTCTCTAGCTGCAACAATTGCTCTCTTGTTAATTACAGCCTAAGCCCATGGAGGGATCATTGCAGTGGCCATTGATACTAAATTGTACAAAGTCAACTTCGCTCCATGAAGTTCAATCAGGATCAAGTCTAACACGCCATTGTTCCAAGTCTCATCGTGCTCGGCTCTCTCAATCACATAGATGACCTCGCCTGCGGCATCTTGCCCAGATGTTGTTCGGAAGAGGAAGAGTTACGAATCATTCTGCCATGTCTTCGAGTCCTTCCCAAACGATAAGTCTCTTTCTGATTTTCTCTTATATAAGGGCAATCGAGATCCTGTGGACGCCAATTCACACTGGACGGGCGCGACGGAGGAAAAGGTGCTGGACGAGCAAGACATCAACGACTGGCTGGAGCAACAAGGGGATAAATCAAGCACTACTGCCGCTCTCGACGCCCTTGACGGTCTCGAGCCCAGGTTTGCCTCCGCATACACTCCCTCGACGCGACCCAAGAGCCCTGGCACGAGTAGCCCTGCTTCACCCAAGAAAAGAAATAGAGGAAGCGAGCCATGGCAGCAGGGGGATGTACCGCATACCCTCCGCGAGGTTGGGGCATTTGTAAGCAGTTCAGAAGCATCTCCGGAGAAGAAGAAGCAGAAGCGGTGAGTTGTTTCCGGGCCAACACAAGCAATCTGAATACAGAACTCATGATCCTTATAGAATGGCAAAATCGAGACACCGGCCACTGACTGGCTGGTTCAATAATTGGCTTTAGCCTTTGGGCTGCTTTAATTATATAATGGCTGCGGTGTAGAAGTACTCGCCACAAAAGCAACACGGCGTTAGTGACTTTCGATAGACAGGTTGCCCCTGGCGCATGGCCGATGCAAAAATCAAGATACCCAGGGATTCTATCCTCCGATCATCTACCCTGGTGCCAGTCAAAGGAATGCGGGTCAGAAAATCCGATGGTGAAATCGGCGGTTCCAGTATCTCTGGCGAAACTTTTGGCATCACAGCAGGGCTGCTCGTCGACTTACACTACGTGACCATGTGGTGTCTGGTTTTCCATCGTTGTTCCCCCCGAACGCCGCCGCCCGTCATGTCTCAACGGGGCGGAGGGGCCGAGGGTGTTTAAAGTTCCGAGGTTCTCGCTCCGAGGCTTCCGAGTCTGCAGCGGGCTCGGCGCCGTACCTCGGGGGGTCATCCCGAAACCACGGGTCCAAACTCTGACCGGTGCTGCAGTCTTCGATGAACCGCGCATAAGGGACTTGACGAAAGGTGAAGATCGCAGCCACGCACCGGCCTATCGGCACCGCTCACATGGCTCTGTTTAGAACTGGTGTGGCCCGCTTGTCACTGAATTCATGCGTTGAGATGTGATGAACTGATGGAGAAAGCTTGCTCATATTTTTGACATTATTGTATTTCACTTCGAAGGGGGAGTCGCGGCCTATCTTACCTCATGCACTTCCTAAACACCCCAAATCCCCCGCCAATACCAAACTTAGATCAATGGCACATTATCATTCGCGAATGAAGTTCAGCATTACCAATGGGATAATCAATGCCATCCGATCTAAGCATCGTCGAGATGTAGAGTTGAGCATTTCGCCAGTTCGCGACCGATCGAGCAAGGGGTGACACCAAGATCTCCGAATCTGCGGCACCTCGACGCGTCGGAGACTTGATGATCGCCCAATGCATTAACAAAGTAAGAGCCGCATCCGCATCACATTTCATCGACGGCACAGAAAATGCCATTCGACCGTAACCCCCATCCGGACCCAAGCAAAGGAGAGGAGGGACGGCGAATAGGGGCATTTCCAGCAATAGGAGGAATTTCCATGCCGTGTCTGTACCCACAAGACAGGTTTCGAACAGCCCGAAATCTCCGGGGCCATCCATCCTCACCCCCCATCCTGACCTCCGATCAAACACCCGCCTTCGCGGCCTGCGGGCTGCGGGCTGCAGCCTCACGGCGATCAACGGGGACGGAATACCTGGTGAACACGGCCCCAGTCGCCTTACAGGTTACCGTACCGTTCAGGCGCCCCCTCCCGATCCCCTCCTTTCGCTTGCTGTTCTGCATCATTCATGCGGGCAAGCACCCTGGAGGAAGATCAAACGAAACGAACGGGGCGGGGTCCCGTCCCCCCAGAGGTCCCCCAATTGGATGACAAAGGATAGAGCAGGGGATCGGAGAAGCCATTCTTGGCATCCCATTTACTTGGGGGACTTGGAGGGGAAACTTGGGAAGGGAGTCAAATGGTGAAAAAAAGAAAAGTTCCACTTCCTCATATAGATGAAATGGCAATGACGTCCTCTTTGGTTTAGGCCTTTTCTTTTCTTGTCTTTCTTCAGTGCAAGCGAGCTCGACATCGTTGCATCTGCACCGGGTACTTTGTACAGATAGTCAAAAGTTGTCACGGCTACGCCTGGAACAAGTCTCTCCATCATTTCTTCTGCCGAAACGATGCTGTGCTTGTGTGATTCTGGCAAAGCTTGAAGAGTGGCCCACCTGATCACTTCCCTACGTCTCTTTAGCCATGCGATTAGACAAACAACAACGTCTACGCCTAGCCGTGATGGTAGAGATGGTTGGGCGATAAAGAGACAAAACCCAATCACTGCCAAAAAAAAAAAAAAAAAAAAAAAAAAAAAAAAAAAAAAAAAAAGCACAAAAGAAGACAAAAAAAGAAAACACACAGAAAAAAAAAAAAAGATGAGAGAAAAAAAAAAAAAAAAAAAAAAAAAAAAAAAAAAAAAAAAAAAAAAAAAAAAAAAAAAAAAAAAAAGAAGTGCCATCGTGTAGACCACAAGACCTGACAGGCCGTCACATGGCATCAACGTCGCAGTCGTCAATCGGACAGCCACTCTCATGAGATGCACACTTCCTTACTGAATGACATCCTCCCCCCCCCACCCAGGGCCCATCTCCCGCCGTCCACAAACGGGACCCAATCCTCCGCGCACCACCATTCTCCCTTTCCTCACCTCCAATCACCAACAGCCAAAGAGAGACAAAATGATGCAGCCTAAAACTCCTCCAGTTGGCCAGGAAGCCGGATCCAGATGCAAGACAATATGCAACAAACTTTGAGAAAGAGAGAATCCCTTGAAAACTCCCGCCACACCTTACCCCCCCCCCCCCCCCCCCCCCCCCCCCCCCCCCCCCCCCCCCCCCCCGCCGGGGCCCCCGGCCCACCAAAAAAAAAAAAAACACCACCACCAAACCAACCACACAACAAATAAACAAAATACCAAGGGGAGGGCCCCCCCCCCCCCCCCCCCCCCCCCCCCCCCCGGCGACGCGCCGACGATCCGTCCGTCTTCAGGCGGGAACCCCGAACAACACAAAAAAGGACTTGACACAGATCCCACATCGGACATCATTCAGATGATCATCAGATTCACATTGACGGGGGGGATGCCACAGCCCTACTTTCAAGAGCAATTACGTATACCGCCACTAGTCCACCGGTATCGTAGCTATCCCCGAAGGAAATGGGGCGTCCCATGGTCCCGGAAGAGAAAATATCCCGTTGCCATCCTTTGTGCTAAACAGAAAAAAACTTCACAACAAAGAAACGAACAGAGGGAGAGAGGGTACTCCGTACACCAGAAAGGAGGAGGAAAAAAAAAAAGGCGTTGGCGTAGATTCATCGGTCCGGGCACCAAGGGAAGAATGCGGATAAACCGCCACGACCGCCCCCCCTCCATCGGCGACGCTGTCTCCGATAGCTCGGTCTGGCGGGCGGTGGAGCTAAACCCGTCTTGCCTGCATCCCGCTCTCACCAAATTGTACTGCACTACGCTAGACTTTATTGCCTAGCTTACCGTAAGGGTTTTGCTCGAGAGTATTACCTATTTGCTTTGGCTGTGCGTTGCATACCCGTTGGCATCTGTTCGTACACCGTTTTCGACCAGTCTGTGGGTTTGCATTTGAGGCTATTGCTTGTTCATCTCATCCGATAAAATGAAGGCACGGATGAAATGAAGACAAATCATCAGGCGAAATAAGTAAGGCCCCTTCAGCAAGTAAATAAATAAACGTCGACAGGCTGCAGCGCACGGGTGGCGTCATGCAGCGATGAACTCTGGGTCAACCACCACGGACCGCGTGGCATTCATCAAAACAAGTCACCTTCACATTACACTTGAGGCTCAATCAAGAAAACATGCCGCAGAAATGATGTAGCCAGTTATCAATAGCAATATTGGTAGATGCCTCTATAGGAGGCACTATCGGGGAATATCCGCACGTCATTCAAAGGTATATACACAGAAACGCCAATTATCCCACATGTAGTTGGGCGTCAGGTTCCAAACAGAGCAATCTTCCTCCGTTTCGCGAAGTGTCCGCTCCAAGTGAGGCTGTTGTCTGAGCCAAAAGTCTCGTTTTCGTCATCTCCCTTCCTAAGAAACAGGCCGGAATCGTAGTCAGGTTGTTGTTTTTGCTTCCTGCAAGTATGTACAAAGAAGAGTTCTCAAGTAAGGTATGCCAAGCAGGCGGTAAAAGTGATCAACGCATCAGATCCAAGCGGCGGCAGCCATTGGACGTTGAGGTGCGTGGCTGTCGTAAAAGAAGCTGGCGAAGATGCTTTGGACCTCCGTGAGGTAGTCTTCTGCGGCGAACTTGCAGAGACCTTCCGCCTTGAGGGCGCGCTCCTCCTCGTACATGAGATCGTCCTTGATGCCAAACTCCTCTGCAATTTCCGTAACCTGGGCCAACTCGCGGCCGAAGGGGTGTGGCTCGGCAGGCTTCTCGTGTCTCGGCTGGTGGTGATGCTGGAATGCGGGCGTGGGCATAGGCGGCACAGGGGTCTTGGGAGCGGGGGCGACTGAGCTGTGAGACATGGTAGAGGCTGAGCTGGAGCCCGATGACGCCCGCGAGGAGAATGTCATGCTGGCCTTGGAGGAGACGGTCTTGTCCGAAGCCTTGGACATCTGAGAAACTGAGCGCTGGCGGGCAACGGCGTCGTATGACGCCTGCTTCGTGTGCGAAGGTGCGCGCTTGGGAATGGAAGGAATGGCGGGGACTTCGGGGATCGAAGAGTTGATAGCCTGGCCAGGGGCAACAAAGTAGCAGGACAGGTGGTTTGGCTCCTTGGACAGTTCGTGAGGCGCGACGTCGGGGCTGGTCGGGGGAGACGACGCGGCGGAGTTGGCGCTTTCCGAGTCCTCCTCGGAAGACTTCCTGGATGAGTTGCTCGAGGCATCGGTTCCGGTCCGGGGTCGAATATCGGGAGCGTTATATGAGAGCATGTTGGTGGTGTGAACAAGCTCCATGGGGGCAGAGATCTTGTGTCTGATGACGGGGTGCTTGGTGGTCTTGCTTCGCTGCATGGTGTTGCTGCGCTCCTTCCCCCGCGCGGCGTCGGAGAGATCGATGCTCTGCTTGACCCGACGGGTAGTAAAGGCTCGTGAGAGAGACGACATGTTGATGAGTGTGGGCAAAAGCTAACTCCGAATTTGACAGTGCGAAGACGTAGGCAAAACGCAAGGCCTTGCTGGTTGTGAAGGTGAGCTTGAGTTAAGTAACGGAACGCAAGCGCCTGATCCGGGAGTAAGAGCCTGTTGTGCAGTGACGGACTGTGAAGAGCGGCAGATGGTGGTGATAAAAAGTGCTAGAGACTGCACTTGTGATTGGACCTGTGACCTTTACTGGCGTGTGAGGTGGATCTTGTGCTGCAAGACAGTTGCAGTCAAGTGAGCAGCAGGGAAGTGATGCCGAAAAAAGGTGAATGGGGGCGGTCACTAAGAGGATCTGCCGAGGGGGTGATCGTTGGGTTGATGGTGTGCCTGTGTCCGTCTGTCCACGGTGATGATGACAAGAAGCAAGACAAATGATTAAGACGACGGACTGGCCGTGGTGGATTATCCTGCGCGAGAGTTGCGTTGTGTTGCTATTCGTCCGAGACAATAGGTGAGGAGTCCAGTCCTGGGGTACTTTGGGAGTACGATGAGTCGGCGTCGATCCGGTTGAGACTTGATATTGTTGCTTTGTGAGCTGTGATGAGTCTTGGGGTGACTCAGTGTGATGAGGTTGATGAAATGATTGTGAGTGGTTTCGTTCGTGTGTAATGACGGACGGTTCGGTGCAGTATTAGCTAGCCGAAAAGGAACGTTCAACGTGTCGCGCGATATTTAAAGAGATAGGTAGAGAGTTGTGGGTGGTTTCTGCCGTACAAGTTCGAGCCCGCGACAAAGATGTAATGCTTTCGAGTACTCCGGGGAGGGAGAAGGTCTAGAGAAAAGGCGAGAATAGAAACAAGACACAACACAAAGGGAGCGATGATGTGTTTGCTAGAGCAGAAGCGAAAGGGACAGGATCCTTTTTCCAATATGGGGAATGGAATAGGTTGAGGAGAAGGAAAAGAGAGAAGAGAGGGCGCGTAAAATGGCAGACCAGGGCCGGGCGTGTGGGAGTAATAATTGAATATTGCAGGTGCGATCTTCTCTATGGGAAGGCAGGTCGGTAGGTACCTTACTCCGTACCTACCTAAGGTGAAGTAGCTCTTTCTTGGTTCTAGATAGGCACGGTACTCCTCTCTTTCCTTCCTTTCTCTCTCTACCTCTGGCTTTCCCTCTCTTGCAACCTTGACCCGGGCCTGGTTCCTGGCCGAAAAAAAGAATGAATGGGGCTCGGGTCCCTTTGGGACCTGGGGGATGTCGCTCTTTGATTGCCCTATCGCCCGTTCTGGTTGGCTCTGGACGGTCTTTACTCGCAGGGACTGGAGCCAACGACTAGACTGCCACTTGCGGGTGGGCAAGAATTACTGGCGCCATGCCGCCATGCCACCATGCCTGCCGTCTTTCCTTTTCGCTTCACCAGCGCTCCCCCTGTCGACGGTGGGACTTGGCGAACTGAAAGGGAAAGGCTCCCTTGCTCCTCACAGTGTCTCCTAAGATGCCCCCGCTCATCCAACGCTAAGACCCAAAGGAGATGGCCTCTGCACCAATGACAGCTTGTGTTTGTCAACGAACCCCTGGCCCTTTCTCTTTTTTCCCTTTCCTCCACTCTCCACCGAGTATCCTTGGATACGTACCAATTATTCCACGGTCAACTTTTTGGCCGTCCACCTCACTCTCTTCCGTCACACTCACCTCCCTTTCAGTCCATCATCCATGCCCGCTACCCACTGTTCAATTTGAGTGTGTGCTGGCTTTGGCCCACGACCCTCCATCCATTAGGAAGAGGATGCAACCATGTGTCTGCCGGGCTCGCTGCGTGACAACCGCCGCCCATCCATCCGCCAAGAAACGTTTGGCTGGCACGACTCGAACGGCGGGATGGCACATGGATCGATGCCAATCGTCAGCCCAAAGTTCAAACAACCGTCGACCGTCGACCCAATCCTGCCGCCACCATAAGGGGGAATCAAAGATTGCGATGATCTGCCTTCTGGAAAGAATGCCCAACATCGTCAGACCAGCACAGCCGAGACCAGTCCGGCGCGTCACTCGCTCTCCTTTGACACCTCTTCCAGACCGTTGCCCTCGTTTTTGTCGGCCTCATTGGATCTTTCACTCTTAGGGCATATTCATACATCCACACAACGTCGACGGACCGGTGCCTTCAATGCCAACACTACGTCCGATGCAGCGACTGCTGCCTCCACTTACGTATCCGCACTTCGCCAACTACGCAAGCGTTGGCCTGCGACCGCCATGTATTTTCTCTGCCACATTGCCTTCTGTGTGGCGTACAGGTAACGAAATCTTGGTCGGCACACAAAAGGAAACAGCCTTTCTTCAGGAAGCTTGACGTGACCAACACGTATTTGTACTGCTCTATCCGGATGGACGGTTCCTATCCAAGTCTTTCACCACGGCCGCCATCACCAGGGGAGTAATCGAGGAGGGACCGAACCTCTTAATCAATACAGCCGCCAATCCACCGGCAACTCGATCAACTTGTGGGCCCCGACGGACGCCGACCCGCCAACTTTGAGCGATTCGCACGCGGCACCGTTCACATCCTGGCAGAAGATTGTGCGATTCAAGATGTGCGAGCCGCGGCGCATCGTCAACCTGCCAGGTTTCTCCGGGAAGCCACCATCATCCTTGTCTGAACAGTGTGATATGATCCGCCTTGAACGGAGGAAAAAAGAAGGGCTGGACTGGGCTGTTGTAAAGTTGTGGGTTTCTTGTCTGTTGGACCAGTGACTGGAGTCGACGCCTCCAAGAATCAAGACAGCGTCAACTAAAAAGCCCAACAGCCGAGAAAGGTCTCGTGGCCGGTGGTTCCCGGCCGTCCCCAGTGGTAGCTCAACCAGACCGAGACAGAGGCGTCATTGGCTGGGTGTTCCGTCCGCCATCCTCGCCCGTTGGCAGGCCCCCCTGAAGTTTCACTGTTTCATCCTGCGCCATCCCACCCCAGTGGCGCCGTGTGCCTTGCGTGCCTGCGCAAGCCGGACAGGGATCCATGTCGGCGTTCATGGCCTTTCACCAGTCAGCGCTCCTTGCGCTCTTGGGCCCAGCGATTTCACTCGCCCATCCGCCCCCGCAACCACACAACTCTCTGCTGCCCTTGCGCATCTTCCAGGGGAATCGCCTTGTGGTGGGGTGGGAACCAGTCGATCAGGAACTGCATTTTTCTCGCCTGGCTGCTTGCGGGAGGCAAAGACTCTCGGTCTAGAAGCCAGGAGAAATCCCTCAGCGACTTCGAAATCGCCCAAATGGCACCGTTGGCTGGTAATATTCATCATTACACTACGGATGCCTCGAACGATTGACGTGGGCATGGCCATGCTCGAGCTTGATATTCGGAAGAACAAAAAAAGGATTGCATTCGCGAACAGACCTAGAGCAATATCCGGGCCCGGCTCTTATCCTAGATCTGATATCGATCCACCACCTCCTTCATCATGTCTACGCATGAAGATGTCAGGCTGTTGCCGCTCCCCCTTCCACGCTTTGTTCATGCTTAATTAGCGAGCCTCCCACCCTATCACGACACTGATACCCCATCGCAGCAGTCAATGGATGTGAACACTGAACAACCTTTGGGGGCCACGCAGTCGTGGTTTCACTCGCTCACGTTTAGCCTCTTCACATATATCAGTCTCTGACGATGTGCTCCTCACCAACTATTTTCCCGGTTTGAGGCCATTGTTTGACGGGCTTGGCTATATGTGTCGACGAAACTAATGTGGCCCATGCTTGATGCTGTTCAGACGACGGCATTTAACTTCGGACGACTCGAGACTAACTTCTACACTGAAAGGCTGTTCTCCACCTGATTGATACAGGCTGTCTAATTCCTCCGCCGTTTTCAACAGCGCCAGCCCAGAGTCGTCATCATCAGTGTGATGTATGTGGCCTACGGCTTTCTAAGTTCTGGGCGGGCGCCGGAGACTAGTTGGGCCTGCGGTTTCGATCCATCTGGCCAAGCCTGCGGGAAAATTCCCCTGGCGATCTTGGATCAGACAGCGAGCAGGCTACATCTGACAACACATGTGAAAGGCCCACCATCCATGTTGATTAGCGTCTACCCTAGTCCTCATCCTCGTCCATCGAATCGCCATCCTGCTCGCCCTCCTCTCCTTCGTCTTCGCTGGAGCTGCTGTCATCGTCAAGAACGCCAACGAGACGGTCTTCCTCGACGCCCTCCGGCTTTTGCGGGACACGCTCAGCGAACGCGTGTCGAACGGCGGCGTTGGTGCTAGTGTCCCACACATGCATGGTTCCGCGGCTGCCAGCAACGGCGAGTCTGAAAGCCACCTCAGAATCGGGCGCAAACTGCGTTGAGAAGATCTTGCCAACGTCCAGGTTGCGCGAGACAACCATGGAAGGACCGCTAGCCTGGATGTTCCACAGCTTCACCGTCTTGTCAGTTGAGCCAGTGGCCATGAAGCCGGGCACGATGGGGTTGATGTCGAAGGACGAGACAGACTCGTCGTGTGCCTGCAAGGTCCACACAGCCTTGGTCGCCTCGGGGGTTGACGGCGCATTGCGGATATCGTTGAAGTGGATGATTCCGTTCTCCGTGGAGACGTAGAAGTAGTTGGGGTCGTGGGGGTCCCAGCGAATGTTCTCGACGTCGCTTTCGACACCCCATCTAGGGGCCTTGGCCTCGGGAGCTCTCATATCTGCGGCGACGACCGTTCTGTCGTAGCTGCCACTGAGCAACACGGTGGACTCGACCGAGTGCCACGCGAGAGAGCACACCTTGTCCGTGTGGTAAGTGTATGACTTGGCGCACTTGGCCGTGTGCAAATCCCAAAGCTTCACTGTCTTATCTGCAGAGGCGGAGGCCAGCAGGTTCCTGTGTTTCCTATTCGCGGCAAGGGCGAGGACGGCGTCGACGTGGTACTCGTCGTTAGCCTTCTTGGCCTTCTTCTTCTTCTTTTGCTTCTTCTTCTCTTCTGAGCCCTCGCCGGCCTGACCGAGGATGGCGTTAGGGTACAGGGAGTCTACCGTGTCGAGATCCCAGACCTCGATATCGGGGTCCATGGTGCCGATGGCGACGAAGTTGGCCGTCGAGTCCTTGTCAACGCCGGCCTTTTGAACGGGAATGTCGAGCCACTCGACGCAAAGGGGGATCGCAGGCAGCATGATGTCGTGGTGGACATAGAGGTTGTCGGCGGCGTCCTCGTAGACGTAGACCTCGAGGTGAGCCATCTCATCTTCGACCTTGGCAGCGAGCAGGAGGTTGTCGGTCGCTAGGATCTGCAGGTCCTCGCGGTCCTCATCGTCGTCGTCCGGTCCACCATTGGCAGGCAGGGTGATGTACGGGTCGTCCTTATTGGATTCGTAGTAGGCTAGCGACTTGATGTTGCCAAACATGGCCATACCTTCGCCCTGGCCGACCTTTTCCTCGTCCTCTTCATCGGTGTCGTCGTAATGCTCGAGGTCGTACTCCTTCAGATCGTCGTCGTTGATATTGACCCTACAAGGTGGTCTACGGTTAGCGAACCATGTGTATCCTGCAGACCCCCGCTCAGCGAGCGGATAGTTTAAGTCAATACTAACTGTTCGGCCTTCTTGCCAGATGCGCCTGTTGTCGCATCGTCGTCGGCGGGCTTGTCGGCGCCCTCCTCCTCGTCCTGCGCCTCCCTTAGGTCCTCTTCGGCGTCATCCAGCTGCAGCTTGGCGAGTTCGGCAATGCGCTCGTACTCGGACTCGTCAAAGGTGTATTTTGAGGGAAAGGGTGCCGCGAAGCCTCGGGGCACCCAGGTTGATGTTGTGATCATGGACATCTTGAAGACAATATGTTCCTCGGAAGGTCACTAGTGACTGAGTTTATTGCGCGCGCGCTTTCAAATGCACGCTGGCTGTCGAAGTTGGCAGAGTAATTGCACAACTTGAAAAATATTTGAGATTTATTTGACTAGGAGAAGTCAAGTCGGTATGCGCAAAACGAATTCTCCAAAATTCACCAAGTCTGGGCGACTGTGAGAAAAAAAAATTCCCGCCGTGGTGGGGTTTATCTTATCTCTTCCATTATCGATAAGACACCTCGAAGATTTTGGGGTAGGCTCTAATGTAACTAGTTCACATGTACTCCGAAAGGTAGCTGGCTAAGGTAATTCTTGCACGCTTCAACTGAAAGCGTCTTACCATATAATCAATCAAGGCACGAGGGCTCTTTGAGACCCTATTTGAACGTTTCTTGAAAAAAAGGAGAAGAAAAAAACAGAAATGCATTAGCGGGCAGAATGGTACCTCTTAAGTCGAGGCCGTGTTCAAGTCGCGTTCATTGCATTATCGGACCCGTCAGTGACGTCTGTTATGGATATACACATAAGAGAGCCAGACCCGTTTAAACCGTCTGGCAAGGTGCGGCCCCATTTCTCAAGCTTTGTTTACTTGGGGTTGCCTGCCTACATGCAATTCTAAACTGCATGCCTCACTACATTTCCGATACTCGAAATTGAATCCATCACATACGCACGCTGGGCCTCACACATCCAAGGAAACTCTACTCTGGCGACGGGTCAACGAAGATAATAATCACGCCAAGAGCAGCAAACGCCAAGGCGACGAATTGCGCCATCACAGGAATCACAAAATGTACGACAATAGAGATGGATCAGGGCCCAGCTTCAAGCGCCGGAGGATAGACGGAGGGCGATTCCAAGATTCGGGCCGCTCGACACCGCGCGACGCCCGCGCCGCCGAGACACCGGCAAGAGACGTCCCGGAACCCACCGACGAAGACTCGAAAGCGCTGGATCGCGACTGGTACATGGGAGACGAATTTGGCGGCCACACCTTCGGCGACGACACACACAATCCTTTCGCCTCGTACTCATCATGGGAAGCCGAGAAGCAGGAGGCGGTTAAGGCCGAGAAGATGACGGGGCGCTTCGACGCGCGCAGGGAGCAGAGGCAGAGGGAAAACGACGCGTGGGAGACGAATCGCATGCTCGTCTCGGGTGTCGCGCAGAGGAGGGATATGGGTGCCGATTTCGACGACGAGGAGGCGACGAGAGTCCACCTTTTGGTGCACGATCTGCGGCCTCCGTTCCTCGATGGACGAACCATCTTCACAAAGCAGCTGGAACCCGTGCCGGCTGTCCGCGACTACCAGAGCGACATGGCTGTGTTTAGTCGGAAGGGAAGCAAGGTGGTGAAGGAGTCACGCCAGCAGCGGGAACGGCAGCGGCAGGCGCAGGAGGCTACGAGCATGGCCGGAACGGCTTTGGGAAACTTGATGGGCGTGAAGGAGGACGACGGCGACAGCGCGTTGCCTGTGGCGTCGGAGAACGAGGCGAAGAAGGGAGGAGAGAAGGAGGAGACGAACGAGAACAGCAACAAATTCAGCGACCACATGAAGAAGGATGATGGGGGCAGCAGTGATTTCAGTCGGAGCAAGACGTTGCGCGAGCAGAGGCAATACCTACCTGCGTTTGCCGTTCGGGAGGACTTGATGCGTGTCATCCGGGAGAACCAAGTCATCATCGTGGTGGGCGAGACGGGATCCGGCAAGACGACGCAGCTGACGCAGTTCCTTTACGAGGACGGGTTTGGAAAGTCGGGCATGATCGGGTGCACGCAGCCGAGGCGTGTGGCCGCGATGAGTGTCGCCAAGCGTGTCTCTGAGGAGATGGAAGTCAAGCTGGGCAGCACGGTGGGCTACGCGATTCGTTTTGAAGATTGTACCAGCAAAGACACCGTCATCAAGTACATGACGGACGGTGTCTTGTTGCGCGAGTCGCTCAACGAGCCTGATCTCGACAGGTACTCGTGCGTCATCATGGACGAAGCCCACGAGAGAGCTCTCAACACGGATATCCTCATGGGTCTGTTCAAAAAGATTCTCCAGCGACGGCGAGATCTGAAGCTCATCGTCACGTCTGCGACGATGAATGCGAAGCGCTTCTCCGACTTTTACGGTGGAGCGCCGGAGTTCATCATCCCAGGCCGAACTTTCCCCGTCGATGTCATGTTCCACAGGTCACCGGTCGAGGACTACGTGGATCAGGCGGTTCAGCAGGTCCTGGCCATACACGTGTCCATGGACCAGGGCGACATCTTGGTATTCATGACGGGACAAGAAGATATCGAGGTCACCTGCGAGCTGATCCAGAAACGTCTCGATGCTCTCAACGATCCCCCGAAGCTAAGCATCTTGCCCATTTACAGTCAGATGCCGGCAGACTTGCAAGCAAAGATTTTCGACCGCGCGGCGCCAGGTGTGCGCAAGTGCATTGTTGCGACGAATATCGCCGAGACGAGTTTGACGGTCGACGGTATCAAATACGTGGTGGATGCTGGGTACAGCAAGATGAAGGTGTACAATCCAAAGATGGGTATGGACACTCTTCAGATCACGCCAATCTCCCAAGCAAACGCGTCGCAACGATCAGGACGTGCCGGTCGAACAGGACCTGGAAAGGCTTTCCGACTGTTCACGGAGAAGGCGTTCAAAGAGGAGCTCTACATGCAGACGATTCCCGAAATACAGCGTACGAATCTGAGCAACACGGTACTCATGCTCAAGTCCCTGGGCGTCAAGGATCTACTAGATTTCGACTTCATGGATCCCCCACCACAGGACACCATCACAACGTCAATGTTCGATCTGTGGGCCCTGGGCGCCTTGGACAATTTGGGAGAGCTGACCACGCTCGGTCGAAAGATGAGCGCGTTCCCAATGGACCCGTCCCTCTCCAAGCTCCTCATCACGGCCGAGGAATACGGCTGCAGCGAGGAGATGATCACCATTGTGTCCATGCTCTCCGTCCCCAACGTCTTTTACCGACCCAAAGAGCGCCAGGATGAGGCGGATGCCCAGCGCGAAAAGTTTTGGGTCCACGAGTCGGACCACCTGACGTACCTCCAGGTGTACTCGGCATGGCGGTCCAACGGCTGCTCAGATGGGTGGTGCATCAAGCACTTCTTGCACCCCAAGTCGCTGCGCCGCGCAAAGGAGATCCGCGACCAGCTGCTCGACATCATGAAGATGCAAAAGATGGAGATGCTGAGCTGCGGCATGGACTGGGACGTCATCCGCAAGTGCATCTGCAGCGGCTACTACCACCAGGCGGCCAAGTACAAGGGTTCCGGGGAGTATATCAATCTGCGGACCAACCTCGGCGTCCAGCTGCACCCGACGTCGGCGCTGTACGCGGGCCACCCGCCCGACTACGTCGTCTACCACGAGCTCATCCTGACGTCGAAAGTGTACGTGTCGACCGTCACGGCGGTGGACCCGCACTGGCTCGCCGATTTGGGCGGCGTGTTTTATTCTGTCAAGGAGAAGGGGTATTCCGTCCGGGACAAGCGCATTACCGAGACGGAGTTTAACCGCAAGATGGAGATCGAGGCTAAGATGGCCGAGGATAAGAAGAGGGAGGCGGACCGGGTGGAGGCGGAGAAGGAGAGGTTGGAGAGGAGGAGGACTGGTGGGGGTGCGGCGGCGGCGGCGGGGGGGAAGAAGATTGTCACACATGGGGCTGTGAGGAAGCCTGTTATTAAGCGAAGGGGTAGAGGCGTTTAGCGATCTTTCGTTTTTGGTGTTTTGGATAGAATCTATGAACCCCCGAGGTTTTTGGATCCCTTGAGACTTGACTCCTATTTATCGTGGCAGCTTCTAGACCCGGTGACTGAAGAAGATGCCACGAGGCATATATATGGTGTCGCAAAAGGCGAGCATCATTTTGGCGTGAGCAAGGTCATGTAAGGGAATACCAGAAGGCCTGTGCAGGGACTGGCTCATCGTAAGATTTTGAGGAATCAGCTCAGCAGTTTCAAGTTATCAATTGAGCATGTCCCGCCACATATTAGATACCTCCCGTGCTCCCGTAAAAGCCAAAAATAAGAAGTTGGGCATGAAGCTAATAGATAAGATCGGGAGCAACCATAGCAGGTCTTTGTAGACGTTTTTGAAGTTAGTAACGTAGGAAGTGTTCACGCCGCGGCCTCCCTTTGCGGTCGGCTTCGACCAGGCGGTGGGCTCGTGATAATCGCTCTCGGGAAACCTCATATGGCCAATCTTGTTCCGAGAAATCTTGGCCTTTCTCTAGTGTCTGTAGTGTCTTCCTCAAAGCCTAGGGATAATGCTTACGCGGCAGAGTCGAAGGAATAGCAACGCTGACGGGCCGATGTAGTTTGAAGTGACTTGGTGATGTTCACAACGTTCGAATGGCCCCCGGGGTATCTTAGATGGGCACACCGCTATAGTCTCTGTTAGCGCGTACTTCTTCTGGGCGGAAACCAGTATCGCCAATTGTCGTTGTGTTTATCAGGACAGGGCATGTCGAATCTTGGGGCCTTTGTATATCAAGGTAAATCCTAATGTCTTTGTAGCTTCCAGTAAAAAAGCATCGCGCCATTGTTGTTCTGTAAGACATCGCCTTGACAGGAGACACACTGGGCAACAATGCTGAACCGATGAGGTGTGTTCGTCGCTCGACATTTTAATTGAGTTGATGCGCGGTGGTGGCAAGGTTGCGGTTTGTGCGAAGACGTCGCCGGTCAGTCCTCCCACAGCCAAGAAACTAGTGCTGGAAGCAATCGCGCGGCGCATACCGCGGGCTCGCGTCAAGCTGGCTTAGGTGGAAGACGAGCTCATAAGCCCATGAGACGCCCGTCTTTTTCCAGCGTCTAGCATGCATTCCGTAAGGCTTGGCGGTAATACCCATGAGACAATGCTGGAGGTGTAAAGGCGCCGACGGACTGGTGTAGTCAACGCACTTGGGGGCTCACTGATACTGACCGCAAGGGACGAGGCCCTGGTGAAGGAAGTCTTGAAGAAGTGCAACATAACCAGAGGTCAGGGTGACACGAACGCCAAGCTGCTGAAGAAAACAATGCACAACAGCCTGAACCTTGACCCGAAGTTGTAGTACCTTGGGCCATCTCGCATCTTGCACCCTTTTTGTATCAGCTCTGTCATCCTATCATCTTTGCAGTCTCCCAGGGGGTGGCAACGCAGCCACTGGTGTTCCGCAAGGTCATGACTCAGAAGGAAAGCACTCTCTTAGAGGTAGAGAACGCTGATCTGAAAACTTGCGGAGGTCTTATTCCTTCACGCAATATAGCTATAATGATAATTGCATAGCGGTTTTCGTATCGAAATCACTATATTGCGTTGAGCGCGTGCTTGGGGCACATTGCGCGTATTGTGTAGTTAAAAAGTGTACCGTATCGTGTGATTTCCCTTGAAAGCGTGATCCCGTTAAGGTCGATCTTTTGCGCCTGTAAAGTCGGAAAAAAACCACCACATAGCTATAATGATGTTGGTACATGGTAATTGGGTTTCTCTGCCTTCGCGTGTTCTAACGGTCTTGATACTAAAGCAAACTGAGAGGGGGGACGTGGGCTTGGCTTGTAGCATACCAGTCTTTCCTTGTTCTATCTGATCAAGAAGCAGAACATGTTGCTCAAGTCAAACATTCCCCGTGAGTATATTGGGTACTCTATCAAGTCTACTGTCATCGAGATATGCTTGTCGTGTTACTGGGCAAGCAAGGTCCTTCCCAGGAAAAGAAAGTTGTTAAGACGCAGTCATGGCGATAATATTTCACCACCTGCCCCTCTCAATCTCGGTCTCCTTACTAATGTTGTTCTTCAAACAGAAGTCACTCAAGCGACAACTCATCGCCGAACTGCAAAGTCCTTTTCGTCCTGAACAAGATCTCTCTCCTCCTGGTCAAGCTTGACAACCCTGGCGGATCTCGGTCCCTCGTCAATGTCCTTAAGCAGCTTCTTCAGCGCATCCTCGTCTCCTTGCGCCTCTCCCTCAACCTATGCCCCAGCCGAGTCAGCAGCCAGGTTTCTCAGAAGCGCAATTCCTCGTCAAATCCCATGTCGATCAATGACTCCTGGAAATGATTGAAGAAAAAGTACCCAAAGCTCACCTTGTTGTTATCAGTGTTGCGACACCATCCCGTAAGACCATAATCTGTGGCTCTCTTTTGCGTAAAGTACCTGTCAACCGCATCGCTTCGTCAGTATCATACTCTTACAAAGGTGAATATCGCCAATTCAATTGACACCCAACTGGTCCAAACGAAATTGAAAAACCGTGTTGTCGGAAAATCCCATCACATACCGGAATCCGACACCTGAATTTGTGACGTCAGTGTGTTCCGAAATAAAAAAGTCACTTATCACAAGTTCACACCCCTCCCTTCTTATCCAGATAAAAGCTCGGAGCTCATGTGGAGGGTAAGGGAGGGGCTGCAAGAAACGTACCTTGCACTTGACCGCCATGGGCCAGAAAGTATATCTAACTTCTCTTCAGTATGTCTAAAATCCTGTCAGTGGAGAAATTGCATACCCTCTTCACCATGTTGACTTGCGATCTGATTTTCAACGACTGTAGATGAAGTTGCAAGGCCTCAGAGAGTGAGGATGCACAGAGGTTAAAAGTAGCTCGGAGCTCCCCCTCGAGCTTCTTGCGACATGCTTGCCGTTGGCAAAGACAAAAAGCGGGAACCAACCTGGTGGGGGTCGCTGACACCGTCACACCGATGACATCCATGCCAGTGGGTTGCACTTACATGCTTGACCCCCCTTGTCCAGTCCATTATCGATAGGCTAATCCTCGGCATTTCGCAAGGTGGAGTTTCCTGGCGCGGCCTCAATCGCCCAGGCGAATTTGCGCCTTCTGTCCACGTTCCGATTTACAACACACACATCCACCTATCTTCACATCCTCGAAATCAACGTCCAAAAACGTCGCACCCAGGACAACCCGCCGAGTTTTAAATCCAGCGCGCAGACAACCAGTACCAGCGCGCTCCGGCGCTCACTTCGACTCCATCATGGCGCCACCCGCCGACGAAACCCCAACCACAGACGCGGCTCCGGCCCCGGCCCCGATCCTCTTCCGCGCAAACAAGAAGCGCAAAGCAGGCCTCCGTCAACGCGCCGCATCACCCGCCGCCGATGACGACGACAACGCCGCAGCCTCGACATCAACATCGACAGCAGAAAACAATACGACATCTGCACCAGCCACGGAAACCACCGCCGACGAGGGCCCCGAAGCACACATCCCCTCCGCCCTCCGCCACCGCGCTCGGAAGCGACTCAACGGCGTAGGCTTCTCTGCGCGAGGCACAAGCGCCCTCGCCGGCGCCGGAGGAGACGATACAGACCCAGTGAGCCTATCATCATCATCGCGCGCACTGGTTTCCGTCCCAGCACAAGCCCCAGACGACGACCCCCTCATCGCAAAGCGCTTCGCGCCGCAGACCGGCGCAGCAGCGACTACAATCGTCAACAAACACATGTAAGTATAACCCCCCCCCCCCAGGGAAGCTCCACTTCTCATCCTTCCTTTCCATCCCGACGCCAGAGGCTGATCAAGCAAGGATGGAATACATAGAATCGCACCTCTCTAACCGCAACCCCCCACCACAATCCGAACTTCCAACCTCCTCCCAACACCAAGCCGCCACCGTCGTAACGAATCCGTCAACAACAGCACCCTCCGCCGGACCAGCCGAACTTCCAGACCCCAAAAACCACCCCATCATGCAAGGGAAACTAATGGAAGTCGACCTCGGCGACGAAGTCCGCGCCCGGAACCAAGCCATGACGGAAAAGGCAGCCCGCCGCCTCCTAGGCGAATCCGTCGACGACGATACCGGCGGCCGGCGAGCCAAGAAACCCCGCCTCGGCAGGGACGGTAAACCCTGGCGGCCCAGGAACAGGCGCACCAGCGACGACATCAAACGCGACCAGCTCGTCGAGGAGATTCTGCGCGAGAACAGACGTGAGTTTTGCACCGTCTCCTTCAATGGGGCCAGCAAGCACATGCTAATCTGGAAACCTTACTTAGTCGACGTCTACGATGTACCAAAACCACAGGAACCCCAAAACGAAGGCGACGGCGACGCAGACGACCGCATCGCCGAGGAATTCCGGCGCGAGTTCATGGACGCCATGGTCCAGCGCCAACAAAAGAAGAAGACGGCAGCGCCGGCGGCTCGCGCCGGGGCTCGCAAGGCCGATGAAGAAGTCCTCAAGGGTCCGAAGCTGGGCGGTAGCCGCAACGCTAGAGCCGCCATGCGCGATTTGCTTTTGAAGAAAGAAAAGGAGAAGGACTCGAGAAGATGATGAGCTCATCCAATTTTGCTTCTTGTATACATTAGTGACAAAGACGAGTTTTGAATGATACCCATGATACAAAATTTTGATGTTATAGCTTAGATTGATTTAAATTCATGATTGGCATCTATAAACCAATGGAGTACTCCTAGAAAAACAGTTTGCCTATACCCACCCAGAACAAATTATCAATAAGCCAAAAAAGAAAAGAAAGAAAAGCAAGATCATAACGACGTGCAAGCCGACCCTTAATCCTGTAATCGTTTTGATATCCCATACTCTGCCTGTAGCATCAAGAAAAAAGAGAGAACCACACCTATCCAAGACTGTCACGAGTCACTAGTCCGTATAATAATGTAAAGAATGTGGAGAAACCGGCTCGTGAAAAGCTCTCTGTCTAAGCTCTCGCGAAGTTGCAACGCCGGGGGTATTATCGATGCGGTGAATCCTTATGCCAAGCTTTGATGCTGTATATGCGCATTGGCCCAATCCAAGACGCCGTGTGTGATTTCAAATGCAATTTGTGGGCCTCAGAGCTCCAATATTTGTGCGTAACGTATGCATGATGGTCGTTGACAAGACATAATAATCACCGGATGTCAAGCTGGAACGGCTTGAACCGGCCGCCGATTGTTGCGCAACGGGGGCATTTGCGGCGAGCCCCCTGCTCTGCCATGAGAACGTCGACACACGCCTGGCACAGACCGCAGATGCATTCTGTGCAGGCGTATGAGTCCTTGAGAAGTGAAACGCTCTGACAGGCTGCGCAGTAGATCTGGGTATTCTGAGAAGAATAACTTGGTGATGAATCCGATAGGCCTCGCGACTCGATGTGGAAGTTCTCCCCGCTTTCACCGCTTTCAACCGACGGGAATGGGTCAATTGTGTCCTGGCTGTAGGATGGCGGGGTCAAGGCCTGCTGCAATGGCGAGGCTTGATAGTTCCCTCCAGCTGTCGCTGATGGAAATCCATGGTGCTGGAATGGCGGCAAAGAAGCCCGGTGAATAGAAACTGGTGATTGAGGCATCTGGATAAAGGTCAGAGAATGTGAAGATGCGAGCGCATGAAAGCTTCTTACTGGAGTCCTATCCTCATCGATGTCGCCGGCAGCTGATGCAGCTTGATCGGCGGCATCGATGAGATCTTCCCATCTCTTCCCATAGTCTGCAGAAGGTTCAGCCGATAACGCCTTACGGTCATTGTTACCTGGTCTAAGCCGTTCGTCGTTTTGGATCCGCCGAAGCCAGTCTGCTGCCGAGCCGCGAGACTTCTGCTTCTTGTGGTGCGCCTCTCGGCCTCTCTTGGTGACGGACTGCTTCCTTGGTCGGGCAGGTCCTACAGCAGGCCGTTGGATTGGGGGTAATGTTGAAGAGCGACCGGGGGGCGAATTCGCCAGAATTGACGGCAGAATATCCCGTGGCCGACTGGAGTTCATAGCTGGGAATGGCTCGCTAGTAATGTCGTTATTCGTCAAGTGCAGCGGAGGCAGCTCAATTGATGTCCTTGGAATGCGGCGTCCCTCCGTGTCTGAGTGCCAACCCTAGTAGCGCACATTTGATTAGCAATCGTGGTTCGAGTTTGTAAGTCAGTCAGGGGAGGATGTTCTAACTCACCATTTCCTCCCATTCGGGTTCGACTTTGTGACCGTGGAGCTGAGCCAGCGCCGCAGCAGCACTGGCAGCGGGGAGCATGGAACCAACGGCGTGGTCGTCCATGGTTCGAGGCGTGCCCGGGTTACTGTTATCATACATGTGATGGTCGTGATTGAAGCCTTGAAGATGGTCAATCTTTGGGGGATAGCCCTGGATTGAGAGGGACGAACCCTGGGGAACAGAAGTTGCGCTTTGCTGCATTGGACGTTCGGATGGAGGAGTGTTGATCATGAGCATGAAGCTTTCCTCGGTCGCTGGGAGCTTCGAAATGTAGTGTTCTGGATGAGCGCGGCGAATGTGTTCTTGCATGGAGCGATATCGTTTTTCCTAAGGAATTTATCAAGTGTCAGAGTAGCGTTCTCGATTTTCCCTTGGTCGAGTGGATTTTTCGCTGTAGTAATCAAAGCTCTCTCTGTGCACTGGGTCCAAGTAGAGAGGTGCAGCAGCGCAGACGGGGGCAGTGTTGGTCTGCTTGTGGCGAAGAGGGCGTCGTGAGGGAGCAATGCGGCAATGCAGGCAGCACAATGAGACTTACACCGATGCATCTTTTCCTACAGCTAGATCCATCCTGATTCCGCAGAGGACAGACGACCTCATTGTTGGAGTCGGTGATTGAAAAAGAAGACGTGAGAGAAGATCTGGGCGGCATCTTGACCCCACCATGCGCTTGAGGGCTGGTATCGATACTGAGCGGGGTGAGGAGCGATAAGTGCTGTTACTGTCGTAGCGTATCGCGAAGCGAGGTCAATTGAAGGTGACTGAATATGTTGGAGCTTGAGCATTTGACGGTTCGACAAAAGGCTGCGATATTTGGTGAGCAAGAGTCTAGAGCTCTGGAAGCTCTCGTCTTGAGGCGTGTTACAAAGAGTGTTTCGAAGAACAAGGTGTAATGGAGGGGGAGGAAAGGACGGGGAGGAAGAGGAAGAGAAGGAACCTGATTTTGGGGGCAGAAGGGAAGTTGACCGAAAGCAGTAAGTAGCGGTAATGGGGAAAAGAGAGGTACTGGACGGGCTAGGTAGGGGTGTGGCTCGGTCTGGTGGGTATCTCATGGAAGGTACCCAGGGCAGGTCCAGGTCAGGTCAGGTCAGGACAAGCTACCTTGCCTTGCCTTACCTTGCTCACCCAGGTACATCATGGTCGCAGCCCAGTCACATAAGGCCAGTTATTACGCAGCATGATCTGTAGCCAAATGAGTCCCTACTTACACGGCTAGGCAAAAGAAGTACGGGCGGATGATAGCAAGGTGTGTGAGCAAGGAGGGAGCTTGGTTCGGAGTCTGGTAAAACCTTGCCTGTTCTTCTCTCACTCGTTCATGTACTTACTCTGCCTTAGTCTTGGACAGTAGAGATTACCTAGGCAAGGTAGGTAAGCAATGGCTGAATCGACGAAAGCAAGACAAGATCCAAAAGCCGCCGACGAATACAGCTCCAATCCGATCTACGGCTACCAATGTTGTAGGAAAGGCTTCTAGCTACCTACCTACCTTGCTTGCTTCGCACGCCGAAAGTGTTGCCACGATAATTGAGTTGCGCGCTCGTACCTTTTCTGTGCCTGGGCCTATGCTGCTTCTGGGCTTGCTTCTACGGATACAGCACACCTGAAGCAGATGTGATGAAAGATGCAGATGAAAAGGGATATTATCAGCCGCGAACAAGGAGACGGACGAGCGAGGGTGTGGCCGCAAGGTACAAGGAGCAAGGAAGTAGTCGGTTTGGGGAGCGACAGAGGTGAACAGCTGACAAGCTGTGAGGTAAGACTTGGTATTCGTCGCATGGTTAGGTGAGCCTAAGTCCACCTCAAGGTTGGGCCCGTGGCAGACGGCGTCAATGTCACCAGTCGCCAGACTGTCAGCTACGAGTAATCAACATTTTTACCATCTGCCGCTGCTAGATGAGCACTGTTCTGAGGGGCGGCGGCGGCGGTCGGTACGGTGACGCGAGATGGTGTAAGTGATCAGCCAAGCAGAGGCTTTGAAGCTTCATCACCGCCAGCTTCAGAAGGATCTAGTCGGCTTCGCCAGATCGTTGCATGGCAAGTGACACACGGCTGGTCGCCGAGGCCGAGCTTTCCAAGACACTGGGCTCATTGGGCTGGGCTGTTGAACCTGGAAACATGTCCGATGGGCTAAACGTATTGCTCCGAGAGACGAGTAACAAGATGTTTCTTCTCGAGTCAGTCATTCCGCCTCTTCTCTTTGTTGGATGAAAAAGATTGCACCACGAGGTGCCTGACTTGTCCGAGAATGGCGGCAGCCATAACCAGTTGACGCCCGTGGGACCGCGAGTCTCTGCTTCTGCTTTTGCTGTTGCTACCGCTGCCGCTTCCGCTATTGCTTGGGTTTGGGTGCTTGAAAGATTCGGCAGAGCTACTGTATAACGACACCAGCTTGGTGCTCATTCAAGGTACCACCGGGCTACGGCGTCATCTTCCAATGGCAGGAGGGTAACCTCAAAGCTCGGGGGGTCAGCTGTGGGATGGATGGAGAGCATTTCAGTCGAAAAGCGCAGGGGAAGGAACAAGACGTACCTATACGTACTGTAAGGTAGGGGAAAAGGTCGGCAAGTCGACCCGCCGACGATGTCAAGAGCCGACAATTGGTTGGCGTTGGTGGAAGAGATCAATGACTCGATGGGGGATCGAGTGTGTCTAGTGGATTGGATTGGCTTGGTTGACCCCAGGGTCTGTGGGAAGAGGGGGATGGAAGAAGAAGGGGAAAAGGAGGGCAGGAGGATGAGAACGAGGCAGGGGGCGTGGATGCAGAACCAGGCAAGATTCGAGTCGAGACAATCGGGTGGAGGACTTGCATGGCGGAGGAAAGAGGAGGGGGAGGATGAAGTCGAGGAATTGAGAAGGAGGGGGTGTGACAGGAAAGCAATTGACAGCCTGTGGTGGACGAGCAGGAGCAGGAGCAGGTAGCGGGGAGGAGGAGCAACAGCAAGAGCAACAGCAAGAGCAAGAGCAACAGCAAGAGCAAGAGCGAGAGCAACAGCAAGGGGAAGGAGAGAAGGAGGGGGGTGGGGTGGGAACAGGGCAGGAAGTGGGCTGCTTTGCTTTGCTCTTTCTTTTCGGAGCTTGCGAGTGGTTGACAGTGGAAAGAGGTCCTTGCCGCATCACAGGGGAGCTCTTGAAAGTTGAGCAAGCTTGCCTGTGCCTGCCTCTTTCTTTTCCTTTTTCCTTCCCGGTCGTACCTTCTTACCCACGACGCTCAGGGCTGGCAACAGGGAAGTAACTCGCAAAGTCTGTCACCAACTCACCACGGGCCCCAAGCTTGACTACTCTGAGTGCTTCGCCTTGCTCGCCCCACCCTTCAACCGTTGCCAAATCCCGTCGTCGCTCCATGATCCGAACTGAGAAGCACAATCATGCCTTCCATACGGACACCTACCTTACTTTGTCCTCGAGTACTCCTATGCCAACAGGATGCTTCACAGAGTCAAGCTCCGAGACCAAGGCGAAAGGCTTCTTGTCTGCTCGCATGTCTTGCGTCTTGCCTTGCCTTGCTGCGGCGTGGTGGCAGCTTGCATTCGCCCATCTCACTTCTCCTACCTAGATACTCCTCCTCCTCCCGCAGCATAGCGGAGCTGGACCCCTGGTTCATTCTCGCCTCCGCTTACTGGTCGGACGTGGTCCTGACCTCGGTCGACGTCTGCCCGCTGCTTGGATCCCCGCTGGTCGTCACGTTGACATACCAGCTAACGGGGAGGGGCCCCAGATGGTGTACGGAGCACTGTACATAGTGTACTCAACTCTGTCACTTTGTCTTCGTAGCTTCCTGGGCAATCACAGACTTCAGAGATACGCTGTACCCGCAAGTGCGGATAGCATTGCGCGTGTACCCTCTAAGCGAAGCGAGGCTTTCTTTTGACTATCCATACGGTACCTACCTATTCTGAGCTCTTTTCCGTCGTGCTTTTTGGCTTGGCGAATAATGTGCACAACGCAGCCCAGCATAGCTACCTACTCTTTGCGCATAAACATGAACAGTATCACTTTTTGGTTCATTGCTTCGTTTGATCAGTTCAAGAGCTAATTTTACCGCTTTGCGATTGCATTGCCGTGGCCAGATGAGCAGGCCCAGACCAAATCTCCGGAATAAAAGCGATGAACGGTCCTTCTACAAGGAGAAGCATGATCGGGGCTGCCGTTGGGCATTGGGAACGGGGACACGGGCCAGCGGAGGGGTCGGCATCAGGCAGCCCGAAGCACCAAGGCACCGCCCACACCATACACTACCTACTCCGTACACTACATGCAGGGCCCTTGCCTTGCCTCGACAAGTTGGAAGTATTTTCTTGCAAAGGTGAACCCTGGAGCTGCAGCAAGTCCGTGGCATCTGTAGCGTCTGCAGCGCCTCCAAAGCACGCATCGGTGGAGACCTTACCCCCCGACCCGTGGACGTTGGCGCGAATCGTCTGCTCCACAAGCGGAGAGGGAAGGCGGGCTTGATGGGGTGGGGATTAGGACAGAGCTTGGGAAGAGTGAGAAAGAGAAGAAGACAAAGAATCTGTAGGGAGTACGGAAACATGCAGCACGCCTGGTGTGTAATCGGTACGGTGAAGGTCAAGATGGATGTGGATATCTGCAACAATCAATTTTTCCCCCCTCCTCTCTCTTGCTCTGTAACTAACACTCTTCTTTTGTCGTCTTCTGCGATGCAGCTCCATTGCCGCTATGTATTACACAAGGAATACGCAGGGCCCAGGGAGCTCTTCAGCACGTCAACCTGCGTATAATCCACAGCTACCTTGTCCTTTCATGCCTAGTGTAGATGCAACGAAGCTTCCAGGGATTTGGATGTCAAGGCAGAGAAAGCGAATTTTGATCCTGCAGACATGGTAAAAAGTCATAACGGATAAGGTCAGAAATACGTACGAATACTTCCTCATCGAGCAGGTACGAGCAGGTACCTACGTAGTAGATAGGAACCTATGTTTTTGCTCTTTTTTTTTTCTCCTTCCGCCCCATGCCGCGATGAGCAAAGCTGTTGCGCAGACAAGGGGGGTACGTATTGAAATTGCCAGGGAAGGTCCCCACATTCGGCGCGAGGACCCTCCTGTTCTTCGCCTTGCATCCTCTTCACCTCGACCTATCAACAATCGGCAGATTCTATCCAGCAACGAAAAAAAAAAACAAAAAAAAGTTCAACCAAAGGCGAGAAAAATTCAACTCCCAAAGCCATCCGGCCGGCCGACACCAGAATCCGATGTTGAGATCAGAAGGAAAAAAATTAAGCCTGCAGGCTGACTTGATCCACTTTCGTCTTCCCTCGCCAAACCAACCTCTTTGGAAATAAGCACCAGCTGCCAGCTGCATCCCGAAACCACGGCTTTTCACCGAGGTGGCGCCTGCTCAAGAAATACCTGAGAGAGCTCCTCGGCCAGAGGCCCAAAAAGCCTTGTTCAGATGCCGCCTTTGCGCTACCATCTCTCTCGGCCTTTTTACCTCCCCTGGGGCCATGTATCAGCTTACTTGAATAAGTCAGACAGGATTACCAATGGCAGGCTGTCAAACGGTTCACCTTAGTTATCCGGACGGAAAACAATCGCTCTTGGCTAGTCAGCCCTCTCTCGACCAGCTCTGAGCAACGACTCACAAGCCCGCAGCCAATTGTACCTTTTTCCTCAAACCTCCCAACTCGCGACCATATTCTCCTCTGCCACATTCTTCTCTTTTGCCACTTACAACTTACACCCCCCCTGGACCCTGACCGACTGGGCGGCTGGCATTTCGGAACCGTAGACAGCACTTGCAGCTAAAGCGGGTATTGATTCAGCCATACTCCCTCGAAGCACTAAAGTGACATCACACTGCTTGGCCTGGGTCGTGCTTTCTTCTGGCCTTTGTTTTCAATAATGTTCTTCAGGGAAGAAGCAATGATTGGCCCCCGAGTTTGACAGACACGAATCTCGACTCACCCGCGGACTCGGTTACAGAGTCATTTCATCGATTGATGCTTCACCTAGGCACGGGTGCCATGCAGACAGCATTTTCTCTCTCTTCAAGTACCCATACCTACACAGCAAGTCGGGACCCTCAAATCGGACTAAATCGGGGCTACCATCTCGTGATGGCCCACGGAACGTTACACGAACGCCTCCCCCTATGCTGCTGGCGGCTGCATCGCTCAAGCACCTACCCTAGTAGGAGCTACCTGGTCAGGCTGGGTTAGGAGGCACTTATTAGCCGCAGTTCGAATGGTTTCATGAATGCCGAAATGGCCCCAAAGAGGACCAACTACTGTCACCGAGAGCAACGAGATCGAGCTTGGCGCTGATGAGAGAAAAATGAAGAAAGCGGTGAATAAACCCCGCCTTTCTGCCCCCCTCTGCCGCCGCAAAAGTCAGTCACGAACGGGCCTAATTACGAGCTGATACCGCACCCAGCGGCCTGTTGGCACTTCGGTGACAGTCACCGCCCGTCCTGCTCAGCTCCTCCTAGCTGGTACCGGAGAGAGAGAGAGAGAGAGGAAAGGATGGAGGGTGCGGGGGATAAGGTCCTGGACGCGAGCTCAACCGCTGATAAGAGACCGCCAACCAACCACAAGCGAGGGCTGACAGCTTTGACAGTAAAGCTCCTCCAAAGCAATCCCACGCGACTTTACCAGAACCAGCAAAACCTACAGGATATCACCTGGAGCTTCATCTCCCCCTGTCTTGTCGAGCTGGTGCTGCTTCTTGAATGACTGTGGTCGTTCGCAAATTTCTGAACGCCAACCTCTAGAAGCATTCACGAAGGCTACAGTCAGAGTAGAGAGAGTCCTTTCAACTACAGCGCCGCGTACACTCCCACAAGTACTTCCATTGCTTGCGAGTAAGGTAACTTGCTTAGGGAACATTCCCGTCAAAAGACTTGTTCGCCCAAATTACACGTTTAGTCCGGGTTATTGCGAACCTACGCTAGTCTTAGGATACGGCGAGCTTGCACGGGTCCGAGATTTCTTGAAGTCGGCGGAAATGGCCCGCAGGACCGCAGCAGCAGCCACTCAAGCTTGCCTTCTGTCGTGCTACAGACTCAAGATTCTCTAGCGGGTGACTGGTAGCAACCTAGTGAGGAGTGAGAGAACCCGAGACAAGTTCGAGAAGCACTCCTTTGGTCCTTATCACATGCATGCTGGAATTTTTTTCTTCTTCGATTCACTTTTCTTACCACTAGCACGGTACCCTCACCCAACCGTCCATCAGCCTCCTGATCTGCCGCCTCGCTCCCTGTCTTCCGAGACATGGCGGTCAATCAAGAGTACGCCTAGTCGGTGACACCGACTATCCGACTATGTTTACGACTGCTGTCGTAACCTCGAAGCCGCAACGTTTTCACTGTCCTTCAAGCCAAGCTTCTTTAGGGGTGATGACATTCGATTGCAAGTCAAATGAACCCAGTAAGCTTTCCATCGGATTACTGTGCCTCGCCAGCATCCCGATGCACACGATACACAGTTTGAACCTGTCTTCCTATACATCCGACCTCCTATTCGACTCACGGCGTCTCGTTTTCAAGGGACAGGATATCCCCGACAGCGTCAAACTCCGAACGAGGTCTACCGTCCCCCGTTGTAGTATGACCTCTAGACTCCATCATGTGGACGACAGATGAGCCATGGGCCCACTGCTCATCACGCTTTGTGAACCGTACCTGACTCGGCTTCTTGAAAACGGTCGATTTTCCTGCTTCCGGAGCCCCCTCTGCCAAAACCAGAACCAGCCCATGGCTTCTACAGACTGCATCCACTTCTAGGGCAGAATGGCAACCTACTGACGTCTTCGCCTCAACCTATAGTCAGTGTAGAAATTTCCAACTCACCGCTAGAAACTCTTGTTCCCGCGGTCTGGATGACGATGGGTCAGTCATCCCTTGCCTCCCACCTCCTAAGGGGTAGCCGGAACTGCTCCAGCCGCAACAGCCAGCTGTCAATCCTGCACTGCATGAGGCCTCAGTGGAAGCATCTCCATTGTCTTTGCACCCGAGTCGGCGGCCCGCTGCCATCTTAACATTTGGCAACTCGATTCGACTTGAAAACCATCCCGGATCTCCTTTGCCCTGCGTCGTCCGAATTCGACCTCGTCCAATCAAAGCCCACCACCTTCTAGATCCCAAACAAACTTGTCACAAGTGCTCGTTGATCAGCCCCTCGAGGTGTAGCGCACAGACCTTACAGATGGACCTTTGTTGCCAAGAAGCTCTATAGAAACTCGTCTGCTTCATCTGCTTCGAGCCTTCGACGAGTGACGATGGCTTTTTGACCAGTGGCATCGGTCAAGGAAACGGAATGGTGGGTATATCCTAAAGACGCTTCGCCTGAACTGGACCGGAGCGAAGAAATTGTCTGCAAGGGACGCACCCTCAAGTTTCTAGACCAAAAAAATGGCACAGCCTCCAGAGTTTCAGCCTCCGACCTTGACCGAACTTGGCGACCTCTCCACGCAGCCCGTAGCCGGGCCGTTCACACATAGCGGTCGTCATATCCTTCACGGCCGGGCCCCCGGAAGTCTGAGCACCTCGCGTTAACTTGCCCTTAGCCTATTGATCTATCCAAGATCCGACCACAATGCTCTGACCCTCTCGCCAGCTTTGCCGTGCTTGCGTTGGCGGACTGGCGAATTGGCGTTACAAGGGCCATGTTTCTAATCTGGCCAAGGGAAAGTTTCCTGAAATCGCCTCGCGTTTCCCTAAAGGCCCTTCTCCACGTCCGATCATTCACGGCTACGCATCCCCAGAGTTGCGTCCCGACGCGCCCTCCCCTCCAGACGTTCCCGCTGTCATGGACCATATCTAATTGACCTCTCTGCTTTGTTTCTTTTTTGCGTTCAGTTTCCTCTGGCAGACCATTGCTCAGTAGCAATACCCTCATATTAAACTGGCCGAGTTCGCAGTGTCATTCGTTCTTGTTTTTGTTCGTTCTTATATACCTTTTCCGAGCTATGGCGTTGACTGTGAAGCAGCTCAATGCGGATGCTTCCTTCCTCCTCACCTTTGAGCCCATTGTGCCCGAGTCACTTCCTGGCATTGCTCCAAGACCGTTCAGAATTTTGATGGACCCATGGATCACAGGGCCTTCCACCATATTTCACTCGATCCTGTCAACTGCAACACACAAAGAGTGCCCATGCGTGTGCTCCCTACAGCATCTCCCGGAGCCCGACCTCGTCATCATCAGCCAGCACAAGAGCGACCACTGCAATGAGGCAACGCTCCGCCAGCTCCCGGCCAGCGGCACGAGGACGCTGATATTGGCGGAGCCGGCGGCGGCCAAGGTGATCCGGAGCTGGAAGTACTTCGACAAGGATAAGGTCTTTGCGATTCCGCGGTGGGAAGATCCGCAGGCCACGGGGAAGCAGACGGTCATCCGGGTGAAGGTGCCTCCCTTTTTCCCGGGCGGCGAGCCGGGTGAGGTCACAGTCGCCTTTATCCCACAGCGGAGGGACTTTAAGGGCTTGCACGCCGCCATCGGCATCACGTACCGCCCGCCACCGACGTGGCCGCGGTTCCCTCACCTCATGACGCCCCCAAGAACACCAGTCTCGCTACGGACCACGGCCAGCGCCTCGTCCCTTCGATTGGGATCTGGATCTCACCACCACCACCAAAAAACAAAGAACTCGTCCGCCTACCTCAGCCTGCCGACGCCGCCCGAGACACCGCCCAGCAGCCGGTCCCTGCGCTCCGTCCGGTCCGCCGCGTCCATCACCCCAGACGCCCGCGACCGACGAGCCGTCTCGGTCATCTTTTCGCCGCACGGCATCTCGTACCGCTGCCTGGAGAAGTACGCCCACACGCACCTCAAAGCCGAGGCCGCGCTGCCGCTGACGGCGCTGCTGCACTGCTTCGATACCGTGTCGAATCCCTGGTGGCTCGGCGGGAATATCTCGGCGGGCATGCCGGCGGGCCAGGAGACTGCGGCGGCGCTCGGGGCGAGGGCGTGGGTTAGCACGCACGACGGGGACAAGGATGTCAGGGGTTTGGTGACGAAGATGCTGCGGACGAAGAAGTATACCCAGAAGCAGGTTACCCATCATTCTTCTTCTTCTTCGGGGGAAAGAAAGCGCGGCGACAGGCTGGATCGCGAGAGGGCTAGCGACCAGGACAAGAGGGACAAGGCCAAGGGGTCCAAGAGCACCGATGTTCTTGTCCTCGGCGTCGGCGAGGAGGTCGCCATGACGAGGGAAGGCGTCTGGAACGTCGAGTCCGGCGCGAGGGTTCTCTCCTCCCCTCCGCCATCGTCTTTGTCTTCGTTGTCCAAGAGTCTGCTTGGGAACGGAAAGGGGTTAAAGGGGCGGGCGAGGGGACGGGGCTTGCCTCCGGTTGATACCACGGCTAAATATGGGCCCCGCTGATGGAAAAGAACGGGACACGCGTGATCCCGATTTGCGGAGACCGGGGCGGAGTTGCGGGTTTTATATATCCTCTCCCGGGTCAACCCCGGGTCTGTTTGTGTTTGGCCTATGGATACTTTCTTTCATTTGTTATATGAGGCAGCGAAGCGGGACACGAAAAAGGAGATATACCCACCCTTTCTTTGGAAAGGAGATACCATCACAGGTATATAATTAACAACTTATTAATCAGATATGAATAGGGAGGAGATGGATAATCAAAGGGGGTTGGGAGTGCAGCGGGATTTCGGGTTAGGCGTCTAAGGGGTATGCCCGCCCAGGAAGGCGAGGCGTTTCCTATCAGTACTGGGGATATGGGCCAACTAGAGCCTTTCGATTTGAGGAATGAAGAGTGGTAGCCATCTGAGGGACACAGGATCAATACCGAGTAATACATGTCGCTGTTTCATATGATCCCTATTGTGTATTTGATTTCCATCTCAATGAGTGATCATACGACAAAGCCTCGAGTGAAACTCGTACAACTTTCCTGTAGGCTACGTGGACCACTACGTATACCATAACGAAGACATCAACGAAGAGACCAACAAATTTAGAAGGCGTACCCTACGATTAGACAAACCGTCTCCCTCCCTCGGAAGAGCCTGCCCAGTACAACCCCTTTCTCCCAGCAAGCTGATGAAGACCGGATGCGATTCTGTCATGTGAGAAAGGGGGCACATATTTCCTAATACAAACTGCGAAGACTATCAGCTGCAACCCATGAACCAGTGGTCTGGCCTTGCTGAGCTGGCATTTTTTTTTTTTGGAGCAGCACCAGCTGAAAGACATGAGCATGTTATAACGTCTGGCCTTGTGTCTATCAATATGGAATGTCAAGATGGAAAAGAATACCCATACAGATTTCCTGATTATAATCAGACTGGAACATGAAGGGGATACGTATGTTACAGACTGCAGGAGAAATCTCAATCAGCTACATAAAGGACGGGAATCCTTTCTACCCTGCATAGCGAGCCTGATCCCTACAGGCAACGCCACCGCTATTAGAAGAATATACTTTATAACATAGCTGACGAACTTGCCCTAGTAAGACTTGAACATTTTCGACTGATGATTAAAAACCCGCTCTCTCTTTAACAATTTATAGCTGACAACGTAAGTTTCTAAAAGCCATCAGCTACTGCACTACTAAAGAGATGCACGTTGCATGTGACACAGTCATAGAACCGGCACCGAGAATTGGGTGGGGACTGGAATAATCTACGACCGCTTGAGCAAAGACCTGCCCTCCCAATAAAAGCCTTGTAATTAGAGAGGAACGTCCACTGGCTGATGGATTGCCAACACGCCTCAAAATCTACACGCCGGTCGTACTCGCATGGGTTCGGCACACAAGCTACTGCGTGAACTCACTCCTCTTCACCTAACGTCCTCACCAAGACTAAAGATAGACGTTGGTGAATACGGAGACGATCAGGCGTGGAAGTCTGATGAAACCAAGAAGTAAAGAACACTTGGTCTTGGGTGTGTGAGCGCATGTATACACGTTCATCGCAGCTCTGCGTCACGAAGGCCGAGTAACCGCTACCGGCTCCATCTCTGATCGCCGCCGCTGCCGCGGCTTCAAACCTTTTTGCCTCGTGTTTAATCCTTCTGAAAGAGAACGCCGGAGTTCAGAGAGAGCTCATGGGTTATTTATACGATCAGGGTTTGTAGTTCGCGGTGTCGCTTTGGTCCATCTACCATTGCCCGTAAAGGAGGGGGTTATGATTCACGCTGAAGTAGCTTTCGTTTAGTACATGATTCTTTCTCCGTCTCAGCTTCCAAGAATCCGTTCGGCTTTTGTCAATAGGTATGAGAGCGCAAAAAAAAAAAAAAACAACACAAAGGGGTGTTGGAAGTAATTCGCATATCAGAAGACGAAGAAATGCATATTCAGTTTAAGCCTATAATTACCCAAAGAGGTGCTGAGGTTAGTTGTTCAACACAAGGCAATTGTTCTCTCTTTTTGGGGCGCAGAGTCCAGAATAGTCTTGTCCCAGGCAGTTTTTCTTCTAAAAAAAAGGGCTCTAGAACCATTCTGCTTCTTAGGTCAGGTTCCAACTTCTGGCGTCCTTGGCATGTTGAAACACCAACGCATATGAAAGAGATCGAATCGAATCTAGTCGAGAGACGGACTGCCGGCTCAAGTACGACTGACCTCGTACAATAGCGAAACACGAAGATCTCTTCGACAGTGATCAAGCCCGATACTACTATTCATCCGCCCAGCCACCAAGGAGGCTTCTTCCTGGAAGGGCAGCCGATGACCATGAAGGAGCGAATCGACACGTGGGACAAAGGGTGGTGAGTATGATGCTCATCAAAACTTCAATGCAATGCCTGATATCTTGCTTGAGTTACTGCCATGATTTCCACCTCAGATGATTCCCATATCATGCATTCAATCCTGAGTTCCACCCCTTGTGAGTAGAGTGCCAAATCCAGACGATATACCTCTCCATTACCTGCACCCATTCACCCGGGGTATCTAATATTCCCATCTGAACAACGCGTCTTCTTCTTTTTCCTCTGCTTTAAATCATGGAGACAACGTCTCCTTTGCAGTCCAACATTGCCTGCCTGACCGTGTGGAAAGCTACCCCATGCGACGTGGCCCAAAAGTGTATTCGGGCCATTCCAGCCCTTGGGTCTTGTAGTCCACGTCTAGACTCTCTTTTTGCCAGACCTACTTGAGCTGCTTGAGAATCTCCGTCAAAAAGTCCTCGAAGCTGAGGGTGATGTAACCGTCTCTGTCGTCATCGTACTTCTTGAACACGTCCGTCATGCGCTTCAGAGAAATGCAAGCCTGGACGAAGAGATCGAAGGACATAACACCTTCCCCACGCTTGTCGTACGTCCGGAAGAGAAGCTCGACGAAACCAGGGCTGAGACGGTAACGGAAAGCAACGAGGGCGTTGGTGAACTCGCCGAGGGAAATGTTTCCAGATCGGTCGGCGTCGAATCGGTCAAACAGAGTGCGCCACGACGCAAGGAAGGACCAGAGGCCGCAAAATTCGGCGAATCCAATAGTGCCACTGCGATCGGAATCGAACATGCGGATCATCATGCGAACTGTCTGAGGGTCGAAAGCAGTCCAGTCACCGTTGACGAGGGCAGTTGACAGCTCCCGCTCGGACAGCTGGCCAGTGCCTGTAGACAGTCATTAGTTGACGGATGTTGCAAAAGGGCGTCGGCAGCATCACTCACCATCCTTATCGACCGCTCGGAATAGGGGCAGCAGTGTCGGATCTGCGCCGTCTGCGCTCATATCAGGAGCGGGAGAAGGAGGCGGCCGGGAGTTGGGGGGTGGCCGGGGCTGGGCGTTCGGGCGGGGGTTGCCCGTCGGAGGAGGAGAGCTGACGCCGTACATGTTGGGGCTGGGTCGGCGATGGTCGTTCCGAGGATCGGGACGGTGGTACTCGTCGCGAGGGACGGCTGGAAGCTTATTTTCGTAGCGAGGCTGGGAGTGTTGCTGAGGATGCTGCTGGGAAGGCTGCTGGGAAGGTGCCTGGGCAGCGCCGCCCTTCTATGATGGAAATGTTAGTTTATCTGCAAGATGCGCGATCCAGGGGGTGACGGGTGCCGATGGGATGAATGTAGTAGAAATGTCGTCAGGTGACCGGAGGCCGAGGGCGCAAACGTACCTGTTCGGGTTCCGCGAACCTAGGAGGGGGTTAGCATGGCGGGGTAAAGAAGGAGATTGGGTATTTAGACCATGAACAATGGGCTAGATGAATGGTGTGTTGTGCAACGTACCTTGGAAGTTCATCGGGGTTGTAGGGTCTGTTGTACGCCATTGCGAAAATTGGTGCGGATTCGGAGCAAGCAAAAGTTCAAGAGAAGGAAGAGAAGGGTCTTTGGAGGCGAGACTGGATTGAGGCTCCTGGGGTATATGAAGCTGGCGAGGTGGGGGGGATTACTGTGGGCAGAGAGAGCAGAGGGGAGCCGCAGTAGCTGTATGTAAAAGCCAAGAGAGAATGATGGGTTATGGAACCTGGAAGCAAGCAGGGGAGCGGAACCGCGACTCAACGTCAGGCGGCAGTCGGCACGCTAGTCAAGAGGTAGGGCTGGGTGGCCGGTGGGTTAGGCTGCGGCGAAGGAGGACAAAGTGCCAATCGGGCCTTGAGCTCAGTAAAGAGAATGCAGAAATTGGTTTCAGCCGCACGCCGAATGTGCAGTGAGGCTTGGGCTGAGTATGGGTGGTTTGCTGATGTCCAAGGTAGTAGTTGCGGTCGTAGGTTGACTTATGCTGGAGGTGGTTATCGCGGTGTGTAAGGTAAGGCTTTCTTTCGACCTCTCTTCAGTCAGGGTGGAGGAGGGGAAGGAATGCAGACGGGCAATAAATGACAGGTCGCGGAGATGACGAAGAGGAGGGGGAGGCTGCTATCTGGCCTTGTAAAACAAGACTAAACAGACAGCAAAGAGATGGGAGCTCTCGGCAAACGGAAGACCGGACAAGACAGCTTCTTTTTTTGGGGGTGCGCGGGATGGCACGAGCGGTGATGTGCAGGGAAGATACGTGTATTATTGATGACAGGAGGTGTTGGAAGAAGCCGAAGGCTCGGTGTGCGTATGAGTCGGGGCCTGGGTCACGTCACGAAACAGATTGGACAGAATTGGGTACAATGCGCAAGCGTTGTGGCGGTTTACGGCTTCGCGGTGCACTTGAGAGATTGCGAATGGATTAAAAAAAAAAGGACACCATAGGCCAGCGGGAGTGCGGGAGACGGGATGAACAGGCGATGGTTTGCAAAGTCAGCCTCTTGAGTGGATGTGTGCGAAATTGCATTTCTGGGGATACGGGCTAAAAACAGAACAAGAACGAGCTCCAAATGATTTCTTTGCTCGCTTTTGGATTCTGATGCCTGTTTTTGCTCCTTCCCTTTTATTCTTCTGTATGGAGTACGGAGTACATAGTAAGGTACCTTACGGATACCAGGCACCGGGGAAGGTACGGATACGCCAGGGCTGTCTGCCTCTCTCCCGATACCCTACTGGTTCCATATTTCCGTACGTATTATCCTGTCTTCTTTCGTCATCTCTCGACTTCCTTCAGCAATTTGCCATTCAGTCAGTTCATCAATCGTCAGAGCCACCCATCAGAGTCATTGTCAGTCAAGTCAGTCTAGTCTGTGCCCAGCTCGGTTTCGTGGCCCCGCCACGTTCGCCTGGTGTTCCTGGTTCTGTGGCTATCGGGTGGATTTACTAAGCCAACGCCGCACCGGGGCTAGGGGGGGGGGGGGATGCGAGCTATTGATTGAGAAAAGCAGATAGGATGGGAAAGAATACCCATTGCAATCACAGACAACATTGAACACTGAACGTTTTAGATCTCAGAGAAAGAGACGGGCAGGTCCGCGCAAATCCCGTCAGAAGAAAACACCCACGAGGGCTCTAGCGCGGGACAGCTCGGCCACATACGCGCTTAGCGTACGGATAATTCGTATCTTCAATACCGTTATTGCTAAGGTAGTTTGACTTAGCTTACCTGCCTCTGTCTTTGTGTGGGTGATGACATGCGTGGTGCACTACGGAGTAGGTACTTAGTTTTGTTCCCTGTATCCACTAAATGGCCCCAAGGGGTCTTTTCTTCGTCTCGGGACCGGGTACGTGATACGATCCAGATACAGATCGCGACCGGAGCCATAGAAAGGGGTCCTGCGTAGTCCTGCACACTTTAAATTTCAGCCTGGAGCCTCCTTCTTTTTTCTTTCTTTTTTCTTCGTCTCCCCAATCATTGCAATCGCCCACCGACCGCACTGCGCATCCCTAAGGCTTCAGCTTGATCATCAGACAAGTGCTGCCTCGGAATGGAGCCTGAGAGGTGTGGGATACGGTATACTCCGTACCTTACGGATACTTGCCGTATTGAGTAAGTTTTGACAGGATTCAGGACCAGCAATGAACGTCGGACCATGCGTTAGAGGGGTACGTATACACGTAATTGAGAGTACTCCGTACTTACCTATCTGAATGACACTTATTCCTTACAACTCCGGGCTCTCCCACACACCACACACACTCACACACACTTGAGGTAACGGGAAAGTCCTCTACACCATCGGGCCGGGCGGCATGACAACCATCTGAGATTGAGCTGGTGGTTGAGGTGTATCCCCATTTAAGCTTATTTCACCATGGCACGTTCACTCGCCAGCACCCGAGGTGAGATGATCTGGCCAGTTGGCAGGTGTCCGTCCCTCTTCTGACCTTGGCCTCGCACCAGTAATCACCTCACTCGTCAGTAAGGTGAGGTAGTTCGACCTGATGGATCTTGCATGTGGACAACTGCCATGCGCCTCATCTCTAGGCAGTGGGTGCTTTGAGGCCCTCTCTTCGTCTTCGAATCATCGTGTATGCGTGACCGTCCACAGTCAGCCCGTACCACCCTAACATCCTTCCCTTCCATTGAGTCTGCGAGTCTGCCCTGCCTGCCCCACCACAGCCCCGGCACCAATGCCCCTCCCCAGAACGCCGAGCCTCCAGCACGGGACGCCGGCAAGCGGGATTGCGTATGCTTTCCAGCTTTTTTGCAGATTCGCGGCCATCAACTCGACCTGCCCGTTCTTTCTCGATCACTTGGAACACCTCCGTCTCCCTCTCCAGTCTTCCATTTCTTCCCCGCCTTCTAATTCCAAAATCGTATGTACCGTCATCTCCTTCTCTTCAAGACCACGCCCCGATTCACTTTACCCTACCTCACATAGGCCCGCCACTTTGACTTTTCCGCCTGGCCCGTTTTAGACCCCCCAGTCCCCTCCCCTTCTAGAACACTTCCTCTTCCTCTTCCTCTTGCTTCTCCTCCTCCTCTTCCTCATCGTCTTGCTCGTCCACCTCTCTTCATTACCCCTCAAATCTGACCTTTCCCGTCGTGTTCTGTTCTGTTTGTTTGCCTGTCTGCTTGTCTGTCTACCTATCTCCAACATGTGTACGCGCGGCTTCATGCGGTCCCCTCACACAACTCCCACCTCGGCCCTTGCGGTTTGCCGCTCTGGGGCGTCACCAATGGCTTTCGTAACCTTCGGCCCTCACGCGCCTGGGCAAGTGCCCTGAGAGATCGATCCAAGCTGGATCGCCGAGCTGCCTCTGCCGCTTCTCTTTTATGTTTTGTGTGTGTGTGTGTGCAGGGTCCGAAGCGAGTTACACCGGAGTGGGACTGATTTGCTCGAAATTCCTCCAGACTTTGGCATCGTGAACACCAGTTGTAACACTCTTCTCAAGTGTAGGTATTCACCTCGAATCCACGGTGGACAGCAACAACTGGACTGTCATCTCTCATATCCCGTCTCTTCGCCTTCTTCGTGTTGTACATCGTCTCAGGCAGACTTCAAATATACGACAGCCGGCATGCCCGACACCGACCTCTCCACCAACGGCAGCGGCGAGTTCTGGCTGTACGGTTATGGGTACGTTCTCGACCTTTCGAGATCACCCTCGATCCCTGCCGCTCTCCCTACTGGGCTGGACTGGACTGGGCTGCTCTTGTCCTCCAGCTCCTCCCGCCCTCCCGCATGGCGCACGCATCCCTGCCTGCCGTAGACAAGCCTCACACATGTCGGTGCTAACGTTACAAACCCCGTCTTCCAGGAGTCTGATATGGAAGCCTCCGCCGCACTTCGGTTAGCCTCACCTCGTCCACACCACACCCCCCTTCTATCCTCCTTCTCCTCCTCCTCCTCCTCCTCCTTCTCCTCCTGCCCCTTGCCGCCATCCGAGCCGTCGGCTGATCTATGTTGTCCACCCCCCACAGATAGAAGAATCCCTGGATGGGTGACAGGATACGTCCGTCGCTTCTGGCAGGTTCGTCTCTCCCTTACCTCCCCCGGGCGTGCCGTCTCATCCAGCCCCGTGGAACACAAGGCCACCTTGCGTCCCTAGTGCCCGCTGCGACCAATGCTTATTTCCACTTCACGTCCTGCCTCCCCCTCGTCTCCACTAGTCTCACTAACACCTCACGCAGGCAAGGTAACCACTTGACCCTCAAGGGCTTTATAACACCCGCCATCTTGTCCCACATCAAGACGTCCTGACCCCTTCACTAGTCAAGACCACAGAGGCACACCCGAGGCTCCTGGCCGTGTTGTCACGCTCATAGAGCGCTCGTTCTGGGAGCAGCTGACCGACCACCACGACTCGGCACCTGAACGCGTCTGGGGTGTCGCCTACCGTATCAAGGCAGACAAGGTCGCCGAAGTCAAGGACTATCTTGACATTCGCGAGATCAACGGCTACACGATCCACTACGCCCCTTTCTACCCAGCTGATGGCTCCAAGCCAATCCGCACACTTGTGTATATTGGCACCCCGGACAATGACCAGTTTGTCGGACCACAGGATCCTCAGGCTCTCGCCGCCCACATCCGTAAGAGCCGCGGCCCGAGTGGGCTAAACATCGACTACCTTCTTGGCCTCGAAGAAGCTCTTGACGGACTGAGCCCGGAGAGTGGCGACGTCCACATCACCGACCTCTCCAACAGAGTGCGGGCCATCATCTCCGCCGAGGAGACATCCCACGATGCTACGCAACCACCGCTGTCAGCCGTCGGCGGTACTTTCAAGCAAGAAACCAGTGTCAAGGAACAGGAGGAGACTGAAAAGACAGACTGAAGAGTTTTTCTGCACATTCTTTCGCCTCTTCTTTTTTTTCCCCCTTTGAAAATCAAGCCTCTGCCCACCCAACCCCTTTTTTCAACCTTTCCCCTTTGGCCGTGGTGCAACAACGCCTTGGAGCCCATGTCAACCAACATTCTTTATTCAGAACATTCAACACATAGAGAGTCAATCAAGAGAGACAGTCAGGCAGACATGTAGCGTTAGACCACAAATCCGTTGGCGTCCACGATGAATCCGACAACACTCTGCATCATTCCCAAATACAAACCCACATCGCCGCCCACCCATACTCCACAAGGATCACCGGAAAAGGAACCATCACCGCATGCGGAAAACACACCCAGACTTTAGTGGCAGCAACCATTTTGGGGCAACAAGGGTGAAGATCAAGGACAGAAGCAGAAAACCATTCCAATTGAGAAGACTAGGCCGTTACCAACCCTTTTGACCGCGGGTTGGGGTTTTATTTTCCAGAGATCCAGTGCAACAGAAGAACCGGGTATTGTGTTGCAGCGAAGAATATCACCAAAGCTCGATCGAACCAACGGGCGCGCACACGAACGTCTGTCAGACTCGGAGCAGTTGAGCGTCGGCAACATGTCTTGGCCGCATGTTCCCGAGTTGCGAAAACCGACAACTAGCGGGCAACGAATCTCCGAAATCTAGCGAGCGCTAATAGCCTCGGCCGCCCTGGGGCTGCTGAGACGGGTCGGCGTATCCGTAGGGAGCCTGGGGCGCGTAGCCATCTATGAGGTATTAGCAAGACGAATCAGCAACAGAGACGACATCGTCAACTCACCCTGGGGAGGAGCACCGCCGTAGGGCTGCTGAGGGGGGTAGCCGCGGCCGTAAGCAGGCTGCTGCTGCTGGTAGCCCATGTTGGGAACGCCGTATCCACCGGGAGCGCCTCCGTAAGGCACAGGGGGCGCGCCGTAGCCGCCACGTCCACCACCGCCGCCGAAGCCGCCGCGGTAGCCACCGCCACCGCGGGGACCGTTGTCAGAGGCCTTATCAACGCGAATAGTGCGTCCGTCAAACCTGTCAAGTTCATGTGTTAGTCGGCTGAAGGGTTCCCACGATCATTGCGCCGGGACAAGCAAGCAATGGAAAGCAGTTTCGCAAAGGCAGCGTACTCGACGTTGTTCATGGCAGCAATGGCCTTCTGAGCGTCACTATCCTGAGTGTAGCGGACGAAGCCGAATCCACGGCTGCGGCCAGTGTCGCGGTCCTTCACAACGACCTTCAAGCAGGGGAAGAATAGCGGTCAGATCTCTCTCTCTCTCTCTTTCTCACGCACAAAAATGGACCCTCTCTCTTTTCGTTTTTACTGGAATGTTGGGACAAAGTGTCTCTCCATGGTCTATGGCGACGCCATTCTCAAGAAAGTTTCTTCGGACCGGGCGATCAGTACTTACAGCTTCCTCAACGGCACCAAACTCCTCAAACTTCTGTCTGAGAGTGCCTTCCTCAGTGTGCCATGCAAGGCCGCTGTTGGAAATCTTGTCAGCAAAAGTTTATTTGATATTGTCGACGTGCACAATGCGCCAGCGCAAGAGGGGGGAAACGTACCCAATAAAGAGCTTGGACATGATGATGGTAGAGTAATGTGTCTTGTTTCTTGCAAAGAGATTGCTGAACTATCTGTTTGTCTTGCGAGTTAGGATCTGTTCAACAAAAAAAGTCCGAGGGAGGCTGCAATGCATAAATGCAAGTGGTTTCTGTGTGGCGCCAAGCGGGGTTCTTGATGGCGAGGGAAGAAAGTCAAGGGACGAAAGCGCTCCTTTTGGCACTTCTCGGTTGAGCATGCGAGTCAATATTGGGAGACTTCGCATCCACCTGTGCAGCAAAGAGACGAGGCAGTGTCCAGTGATGGCCTTTGTCACTTGACGATAGCGCGCAAAGTGGCCCGACATGGGCGACAAAGCAAACGTACAATTTCCAGGCCGGAGGATGGCAGTGCGAGATGGAAAGCAGATGGGGTTGTGGGCTGTGTCAAACAAAGAGGTTTGCAGTCGCCGCCACGGGATGAGAGGAAAGAAAAAAGAGAGAGAGACTCCGTTGACCGTTGGAAGAGGCCGAGGTGTGTATTGATTTGTTGCAGTATTTTTTCCGAGGAGAGTGAGGGATTGAGGGAAGTGAGATACGGACCTGGTGGTTGGAATTAGGTGGGCGGTGTTGGTGTTGGTGTTGGTAGGAGTGTGGTGATTGTGATGATAGACGTCAAGATTGAGACTGGGCTTTGATGGATCGAAAAAAGGAAGGAGGGGGTGAGAAGGAGAAGAGTGAGAAAGGCCACCTTGAGGGGAGAAAGGAAATGCTGGTTAGCGGGAAATTTCTGAATGGATGGAGGGAAAGGGCGTTGAGGCAGTGCAAAAAGGGCCCAAGGCAAGGCAGGTAAGGTTTGGTGTGTATGAGTGTGGGAGTGGGAGTGGAAGGCGAGTTGACTGGACAGGAATGGCTGCCGTAAGGCAAGGTAAGGTAAGGAAAGGTAAGGTAGGCAAGGTGCTCCGTTACCCGCACTCCGTACTTCGTACCTTACACACAGCAAATGGGAAGAGGCAAGGTAGGAGCGGAACGGGGAACGGGGGGTGAACGGGGGGACGAGGGAAGGTGAGGGGCACCAGCAGCAGGCGTTGCCTCTTGCTCTTGCTTCCTGAGGTGCAACAAATTGCTTGCGAGGTAGGTATTCCCAATGACCCCATTTGCGGCTTGCCGTCGCTGGTCCCAGCCAAACACTTGTCCGTTGTCTTCCGTGCTTGTCGCCGCCGCCGGCTGTTCTTGATCGGATTGGGACTGGAAGGCGCCGTGCGGGCACGATGCGAGATGGACAACAGCTCGTGGCGGGAACGTGGAGGGGTCCAACGAGTCGGGGCAAGTGGAGGAGGAGGGGTGGTTCAATTCAATTGACCGACGGGCAACAAGACGTCTTGAATGACGGCATGCAAGGTACCTTTCCTCGCTAATGACTATGACCAGGTACAATGGTAAACGGCAGGGTTGGTTGGTCTCGGCCTGAGGCGACAGGAACGGGCAAAGAATAAGACAGAAAAGAAAGAAAGAAAAAAGTACAACGGAAACAGTTTTTTTTTTGTTTCTAAGGGGAAAAAACGAACCGTGTTCGTATCTTTGGAAAAGACCCATAGAGAGGAAAAGAGAGATAGAGAGAGAGGTAAAAGACGCGTTGGATAGCGGAAACATACCTGTTTGTGATTGGTTCCCGGCACCCAATATCTCGAGTCGAATTCCTGTGATGGATTCGAAAATGCGTTGAGAGAAAGGTCGAGAAAGTGGAACAAAGACGTAGTAATATTCTCGGAGTAGGTAAATGGAAAAATCACAATGCGGGACAAAAGCCGGTAGGAATCCTTTCCCTCTCCTCAATAAGTCAGACCAAGTACCAGATCCCTGACGATAAGGTAGCAGTAGGCAAGGGGAATGGGGAACAAAAAAAAAAAAAAAGAGCTTCGGAAGCAGGGACAGGCGCAGGTCACTGTCGGATTCGAATAATCGCGCTTTTCTTTGTCGTTCTCTCGTTCCTTTTCCCACGGTCTTCGGTTTGTCCCCCCTCCATCCCGATTCTCAGGCGCGTCCCTGTTCCTCATATTATATGCGATGGACACAGGGTCCGCTGGGGCGAGTCCAACAGCGGCGGCGGCGAAAGGCAGGCCAAGATCAGTAGTATTTTCGATACATGCGATGTGAGCATGGCAATATGGAAAACTGACTTGCCTGCGGGGAGGAGGGCATGTAGGCACTTACGTACGGTACCTTGCCTCACCCTGAGAGGTACATGCGTCTTTCTTACAGGCCCGCTTGCTTCCTGGATCATTGCCGCCGCCGCTGCTGCTGTCGCTGTTGCTGCTGGAACGCCGCACACGAGGCAAGGGCCAAGACATCTGGGAGATCTGCCCGGGAAGAGGGACCCATGAAAATCCATCCATGAGCATCTAGTGTGGTGTCAAGGGGAGGGGGGTCCCCAAGAGGGGACCGCCCACATCCCAAATTCGGCTCTTCTGCGCAAGGGGGGGGTTGTGGAAGGGAAAAGGCCCAAAGGGCCAACGCCCATCAATGTTTCGACCAGAGCATAAGTGTGGTAGCAGGGTTAGCTTCCCCTCCCAAACAAGCATCAAACAGACGAAAAGCTCACATGTACATCCCCGCGATACTTCTGTCATCCATGACCGTCTTTTCTCTTGCCGCGAGACATACAACCCAGACGCGGCGCTGCCATTCGCATTCAGTCATTCTGAATCAGTCCAATCCAGCCAAGTGATATGCGAATGCCCCTTTGTATGCATGCCGCCCGTCAAACCGCCTTCGAGTGGATGTCTTTTTTTGAGAAACCACCATATCGCAGCTTTTTGGTTTCGATACCGAGCTGTCGCGGCCTGGCCTCGTGGACGTTGTCGCGTTCCGTAGCACTTCAACTCTGACAACGCAAGACGAGACGCACGCAATTACGCACTCGACCTCCAGGCAGCTGCTCTTCTGAGGCGTTCTGTCCATTCTGTGAGCTCTCGTCCGGGGCTCATGCCCCGTCAGCATTATCACCATCACCAGGAGCCAACGGCTTGTCGCTCAATGCGGTGCCAAGTACCGTGATGTCGAGAAACTCCACTGCTGCCCGTCCTTTGATACGGCTCATCATTGTGCCCAATGTGCTCACACTTGCGGTCGACCTGACTAACCAAGCGCCTGCAAGTGTGGTGGGATGAGATGCAGAGACCAGGACCACGGAAAGCTTCTTAAAACCCATGAACCCAGCTATTGCAGGGTGTGAGCAGGCGAAAAAGGCTTACTACCGGATCGCAGGCGAGGGGGAAAAGTTCGGCCATGGGAAATCAGCCCATGATGTACGATCTAGCTGCCCCTCCTTGCAGCCAGTCGAGTAATTCGCATCCGCACAGACGCCGGCGTTGCTAGTCTTTGGTGAGCCGCTAGATAGACGATGGTCGAGCTGAAGCTGGCAACGCCGACGAGGGGTATACTCCGTCGGCAGTCAGGCTGGGTTTCTGGAAGTTGGTTGAGAAAGAAGAGGGAGGGCAGTCGACAGGGTGCTATCCTAACAACAGAAAGAAACAGATTGGCATCTGTGTCCGCCATTATCGTGCTGGAAACACCTGCGCGAGACGACAGGCTTGGCCTGGTCACTTGCGGACGCACTGGACCAAGAGTGACACTCCTATTCGACCCCACACTTTGCACAGCCTCCTTCGACCATGCCCAGTTTGAAGCAAGATGAACATCTTGGAGCTGCAACATCATTCTCCAGCGTCCACCTTCTCCTGAAAGTGGAGTCTCCTAGTGTTGCACCTCGCTGCAGAGCCTGCAGAACCGGTTCTCGACTCGGCTTGCATTCCAGATGTGCGGCGTGACGGGCTCCGGGAGGCGGCCAATTCTGACTGATGCTCGAATGTGCGTCCCTATCCGTTTGATTTCGCCCGGCCAGCATATTGCGACATTCGCCGTACCCGTGCCGTCGCCGCTGCCCTTGCTGCGTCGTAGCGCAATTGACCATCTGTTTGCTGATATGTTCGTGCCATGCTGCTGGCGACTGCGAGTGCAGCCTTTATCCCACGCAGGCGTCCCGGAGAAAGCCTGGATGACTTCGATCGTCTTCTCACTCGTCAAACTTGTCCATGGGTGGTGTCGGTCTGTAGTCCGTCCCTGGCTTGTCGTCCAATGCGCTCCAGGGTTCTAGCCATTTGCTCTCGTCACGCTACCCTCGTCAACCTCGGCTTGCCGTTCCGCCGTGACCTTGGCCTAGATGCTTCTTTCTCATGCGCAAAGATGTGACCAAGTAGCTTTCTAAGGCGAGAGTTCCTTTGCCGGCATTAACTACTCATGCGAGGCGACACGCGAAGCAGTCCGTCTTGGGAGAGCTCTGGGGCCAGCAGCTAACAAGAAGTCGGTAAGCAACCTCTTTTTGGCGCAAAACGCTCAATGCCGTCGTCTCCTTGAGGCTCCACTCCCCGCGAGGCACTGACCAGCGAGAGGCCCATGAGCAGCCTTTGCGATGTGGGTGAATTTGCTGAAGTCGTGAAGTCAACCTCTCCTTGTGGATGCATCTTGTGGTCCAAGTTCTCCTTGCTAGTGGAGCTGGTCGATCCAGTGGAGACGTCGACGGCCGTCACCCCCTCTGTCGTATCGTCAACTTGGTTTGGCCACGACTGCCCCTCCCTCAAGTCACGCACGGCGCACAAACAACCCCTCAACTCTCCTCGACGTTCGACCTCGAGACATTCGGGACGTTTGGTACCTACTCGCCCGACAATTGTCCGTTTCGTGCGACGCGACATTAAATAACTTGACAATCCTGAGCCGCTCCCCAGACGTCAGCGCAACAACGACCAGTAGCAATACACCTTGGCGACGTCGGGCTCAGTCATATTAGTTGCCGTCCTTGCGACTCAGACTTTCAATTTAGTTTCATCGTCAACAATCGAGCAGCGCCGCCCTGAAAGAGTTTTGATATCGACTGTATGATGTGACGCAACGACGTGTCAACGGCTAGAGAACTTCATCAGTAGGGTCTAAAGTGGTGGAACCTTTAAACTACGTACCCATGGAAAGATAGCCGCCGTCATATGTCGCATGGGCCAGCGATTATGGGGGCCTTCAAGTCGAGAGATGGAGGGGCAACTTGGCCTCCGGAATGCCACCAGCAGGAAACCTAATGCACATGTCCGCGATCCAGCCGGGAATACCAAGGTTTGGGGATGGCTCCATGCTCCGGCAGCATTTAGATTTTCACACCGCTTGGTTGCTGCTCCCACGATGAGATTTTGGCTTTCGCAAGTTGAATATAGGTAGCTAATCGACGCATATCGTATAGTCGTACGCTCGCGGCAGGGCTGGCGGTTGGAAGGAGCACGGGGTTGTTCTCTGGGGATCCCAGTGACATTCGAAACTGCCAGGGACCGTCTATAATTAAAAGGTCTTGACCGGACGACGGTGAAACTTGCTGCGCCTTCTTCGAGGTCCACATCCTGATTTTTGGTTGCAAAAGCAAAGAGCTTGTTAGGGCCAGCGTCGTTATCGACACATATAGAGAGCTTGAGATACCGCTGCGCAATGACCTGTCCGGGGGGAGCTCTTGTAGCCACGTGCGTCGTCACGGACGATACGACCCTGCGAATTGTCTCTTGAGCTGATCTCCAAAGCTACTTGCACCTGACTGCACGCGATTTCTTGGGTACCCGATTCCCCGACGATTAGGCATTGTCGCCCAGAAACTCTCAAAGCGGACGGAGGATTGGCGACATCGAGCCCGGAGACAATGCTATAGCTCCGGTAAACTCTGGCAGACTCGCGCTCCGCATCTTTTCAAAGTCATGTGATGAATGCAGGCACAGCTTCTTGCCGCACTATTCGCATCGATGTGAAGTGGATTTGTTGGTAGACCAGGCGTGTATAACGTGCGAGATTCGTTTGAGCATATTTCGCGGCCACAGGCACAGGAGCCTGCATGTCCAGCTGTCAAGCATCTGTCAGGACGGGTCGAGAGCGGTACGGCTGCCCTCATCGCCAAGGTGGTGCTATCAATAGAACTCGGCCGGGTATTCGATACAGGACATGTTCCGTCTCTACAGGGCCATGTCTTGGCATTCTGAGACAGCCGCAACTTGAGGTTCGCGTCGCCTGCATATCAAGTGCGCCGGCCAGCCGATGATGGTTGTCGCTTGACCCAAGAAACAAAGCGGAATGGTCATGGTGTCATGCTGCCCGACGATGCCCTTCACGCGGGACTTCGCGAAATGAAATGTGCCAACTTGTCCCACCTGCCGCCGTGGGTGCGTCGAATCACGGCTTGGCCATATCAGAGCCTGGATTGAGCCACGGTTTACTTGTCCATATCCGTATGAACATGCTGCGGGTGTCTAGGGGTTTTTCCAGCGTCGTGTGTAGGCGTTCACCTTCTCTTCAGCTCACCCGTCTTACACGCCGGCACCTTCGGCGCTACGAATTTCGCGCTCGAGGTTGGCCTCTCATGGTATACCCGAAGGACATAGTTCAAGTCAGTTTCAAGGTAGGCGGCGAATCTCCCTCGCAGTCGTGGTAGCAAATTCCCCGAGATGGGAAAGCTTGGAAAGCATTGGGAGGCATCTGTGCAGAGGCGAAAAGCTGCTCAACAACTGTGGCCTGGGTGGGACTGCGTCTATTAGCCAAGACTCGTTTGGAATAAGAGCGGATGTCAACAGGTCTACTTTTGAAAACCTCGCATGCTAAGTGGCATCAGGTCGATTGAACCGGCGGAAGCAATGGTATCTAGGTGTGCCGAAAATGACATTGCATTGGAAGCTTGGAGACTAGAACCGACAGTCTGCAGATTTCGAGTGAGGTTGAATCCGGCCCACTTTCAGGCAAGTAATGGTACCTAGGAAATGGAAGGTATTGCCGCACGTCAGATCAAGATGGAAGGACCTCGGCCTTTGGGCTAGAGCCTAAAGGTTTCGTGCTTGCCCTGCCTAGTCTGCACAGCAATCTTAGCGCCTAATATCAGGTAAACCGTTCCTTCCTATGTGGGAACATCAGTCGACCTCTTTCTGTGTCGGAAGCGAGCTCCACATTGCCTATAACCTGCCTTACGTGAGCGAGGAACCTCTTTCTTCGCCTTGCAAAAGAAACGAAGAAAGGACCAAGTGAATTCGGGACTGGGAGAGAAATGCCATCCTCAGGGTACGGTGTGTTGGTATTTCCCATACCGTGTAGATAGCTATTGCCGTTCTACCAAGAATGTGCTTCCTAGAGACATGTTCGGCGTCGGGCTGAAGCTTCAAGGCTGGAAATGTCCAGACTACATGTGCCCGCCATAGTTTGCTCTTTTGAAGTTCTTTGGACCGTTAGTCTCTGTGGGCCCCAAACCTGCGCGGAAACAGAGCACGATGGGCAGTCGTGCGGCCAAGGATCATCAACTGGACCTGCATCGTCGCCAGTACGGCCGCTCTAGCGACAGACCCGTCGCAACAAGGCACCCATACCTGGAAGAAGAGCGGATGAGCCGTTCTAGGTCGAGAAGGGTGAACCAGGCTTCGGATGGCAGTCTACTCGAAACCGCCAGAAGTGACAATGACATTGTGGAAGACTGGCTTGCCAATGTCAGTCGTCGAGGCGTCGATACTAGAGAGTCCGCAAAGCGACTACAGTCAAATCAGGACAAGGGCAATGCTCAAACTCCAGAATGGAGGCCGCACGGGATCTCCCTCCAGAACGCTGTCCGAGGTGGTCATAAGCGCGCCCCATCACGAGATAGCTCCATCATCCCCGAGCCGATGACGAAGAAAGCCAGGCCATCTATAGCGGTAACTAGCCATGGGCCCATCCATCGCTCTCTTGTGACAGGAGTCACAGATTTCCCCATATCAGCAGATAGTTCCCCGCCCAGGTTTGAGAAACGAACGAGACACAAAACAAGAGAAGACCGTTACTATTCTCGGAAGAAGCCCAAGGAAAAGCGACGTAGGGCCCCTGAGGAGACTGCCAGGCGGTCGGAAGACGTGCCGAAGAAGCCAATCTTATCGGGCCGAGATGTCATGAACAGCTTCCAACCTGAAGCCGTTCTGAACGACAGGCTCACGGTGAGTAAGCATTGGATATCCAAGTAAATCTTGGTTAACGAATTTGTAGCTCCAGCCGTGCCTGACGCCAGGCCTCTTTCAAAATGGACAGATATCTTCGTCAAAGCCTGGTAAGTTTATTTACCTAGACATTCTGAACGCGCAACTAATTGTTGTAGTTGCAGACCTAGCCTATAACTCCATGTCTTCGGTCGAGCAGCCTCCATCACGCGAGTACTCGTGGCAACGACAGCAACGCTTAGAAGCCAAGGCTAGACAACGGCGAGAGATTGAGCTGGTGGAAATATCAACGTTTCTTTGTCGCAAGGAGACGCCTACAACAGGACACCCAATCGCCGGCCGAGGGCGATCTCGTGATGGCTACGAAGATCAGAAATCGGAGGACCGACTGCCTGAGAACCTTCCGGCGTGCGACGACCGTTTGTCAACTAGAAGCATTACGGGGTCAGATTATTTGAGAGACGACCAACGCTACCACATCCGCGACAAGACCTACGTGGCGCCAGCTCGACATGGTCGGTCAAGCAGTAGAGCTACGACTTATGTCACTTGGGCCACCAGTGGCAATCATCAAACATCCTTACCAGGCAACTCTTTCGACCGACACCACAGTAGTACCCCTGAGCCGATTAGAGAGGCGCTTCGAGAGACTGGTGTATTCGATGGTGCTGAGATAAATAGAAACGCTCGTGTCTCGTCGCATGATTTACGTCGACGCAAACAAGAGGTGCATCCTGATGGAGAGTCCAAGAACTTCGAAGCTTCCCGGAAACAGCCGATAATTATTCGGTATTTAGACAAGGGAGTCATGACTACAGACAAATCGCCACTTTCACCTAGCGTTCTGAAGCAATCCAGGAGTTTGTCAGTCGCTCGCGATTCTTTTGTGCTGGAGAATACGGCCGATACCAGGGCGGAGGTCTTGGTGGGCTCAACTACAGAAAAAGCGCTGAACGAGCCGTCTGGCGGCGAGATACACAAGGACTCCAACGGAGAGTCCTGTCGCAAGGCTGCCGCTCCTACGACACGATCATCCACGGCTATGCAAGCGTATTTGGTACCACCAACCATTGACCTCTCTGCGAAAACGCAAGCAACATCAAAGAATAATATCCAGGAAGCACAGACGATCATATCAAATATTGCTAAAGCAACTATGCCGGTAGCTGAAAAAAGTGACGTGTGTGCCAAGGGTGACGTCGAGCTCGGGCATGAAGCAACTGTCGACCAGTCTGATGAGCAATTCCTGGCGCCCGAACTGTCTGCCGTGCCTCCAGTACCTTGTTGGCAACATATAAGAGCCTCAGATGCTCTATCTGGAAGGGAAGAACCTAACCAGTCTGCCTTACCCGAAGAAGAACTACTTGACAACAACTCCTATAATCATCTGACCTATGAGATTGACCATTGGGGAGAAACCTTCTGGCCGCCACAGCTTTTTCCATGGACGACATCTCGGGTCAATCAACCAAAAAAGCCTCATAATTTTTCTCGCCCCCGAACAAATGGTCATGGTTCTATGACAAGGTTCAATCCGTCCCAGTTTCAACGGTCGGAAAGCATAATTGATTTCATTGCTCGCGTCGAACAGGAGGTACTGGGACCTGAGAGCCTAGGATACGTGGACAACCCCTCCGATGAGGCTCGCAGTTGGCAGCATGATGACCGACTCGGAGCGCCTTCAGACACGTTCAGAGAGGCTCGATCTCTGATACCGCAGGGTGTTTCGATCAACCAACCCCTCACAGAACCCGGTCGGCGGCACCCGGAGGACGCTTTCGGCCGAACGGAAGAGGAAGTATCCGAGATCAGATATCATGGCGAGCGACCCGATCAAAGTAACCAATACTGGGAACAGCAGCAAAAAAAACAGCCGGAGGACGACAAGTACGATAAAGACGAAAAGGAGGAAATGCTTGCCTTCTGGCGGCCAAATTACTTTCATTAGCGACGTAGTCTACTCAGGCTGCTGGTCCTTCCATTTCGTTCGGAGGCTTGCCACGTCTATATCACATCTTTCTGCTTTCGCAATTATCGCTTTCGCCTTTCCGGTCACCGGTGCGTCGATCATCATACCGTCCAACGTCCAGGCTCCACGGCCCGCGTTGCTAGCTTTCTCGTCTGCGATTGCAACACGCACTGCCCACTCGACCTCCTTTTCGCCAGGGGCAAACAGTTTCTGGACAAGTTCCACCTGGTTTGGATGTATACACTGCTTTCCATTGAAACCCATGGACTTTCCTCCGGTAGACTCCTCTTCTAGTCGCTTGAGGCCTTCTTCTCCCTTGTAGGAGGTGCAGACAAGGTCGATCGCACTAGGTAAGCCGGCGGCCTTGGCAGCAGTTACAATGGCGGAGCGTGCGTAGAGGAACTCGGTGAGGGATGGCGTTCTAGTCAACGACAAATCCAGGGCAAAGTCTTCGGCCGCAAAGATGAGACCACTAAGGTATGGCGACGCTTTGCAGATTTCTGAAAGGTTCATAACTGAACGTGCAGACTCGATCAAGGCGATGATTTTGATAGGATTTTGTGATGTCGCCGTGTGTCGTTCGGGGGCTACATGACGCAAAACATCGGTAACGTAAGTCAAATCGGCAGCGGAGTTGACCTTTGGAACAACGACAGCATCGATATTTGGGAGCGAGCCTAGAGATGTCAAGTCGTCCAGAGCAAACTTGGTCTCCACTGCATTGATTCGAACCGCCAATTCGCCTATAGAAGACGGCCGCGACTTATGCTTGGAGAGGAAAGACCGGAGCTGACCTCGAGCCTCTGACTTCAATGAGGGTGTCACAGAATCCTCAAGATCATATGTCACGTTGTCGGACTTTAGGCCCAGCGACTTGGTCAGCATCTTTTCCGATGATGAGGGCACTAGACTCGTCAGTTGAATTCTAGGTTGTCAGAGTCGCTGTAGTCACCATAAAGCAACGCCCGGCGGACAATTGAAGAGGACCTTGCCGCCATGATGATAGACCGTCGGATGCAATGCTACGACTTGGAATTGTGTAAGCCGTAGCCTATCACTCTTGAATTGATTAAGAAATTGGTTGAAGCAATGAATGATCGCTTATAGTGTTGATTGAGGTGATTGGCAAGTCTAGACACGATGAGACGCAGCTCTTGAACCTCTGGCACCAGCAAGTCGATGTTATTTTAAGGACCGATACTCGGTAACTCGAGTTCGGAACGGCTAGCTCAAGTCGGCTACTTGGATGCTGCCCGCAACAGGCAGTGAAGCTGGGGTGCATCTGATGATGTAATGCGAGCACTGGTCGGGACCTGGCGTTTCTGCCGGGCCAGACCGCTAAAGGACCCCTGGACACCGGTAGCGCTAATAATCAGGCGGGTCCCATGTACCAACCGGCCCCCTGGCGGAATAATTCAGCCTCCACCCGCCGAACAGCTTACCGTAGCTTCAACGGGTCTGGGCCAGTCGAACGCGCCTAGGAGGACAGCCAAGCTGGAATCCCACGCCTGCCCTGCGGCCCGCGCATTACGACAGCTGTACCATAACGAGTTTCTGGCCCTTTTTTCGATCAGTGCATCCCTCTCGTCCCCCTCGACTGTCATCAGAACCACGACATGCGCACGACGACGAAGAACAAACCAAACCCCTGATTGCGTCGTTATCATCTCCCATTTTGCCCAAAAAACCGAAGTTCGGCAATTGAAGTTATAAAGATACGATACCTACCTAGTGCGACGGCCCCCCATCGAAACGAACGATCGTCTTAGTCGACACACCGAGATGGAATCCCAACAGCAGCAAGATGCGCCAGGCTCCCTGAGCTGGCGGTTGAGCTCGCATCCCATCACCCTCTTGACCTTTCTTGCATTTCGGATATGTTAGTCACCCATCAAGCTCCTGGATTCCTTTCCACCGCCTTGATCTCTACTGGAACCTTGACTGACATGCTCTTGTGGGAACAGCAAGTGTACTCGTGTACTTCCTCGGTCTGTGGATCATCAGAAGCATGTACGTCGTCGCAAAGCTCCCCCCCCCCCCCCCTTCCCTTCTCGAACCTCGAAACGAAACCAATTCCACAAACCACCTCGAACTTCTCGAGCTGTTGTCTCCATCCATCAAACATGTCCTGGGCCAAGATACTCGCGTACCCACACCCACGGCGCTCATCGCAACAAACACTATGCCCTACATCCGTTTTGCTCTCGTTTGCTAACCATAACTTTCCCTTCCTCAGGATCATGATCTTCATCATCACCATCCTCCTCCTCGCCGCCGACTTTTACTACCTGAAGAACATTGCCGGCCGTCGACTCGTAGGACTGCGGTGGTGGAACGAGGTGGACGTGCAGACGGGCGACTCGCAGTGGGTCTTTGAGAGCAGCGAGCCCGGCACCAAGACGATCAACCCGACCGACAGCCGCTTCTTCTGGCTCGCGCTCTACGTCCAGCCCGTCCTCTGGATCCTGCTCGCCGTCTTTGCGCTCGTGAGGTTGCAGTTCCTGTGGCTGCCGCTCGTTGGTGAGTTTGCTCTCTTCCTCGAGACGTTTCTCTGGCTGGTCCACCGTCACCCCTTGGGATGATGGGTGTCAGACTTATTCTCCAGCTTTCGTTGCGATGATACTAGAGTCTTTCTGGGCGAAAATATTGTCTCGATACCGTAGCAAAAGCGTGCTAACTCTGGCGTGTGTTTGTAGTCATCGCCCTGGTCCTGACCATCATGAACGCCATGGCCTTTTCGAGATGCGACAAGTTCAGCCACGCGTCCAACATGGCCGGAAGCGCCCTGTACTCTGGCGGTCTGGCAGGGAGCATCGCGACCGGTATGGTCGGCCGCCTCTTCAACCGCGGTTAAAGTCGCATACACCCCTTTGGGGTCAAGAGCACGATCCTTGGGGGGAGGGGGTGTATCGGAGCAAGGGCTCGAATACAAAGCACCGCCCGTTTTCGCCGCAAGCCCCAGACGAAGAAGTGGCGAGGTTTGTGATATTGCTATACCCAAGCTGTATACTAGACATGTAAGCATGACTCGGAAGGTGTTTTTCAAATGATCAAAGGCTTTTTTTTTCTTCCATCTTTTCAAAAAGCAGCGTTGCATGTGTACTGTGTGTATTGAGAACGGTCTGCGATTCTTGCAAGAAGATCCCGGACTTTGGTCTGATTAATTTCATTGGCGCCTGCGTGAGACGATGCCAGTGAGGCAATGTGCAACCTGTCTGCCTTGCAGGTTTCTGGCAACGGCGACGTATCACAAAGATGTGTATCCAGGGGGGGGGGGAGGGGGGACACCTGTGCAAACTCCAAAGTTTCAACGACCAAATCTATCTTGATCCACCGCTCAATTTCGTACCATTACGTTGATCCGTAGCACGAGATACCAAGGGAACCCGGTAGTAGGTCTTGGTAATGCTGATTTATTGTATTTCTTCATGAGGTTTTTGTTCTCTTCATACTTCATCTACTCTCTAACCCGCTATCCCTTTATCGCTTTTTCTTTTCTCATGCCAACCAACACACAAGCTCCGTGTAGCCTCCGCCGCGATAACCCGAACTCTGAGAAAGAGGGCTATCGACGGTGCGGGGAATTTGCCGTTGCGCATATATAGAAACAAGCGCTGGTTTGTAAACGTCCAACAGAGACAGGAAGAGGCGCCTATAACAGTTAACGCTATCCAGAACCCTCACCATAGCATATCTCTTCACCCCCGCCTCCCTGACTGAACTCTTGCGTTGACTCAAACTTGATGTCGACGTCGTTCTCGCCCATGTCGTACATCAAGTCTGTCGGTATCTGCCGGGCATCATAGCCTAGATCACCAGAATCCTCTTCCTTCTCGAGGGACTCCTAATTCTTCGGACTGCTGCTCGCCTGCTCTCCCAACGGGGACGGTACACCGCCGCCACCGCCAGGCGTTTGGCCCCTAAGCACAGTCGCAGCTGGCGCGCTCGCGGGACTCCCCCGCCTCGAAACATGGTTCCTAAGCGCGATATAACGATGCGCCTCGAGTCTTTTCTCCTCAAAAGCGCGGCTACGCTCGCGCTCCCTCTCAATATTCTGCTTGCGCTCCGCAAACTCCCTGTCAACCTCGGCAAGCTTGGCGTTCTTCTCCGCCGACGTCTTGAGCTTCCTTTCGTACCGACCACAGACCTCGTCCACTCTACGCGCAGTCGACGGGGGCACGAGCTTAGGCGGCACGTCATCGGGTCGCCGGCGGGCAGAGTCTCCGTAGAAGCAGCGGAAAGTAACCTTGGTCTGGCTCGTCGTGTCAGCGGCGGTCCCCCAGACAACAATCTCATCACCATCATAGAGCTGGACCCAGTTCTTAGATGGACCGGCTGGATTCTTGCAGTCGTAGGACAAAAGCGAGACTCCATTGACCTGGACACCATTTGTTGCCTTTGTAGACAGATAAAAGGCGAACCCTTTGCCGTCAGGACTCTTGTCCCAGGGATGCTTGGTGACGTCTCTGGAGGGATCGTAGCCGTCTTTCCATAACAGAATTTTGAGAGCGTACTTAGGCACCCGAATCTCTGTCTTCTGCTCGTAAATCACTGTATTGGTCGGCCCACGCCCCCATGACAGCAGTGAATTGGTCATGGGGACCGAAATGTTGGAGACCACTGACCCAGGGGCTGACTCCAGCACAGCGACGGCACGTTTCGGTCCGTCGTCAGAAACGGGCACTATTATCTTCTGTGTGTCTGGAGGAAGGGTGTCTGGTAGCGAATCTTCCTCTTCTTCTTCTGGAGGTGCTGTCGCAGGGATATCCCATTCTGCACCCTCCACCAATTTCCTGTCGTCTCGCTTTAGTAAACCTCGATTCGTGTCGTCAATTGAAGACTGTTCCTCGGTGTGCATGGCCGAGACACCATTGTTTGGCGGAAAGTACTTGAAAGCCAACTCCCATAATGGAGTCTTTCCCGGACCAAACTCCTCTCCTCGGCTTTGAGCTGCCTTTTTGAACGTTTCGTACTGTAGTTGGGTCATCTCAGGGTAGCGTAGATGCCATGTTTCGACGTTATTCTTCCAAAAGTTCATCTTGTTGAAGGGTCCGTCTATCTGGCGTCCAGACTCCAACCTCTTAATCTGCGGTACTGACGCGAGCAGGCTGTACTCTTCCATCTGTTTCTCCGCTAACGCGTCGAGGTTGCCCTCTGACTTCAGGCGCTTGAAGATTGGCTTTTCGCGCGGCTGTGGTTCGAATTCGTCGCTTGTATCGAATGATGGCGGCTTCCGTTTGCTGGCGGTGAAGAATGAGCCGTTAACTTGACTAACATCCGCGGACTTCATCTGGATATCGCTACCGAAATCAGTCGCCCCCAGACTTTGAGACGCGACGTTTTCAACCAAACTTCGAAGTTGATCCGCAGACTGGCCATTGGCTGACGAAATGGACAATCGGACTCCGCCACTGCTGGGTGACTTTTTGCCGATAATTGTTGAAACGTCGCCAGAGTCGCAGCTATCCAGTATTTCCGTCTCTACGCTCTCGTTGCCGAGAACGCCCGAGTCGGCCACTGGCAGGTTTAGTCGATCTGCCGGTATCGCTCCCTTGCTTCCCACCGCAGACACATTCACCTCTCCAAACAGCCTCGGACCAGCACCCTGTCCGCGAGGGCCGAATGTGCCGTTCTCCTTTTCTGAGTCTTCCTCGAGAAAGTCGTTGACAACATCATCGTCCACCTCGTCATCTAGTGGCAGTTCCGTATCAGGCAGATACCTTGACTGCCCTTCTTCCAAACTGAGTTGAGACGCATTGACCTGCAGCTCTTCGTCCTCGTCGGTGATTTCGTCAAAGGACTGGTCGTAGTTGGTCACAGATCTTAGCCTGTACGGTCCTAACCAGGGATGTGACTGAAGGTCGCGGACAGTCGCCCGGCACTCAGGCCGTTTCTCTAGCATGTAGCACAGAAACTCAATGCCTTGCCTGGAAACGTTTTGTCGTACCAAAGGGACCGTGTTAAGGGGCACCGTCATGATGGTATGCAACAATTCCGAGTAACTGACACCGTTGTTAACTGGGTACGGCGGGCGACCTGTCAACGCATAGAAGAGCACGCCACCGAGCGACCAAACATCAACGGCGTGGTCGTATCGCTGTCCAACCGCCGCGCGCTTAGCTCTATTACGAGGGTGTCGGCGGCCGTCGTCGTCGTACTCGGCATACTCCGAGTATACCTCGGGCGCACAATACAACAGCGTTCCACAAAATGTTCGAAGGAAGGTTTGTTCGTTATCGACCATCTTGGAGAGGCCAAAGTCGGTCAGCTTCACCTCGAAAGGGTCAAGTGACGAAATGAGGATATTGTCAGGCTTGACGTCTCGATGCGTAATGTGATTTTCGTGCAGATGCGCCAAAGCACTCAGCAGCTGGGCAGCCATTTGCTTGACGCTAATTTCATTCAGACAGCCTCGGCCGCTGATGAGCTTCCCCAAGTCACCACCTCCGACGTACTCCATGATGATGATAAAGAGCCGATTGTCCCAATCGAGATGCTCAATGTATCGTACAATGTTCGGCTAGTTGGAGTTAGAGGGGTTCGACGTAAGAAAAGGGGGCGCTGCTGAACTTACGTGCTGAACCTTTTGCATGATCCTCATCTCATTTTCCACCTTTTGGTCCAGAACACCGTTTTTGATGAACCGCCTCTTCTCTAGTTCTTTGGCGGCGTATGGGACACCGTCGAACTTGGACGTGACCTTGTACACGACGGCAAAGGCTCCCTTGCCGATCTGGCTGACACGGTTGTACCTACCGGACCCGTCCCAGTCTCTCGGAAACCGGTCGACGTTATCTTGCGTGGTTCCGGACGGCAGCGCTATCCGCCGCGTAGTGGCGGTCTGCGGTCTCCTAGGAGCAGAAAATAAGTCGACATGCCCACCAGGGCCCGGCACCAATGTCTCGTTGACGTCCGACGCGCGCAAACCTTCCATTCTAGCAAAGTATCGCTGGAGTTTAATATTGTACGCCCTCTCATAATCACCTACTCGCTTCGGCATCCTGACCATGAACTCGAGGTCGTGCTGCTCGTTATGCATCAGCACCTTGATCTTGGAACCGTGACTGAGCACCCTCTTCATGTCGCACTTCTCGTTGGGGCTCTTAGGCTTCGAGCGCAGCAGCACCTGGTCGACAAAGGTCCCGTTGGTTGATTTATCCTCGAGCATGACCACACCATACTCATTAACATAGATGCGAAAGTGAACGTTGCTCAGGCGTTTCATAGGGTCCTTGAGAAAGCAAATATCGCACCGAGCCCCATTTCGGCCAAACAGAAAACCGCGAAGGGGATCCTTCGTCTCGGCCGACAACCTCAAAATGATGGCATGTTCGACGCTGGGCGGCGTCAGCTGGAATTGGTCGGCCGTATCTTCTCTTTCGTAGTCGGGCTCGACGGCATCCGCTTCCGCCCTGCCGACAACATGAGGCGAGCGATCCTTTGCTATTCGTTCTACCTCGCCTCGGGCAGATTTAGTGTGAGGATAGAGAAGGCAGACAATGTCGGATATGTCCTCGTCGGAGAAGCCCGAGTTCTGCTTGCCTATGCGGCGCGGATCGAGAACATTCTGGGTAGCTAGGTGGCGAAAAGAGGGGCAAAGGGTCAGCGTCCTGGTCTGCTGGGTCTACGGCGACAACTTGCTTGAAGCTCAAGATGGGACGTAATAAAAAGGCATGGCATACCTTGGGTGGGCTGCGACCCATCGCCCTCCATTGGGACCACCGGATAGGATAGAAGCTGGTCGAGCTTGTCTAGGCTGCCGTTGTCGACCGCAGGCTGGGGTTAACGAACGGCCGGCGCTGGAGGGGCGTCGGTCGAGATGCGCGGCCGGGAATGATAGTTTCGCAGCCAAAAAGGAGAAGCCGGCGATGCATTTACTGAATGTTGGCGAATGAAACGGCAATCGACGTTGAAATTATGGAATAGTGTCGATGTTGAAGGACGTCAAGCAAGTTCTGTACTATTTGCGCCGTAGGCTTCAAGGGGAAAAGCGTGGACTCGGTGGTTCGCAAGGGCGCCTCGTTTTCTCGAGGTTCGATGTAGGGGGGATGGTAGTAGTGATGGTGGTGGTGGTTGGGTATATGTTCGTCGTGGGTATGCGCGTCGTTCGCCGGAAAGTTTAGAATTTCGGAGGAGGCAACCCCCAAAAACAGATGTCGGGGTACCTTGCCTTTTGCCTTATTGCGCTGTAATCGATAATGCGATGGGCGAGGTGGAGGGGTTGTTGTATGCAAAGTCGATCCCCGGTCACCCGGCAACGTCGTATCTTTATAAATCAAGGTTGCGAGGACGTCATGACCAGCCCAAACAGGTACACGTAGGGGGGGGGGGGGCGAGTATTAATGATTAGAGTGACTGGTTAAGCAATCAAGTGCGGAAGCCGGTATTGGGGAGACAAATGGAAAGAAAGGGCAATAACAATTGAAAGTGCCGAATTTAGGCAGCGCGTGGTGCTTTCTAGATAGCGCGTTGCAAGTCAGATGATGCAAGACTTCCTACAGACCCGCGAGGCGTGGGCGGGCATGCGCGTGAGCGTGAGGCGTGGACTCGACCCTCGAGAACACCAAAAAAAAATGTCTCTGATTGTGGAAAGATGCGACGAGCCACTGGCTGGGGTTGGTCCTCCCGCCGCCCGGGGGCGTTGAGGGGTCTTTGTCCCGTCCCGTCAGGTCCTGTGTAATCAGTGGCCACGAGGCAGCAAGAGCACCCGCAGCCGCTGTCAGCCAGTCGGTGCTTAGAAACCTTGGGTACTTGGACCTTGTACCTAGTCTCCACTAAAAAGTATACTGGTAAGGTACCTACACCGGTACTCTAACTTACACGGTAGCTGCCACCAAGACGCGCCAAAAGACGTGACAGTCGGGAGAACCTCAAGCCAGAACGCGGCGACGTGACGGCTGAAGAGCTCCGGGCCATTTAGACACCTCAGCAATTACCGTACTCCATAGTTGAAGTGGCGATAAACTAAAGTAGTCAGGGCAGGTACAGATAGATACACAAGCTCGGGCAGTTCGAATTGAGTTGGTTGCCGGTGGCCGCAGCTCGCTCTGCCCCAGACCAGCCACCATCATAAATGCCTAATTTCTAGATGGCCACCTCCTATTCCATACACACTCACAACACTCTCCTAGTGTAGAATTCATGAGGGACCTCTCGGGTGGGAATCATCTTCACCGATTTCACATGTCTGCCTAACAAGGGAGGAACTTGCCTCGCCGATCCAGGCCTGATTTTCGCCCGTGCGCAGGCTTCAACTCAGGACTGGGAATTGTGACGATTCACAGATGCATACGCACACCTTACCTCAGCTAATGATGACAACCATGTACTGTAAATGAGGAGCCAGGTAAGACCAGGAAAATCTTGGAAAATCTCGTCTTGTTATGCTAATTCTTTCTCGTCATTTATGTTCGGCCGTCTCTGCTAGTCATCAATGCCAACCGTCGGCCATGCTATTACCCAGCCTCTACTCAACAAAAGAAAATCCCAGATGCTTGTCCTGTCTAGGACCAAAAGCTACAACCAATTTTCCCATGGTTGCAGTTACGTCTCTCCAAACGCCTTCCATGTGGCCGTTCCAGATGATGTTACACTTCTTCCAAGACAGGGGCACATTGCCCCGTCTGCTGGTATCTACTCAGTCAATAAAAACCAAACTTCTTCTTCTCCTCTCTCCATCTGTATCTCCCTTCATCTCATTGAACCTCTCAGGTCTTCTAAAAAGCCTGTCCCTGGTATGTCGCCGGGTAGGCTTGTCCACGTCCACCCTGACGAGGGCCCGGGGAGTACTGGCCCTGTTGCTGCTGCATGAATCGGGGATCCATTATCTGAGGTCCGGGTGATTGGCGACCCTGGCGCATGGCCATCGGGTTAGCATAAGAACCTCCCTGGCTGTATCCGCCTCCTTGGCCGCCAAAGTTGCTGACTGCACCTCCGTAAGTGCTGGCCGCACCGCCGCCGTAGTTGCTCGCGGGGCCGTAGCTGCTGCCCTGAGCGTAGCCGAAGTTCTGCGCAGGCCCGGTTGCGTATCCATTGGGCTGTCCTCTCGGCTGACCCATTTGGCCCATCTGTCCCATCTGACCCATTTGTCCCATTGGACCCATTTGGCTCATTTGACCAACAGACATGTTGCTCTGAGTGTACATGCCCTGAGGGATCATGCCTCCAGGAGACATGGGCTGCTGTTGCTGGGCATACATCTGTTGCTGTTGGTAGACCTGCTGTTGCTGCTGACGTTGAAGCTGCTGCTGGTAGACCATGGCTTGTTGCTGCTGGCGCTGGTTGATGGCTTGCTGCACCGCCTGCGTGTTCATACCCTGCTTAGCCCGCTGTCTCTCCTGCTCACGGGCGTGTATCGCGCCAACCAAGCCAGCTCCCTGCTGCTGCTGGTTCGCATTGCGGTTGCCGGCCATCGTAATGAGCGGCGAGCCCGTCATGCGAGCGACGTGCTCCTGTTCCCGCGCCGACAGGTGAGATGACACCTCACCACTGCTAGTCATGTCGAGAACGGCGTTGGCGCCGCGAGAGCCGGGACGCTGCAGGAGGTCTGCCGAGCTGCTGCGAGAGTGACGAGCGAGCATCTCCTGAGAACCGCTCCGGGTCATGGCGGGAGTCGGGGTCATCGATCGCATAGTAAGGATGTTGCCAGAGGGCGTCCTATTGTGCGCGTACATGGGAGCAGTCGGTTGGGCAGCGCGCTGCTGGACAAACTGCTCGGCGCTCATGCCTGGACCGCTAGGAACAGCGGCAGCGCCAGGTTGCCAAGCGACCTTCCTAACCGTTTCCTCAGACTCTTGACGGTTATGGCTGGGGTCATTGCCAGTAGGAGACTTCATGGCCGCCGGGGAGAATGGTCGCTGAGGGCCGGGCATGGCTTGATAGGTCATGGGGGTAGGTGTCTTGTTTCTTGCGGGTTGATTGGCTCCGTAGTTGACGGTAGGCCCAAAGTTGACATCAGGAATGGCGAACTCTCCATTGTCAGAGTCGGCGCCGCCCACGGTCTTCAAAACACCTGCTCTGGGCCGCTCGAAAGACTTTTGAGAGCGCTGTGTCTCGCTGGACTTGCGGCTAGCGTAGTCTGGGCTCGCAGTTGACGATGCGTCGTCGTAGTAGCTAGCATCACTCCTCTGCGTCTGAGCTCTGTTGATCTGCTGCTCGGGGACCGGTGTCCGCTGTCTGGGGTCGCGGGGTTGGATTTGCTGGAATCCCGCCTGATCGATAATGTTGTTGCCCCAACTGCCACCGCTGGAGGCCGAGATGGGCGTCTGTTGCTGGGGGCTTCTCAAGCTGTCCGATCGAGTCGGCAACGGTTTGCGCTGGAAGGCGGGGTTCGTATCGATCCCGGGGAGCGGGACACCGCGGCCTTGAGCTCGAGGGTCTCTACCGTGCGGAGGTGGGGGCGGTCCCATCGCCTGAGGGTTCATGCCGCGGTTTCGCATTTCCGGGGTAGGCACTCGGCCTGGTCCACCCAAGGGGGGGGTTCTTGTGCCATCGGGTCGCGAAAAGTTGCTGAACGACGGCTGAGGACGGATCTGAGGGGGATGTCCTTCAACTGGGCTTCTCATCTGCTCAAGGCCTTCCAAGTGTTCAGGAGGGGGAGGGGGTCTCGCATCTTGAGGGCCTCGACTTTGAGGGTTGGGAGGCAAGGGGCCCTGAGGGTGAGGGCTGGGGGGGCCGAACGTCTGCTGGGCAAGGGGCGATCGGGAACGCTTCTGGTTCATGGGCGGAATAGGGGGCGGCAGACCACCGGAGGGAGGAGGGGTTTGGTTAGGGGTCAGAGCTTCACGAGACATTGTATCGTTAGCAGTGCCTCCTACATGGTGGTCGGGATAAGCTTGAGGATGTACCAAAGGACCAGATGGCGCAGCATCCTCACCACTCCTCCGCTCAGACGACGCATCAGATGGGCTATCGGGGGGAATCACGAATCCTCCTGCCTTCGTCAACTGGGAAAGGGTAGTGTTTGACAATCGAGTGGTAGCCCTGCGAAGATCTGGAGAGTGGTAAGGTTTGCCCGCAGGCTTGGAGTTAGGACCGTAGTTGAATGCAGGGGGAGCGGCAACAGGCTCGGGCGACTCCATCTGGCGCACAGTTCCCTCAATCTCTCGCACCGGTGTGCTCCGAGCTGTGTCTTCTTCAGAGCTCTGGGTTCCTGAGCGAAGAATACCTCTCGCCGGGGGCGGGCCACGCGCTGGTGAGGGACCTCTGGCTGGCGAACGTGCCGGTGAGTTGTTGTAGGAGTTGCTGTAGGAGCTGTCGTAGCCACGGTCCTCAGGGCGCTGGGGTGTGTGACCAAGCAGATGAGGGTCCGAAGAGTTGCGTGCATGGTTTGCTTTGTTCATGATACCAGCCAATGCAGGAGGCGCACGAGAAGTCGTGACAGGTGTACTCTCTGAGCGGTTGGGTGCGCCCAGTGACATGGATCGAGAAGACCGGTTTGAAATGGCATCAGATGCAAAGCCGACTCTAGGCTTGGCCGGCACAGGGCTGGAGGTGCCATTGCCGAAGCTGAGACGGTTGCTCTTCTTGCTTCCACTTCTTTGACGCGTGGCCTGGGACTCATCCATCGCATTCATTCTCTTACCAGTGAGCTCCTTGAGCTTCTTTCTCCAATCACGTTCCGACCAGCTTGAGCTGCCTTCTTCCAAGATCAATCCAGTAACGTCAAGAATCTCGAGGTAACCGTATCTTCGGTGCTTTGGCATGGCAAACATGAGTGATCTCGGGTCGAGGACACTGGCTACTAGTCTGCCGGGGCGGCCGTAGAGGCAGAAGGTATCCCAGGTAGGGAAGAGGAAGCGCAGCAGCATCTCAAAGCCGCTGACGGCAGGGTGAGTTTCGGGCATGATGAAGACGAAACCCTCGGTGGACGACGGCGGGTCAGAGTGGATGGTGATGTTTCCCTCGATCTTAAGGAGCGTTGATGCATCAATCAGCGACTTGGCCTGCGGGTAGATGGCGTAGGAAGAGTAGGCATCGGTAATGGTGGCAATGGGGCGAGCCTTCTTTTGCTTCTTGCCGTCCTTCTTGGTATCGTAGAACTTGATGTCTCCCTTGAGAATCGGCGTGGAACGATCGTAAGGCGACTTTTTGCGCATCTCCTTCTGGGCCTTTGCATACTCCTTCTCGTCGGGGGGAGAAATGACACACCAGCACCGTCTCCAGGGGACTCCGGCGCCGAATCGTACACGCACCCATTCCTCGGTCTTGAACTTTTGTCTATCCATGATGAGGTTGATGTTGTTGAGAGACTTGCCCTTGCCGGCGATCAAGGCACCGGTGTACGCCTCCTGCAGGGTCGAGTGCTCGTACATAGCGAGCCTGATGCCAGCAGTCCATTGTATTAGTGAATGGTGCGAGTTGAAGTGCAGCAGATAACGGTTCCTGCCGGCGGTTGAGACGCTGAGGATATTCTGCAGCGGCTGTTCGTCATTCGATCGTGTTGGTAGGGATTCGATCTATACGCCAAGGACATGGTAAATTAGCACTCGTTCCATCCCCCGCACCGTCGTACCTGCCAATGCTGCCAAATCTGGCTGGGGCATGGCCGCCGGGGCTCGACATACCATTTTGATCGAAGCGTCAGTCAAGTTGATGAATTTGGGGAGGATCTCGCCGTCCTCGCCAGCGGCATCGAGCTCTGCGGCGTCCCATAGTGACAATACGGTTCCGACAAGCTGAGCGAAGCACTCAGTCCAGGTGCGGTCGGGATTGGGCTTGCCCTCTGTAAATTTGGTCAGTGATCGGGTCCGAGTGTTATGCGCGTCACCACCACCAGCTCAGGTAGCTGCAGGCGCAAAGGTAAAATAAAAAGCACTGGGAAAAAAAAATAATACTCACGTGTGTTTTGGTCGTCCAGCTTTAGGAAGTAGCCCTCCTGGTACAGCTTGTTCGCATGGCTGTTCAGGAAAGTGAAGATGGGCTGAAGCTCGGGAATGGTATCTTCGTTGATATCCATGAGGGGCGGCTGGTATGGCATTACCATCGAAAGTGGGCGGGAGGAGCTGCGTTGGCGGCCAGTGACGGATCTAGGGCTATTTACGGGCGAGCTGTTGGCAGTTCCGTTGGCGGGCGATGACGCATATTCGGATGGTGGACGCGCGGGCGAAGTAGGGGTTGCGGGGCGCTGGCCGAAACTGGCGGGCGGTTCTGGAAAGGGTTCTGTTTTTTGGGATTGAGATTGTTGACGTTGATGTTGTGTTGTTGGTGGATTTGAAGTCGGGTGTGACTTGAGGTTGTATGGAGGAAAAGGTGTCGCCGCGTCGGGGGGAGGTGACGAATTGGGAGTTGGCTGGTTTGTCTTGCTGCCGTCCCTCGAAGTGGCAGAAAATTGGGACATGAATGAGAGGACTGTGGTGCCCATGGAAGCGGATTTGGTCAGCATGGTTGCGCGCGTCTCTCTCTTCTCTCTGTGTCTCCTTCCGAATCCACACAGCTACACCTCAGTGATACCAAATACAGGCAATTAAAAAAAAAATCAAAGCCACTGGGTCATAAAAAAGTAACAATATCGCCCCGGTACCCGACTAATTGGCCAGGACCACCAACTGGCCGGGGGTGAGCGGATGTGAGGGGGATTGCGAAGGGAGGAGCGCAAGGGGAAGAGAGGGGTCCCCGGTGGACGAGCGAGAAGGACGACGGATGGTGAGGATGGCCGAGCAGGGCGATACTGGGGCGGACGGGCAGCGGCAGGGAAGACAGAGGCAGGAGACGAGTGTTAAATGGCGAGGACGATGGTTCAGGATTCTGGTGATGCAAAGCCATCCAGGACCAGCGGTGGACAGAAAACAAGGCCGGGCAAGGGTATTTGATGTAAATGCCGCCAAACAACAGCATTGCGCAGTAAAAGGGATATTGGGCATATTAGGATTGGGATGCACGCCAGCAACACGCGCCAGCGCGCAACCAAAAAAGCCTCCTACGCATGATGGTCCGGTGCGAGCCTGCAAGGACTGGGCTGGGCTGGGAAACTTGGGAAGAAGGGGGGGGGGGGTGCCAACTGCAGCAACTTGCGCTAAGAAGGCTAACAAGATGGGAACTTGGGAAGACTATGCGACAAGAGCTGGAAGAAGGGAATGTGGGAGCACGAACCTCGATTACGGCCCATCTTTGCGGCTTTGCTTGACGCCTTGCTCGACGTTTTGCCAAGCCAGCAACCATGCAACCAAATTACTGAGAGACAACCACTTGCGCCGTGCGCGACCAAGATTGGTCTTGGATGAGCAGGACAAGCCTACAAGGCCCCCTCTAGCCCGTCGAGACGAGGATGCGAGGAATGGACAGAGATGCGATCGCGCGGGAAGGGATTCGGGGATTCGAGGGTTTCGGAATCGACAGCTTCGGCCCTGGGACTAGCGCAATTCCTCTGAATGCTCGGTAGGGGGGGACGTTACGAATCGGGGTGAGTGAGAGACCGAAGGTCGTTCGTTGGATTCGTGGATCTCTCCGGCTTTAAGATTATCGTGTGGTGGTAGTGGATGCGATGCGATGTAATGGCCGGACGAGCTGTGCGCAGTACGCAATACGCGGTGCTGTATCCGTACGATTACGGGTGACTCGGCGGCCGGGAGGGAGGTTGCGCGGTCTCTAAGGTAATCTTAAGATCCGACTGACCGACGAAGCACACACTTCTTTGCGCGGCGAGCACAAAAAAGGTGGAATTAATATGGATGATGGAACGAATAAAGGGACCCAGGCGAACAAGTAACGAAGTTTCGGGACGGGCAGCGATTAGGATTCAGCCATGGACATCTTCGGGTTCCGTCTGTCTGTATGTATGTACGTGTCTCAGCGCTGTTGGTGTTAGAGGGAGGTTAAGTGTAGTCGATGAAGAGAGAGAGATTCGAGATGACACGAGACGAATCGAAGAGCAGGACAACCAGGAAATCAGAAACCAGGAAAACAGAAAGAGGGAAGAAAGTCTGAAAAAGGTAGGAGAATCCCCGAGATGATGTATGAATCCGTACCCGAGCGAGTATGGAGTGAGTGTCAAGGTAAGGTAGGTAAGGTAGGTATGGATGGATGGAGAGAGCATGGAAACGACGGGAACGTGTCAAAAAAGACCCCCAAGCACGAGGCGTACCTCTGAGAGGAACTCTGAGAGGTACTCTGAGAGGTACTCTGAGAGGTGTACCAAGTACGGGAGTACCTCCGGGAGTACGGGGAGTGAGTGAGGTACCTACGTACGGAGGCGTATTATGCAACAAGAATTAGCAACACCGCCTACTTCTGCGACCTGCTGTTTCCTCACTCTTCTCTCGTACCCAGTCACCGTCACCGTCACCGTCACGCAGGTCAGTCGGCTGCGCTGCAGCAAGGTAGCAGCAGTTTGGCAGCTGGTCCCAGACTCCCAGGTCAAGGTCCCGGTCCAGCAGAAACCAGACCAGAAAGATCAGCTCAAAGGTAAGGCAAGGTGAGGCACACAGGCACAGGCACAGCAAGGCAAAGGCACGGCCACAGTCGACCACGACCAGCAACACACCAAGGCCCTTCCCCCGGGAACAAGAGCCCGAACGACGTAATGGCGTTGGGTATGCCGGGGGGTCTGCTGTGCTGTCTACCTTGCTGCCGTCCTTGCGTACGCACAGGCTCTGGCGGTCGCTCGGGCTGGGCTGGGCGGCCGTGATCTCGACGACGACGACGACGACGACGACGATGATGATGTTGATGACTCTGTCTCTCCCGCTACTCTTTCGGTGTCGGCGGTGCTTAGTCTCCCCCCGACAAGCGCCGCACTATCTGATTGTGGACTGTCACTACTGTCGTCTGTGAGGTGGGAACTTTATGGAGAACACTATGAGCCGGCCTTCCACCTTGGGCCTTTGGGGTACGTTGCTAGTTCTCTTCGGTTGTCTTTTTAGCCTCTTCGACCTCCCGGTTTTTTCGAAACTTTTCAGGTTGTGCTTGATTCCCTTTCCTTGTTTCTTCTGACTTCCTTTTCGTTTGTCTCTGTTGCTCCAGCTGCAGCCAAGACATTTCTTTCACTTTACCGACTCCTCTTGGGTTTCCTGCAAGGGATAACACATGCCTACGTATACTGTTCAATCATGAAAGTAAATGGCTGGATAGATGGAGAATAAAAAAGAGAGGAGACGATGAATGCGGTCAAAAAGTACTTCCAGATACATACCTACCTCTCTCTCTCTCTCCCCCGGCCCCAAAAAGTTCAATAGCTTGCGGATGAGCCGGACGACGCAGCACGTCAAGGTTCCTTGATCCGCCTTTCGGGGCTCAGAGAGGTTGACCGTCGACTCGTCAAGAGACACACGGAAAATCCAAGCCCTTGGCCTGCCAAGACGAGCCAGCATCCGGGCTCTGCGGGCTTAGGGTCTTGGTATTTTGTGCTCTTTTGGACGGGATCGATGGGATGCGTTGCTGCGTGCATCGGCATCTGCTCATTCTTAGTCTCTTTTCCCCATGGCCCCCCCCCCCCCCCAGCCCAGCCCAGCCCAGCCATTTTCCGACTCGGTCCTCGAGACTGTGTGTGCCTTGAGTGGTCTCGTCGTAAACACTTGTCTGGCGCCTAGGTACGACAAGCTGAGCCGCAAAAAAAAAAAAAATAGGATGTAACAGAGGGCGCAAAAGCGTGTAAGACGGGAAGTCTCGAATCGAACCAAACGACTGGCGCCGGCGCAATGGGAAGTGGCTTCGGCGCTACTCCATACTCCCTCCGTACTCCGTACACAACAGCGAGTTATTACCAACTCACTAGTTCGACAACTCGCGAGCAACTGGACAGCGGTTGCAGTTGTCGATACCTTAGCTCGTCGAGAAGAAAACGTGCCAGGGTACGGCGGTCCGTAGGTCTAGCGTACCACTGTTGTTCCCAAGCAGGGGTAATGGGGTGGGTGGACGCGCAACGCCTTCCCTCTCACCCACACAACTTCGCAAGTGGACAAGACTCTACGTAGAGAGAAAGAGATCGGGTGGATGAGGCGATCGCCTGGCAGAGGACCGACCGGAGCACTGCATGCAGGCAGATGGGGGAGGTGGGCGGTTCCAAACGAAATAAATGCGAGGTCGGGACGCCTAGCTTGCAACTCGCAACTCCTTGGCTAACCAGTCGACCCGTACGAGTGAATAAGGTAAGGCGCACTAGTAGCGGACTAGGGATCTGACAGCGCAGGCGCCGGTGTATTCGTGATCCGTGCCGGGGCAGGCTGTTGGGGTTGGGGTGGTGGCCTAGACAAGAGGTATTACCCGTGAGATATCTCGGGACAATGTATCCGTTCTTTTCGATGCGGTGTGAAAGTTGTCAAGTTCGAGGTGAGAGATATCCCGTAGTCTTTGTTCCGACACTCCTGTTTGCGTCTACTGGACTATTCTCAACTGTTCTGTTTGTGTGTTTTCCTTCTTTCGTATAGATAAACCTCGTTTCCCAGTGTCTCGTCTTAACTCTTTGCTTGTAGAGGCAAGGGAGTTTGGTTCTTCGACGGTCTACCACAGTATGATGCGCCGTTGTAGGGGGCAAGAAAAGAGCCCCGGGAGATGCGCCACCTGCCCGATCCACGAGTCCACACCAGATCCTCCCCCTGGGCCACACGCCGTGGCTCTTGCGCGTGGGCTGGGGCTACTTGGGACGGATTAAGGCACCACCTGACCGTCTTGTTCCAGAACGTGGAGGGCTTCAGGTTTTGGAAAAAAGAGGCTGGGTTAGGTTTTGGGGGCCAAAAGGGGGGGATGAACCGAAACGGACAGACCTACGCAGTATGGTTCAGGTTCTTCCTGCTCACTGGCTTCTTCGACTGTCTCTATTCTGAAGATATCATATGTTCGGTGCAAATCATTGCCGAACGCTTTCTGTTAGGAAGCTCTGCTTCTGCTCACTTGCTTGTAGGCTGTAGCTAGGAAGCAGGGCTGGGCGTCCAGGCTAAAACTCCGTGCATCCCGAAGTAAAGTCGCAACTTGTACATAAAGACATACGGAGCTAGTCTAACCATGGAGTTTCTGATTCACCTACCGCACTTGTCTTGAGTCCCGCGTGGCTGTGCAAAGAAAAAAAAAAGTAAAGTGGTTGGAGATTTGGAGAGCCAGTACTCTCCGTAACCAGTAGCCGTAGCCTATCTCTCTTTGGGACGGAGGATCGCAAGTCATGCGGTGCCCGCAGAAAGCGATCGGGGTTGTCGGGTGTCACGTTCGCGAGAGAGAGCATTGTTGTTTGGGCCCCCAAGTTGAGTTGTCAGATGCCCGCCCGCCGCCCGCCGTCGCCGCCGCTATTCTTCACAAAGTGACAGAACCACCCGGCTCGGCCGTCACCGCAAGAGTAATGTCCGCTTCGGTCTCGGTTCTTGTGTCGGTCGCCCTTGCGAGTTCCGTTGGAGATTTGACATGATATCTCTGCCTCGCGGCCTGCCTCGCACCGCTACGTATGCCTTTTTCAGAATCGAATTCCGCATGCCCATGACAGTCAATGGTGGTCATGGAATTACGAGCACGGTAATTGTAATGTGGGCAAAGTACTCCGTAGGGAGACATGTTCCAAACAGCTGCAATCAGCCAGTGTCGCGGGAGGGAGAGTGTACCTACCCTTGCTGGCTTGGCGATCCGTCCTGACCACCCAGTCGCGACTCGCCATAAGTCCATACTAGAACATCACTTTCTAACAAGGAACATCTTATCGTCATCACAAGGTCCTACTCGATCTTCCAGTGTCGGCCGGGAACTGTGTTTCAGTTCTTACAAGTAATGTTGGCTTCTCTCTAAACTCCATGATCTTTTAGTTACGGAAGGGAATCTAATAGTCTTCCAAAGCTACAGCGTCTTTCCCCGGCCCGATGAACCACGTGTGGTTAGGTACTTGAGGAACCTTATCCGACAAAGCTCCTCCTTCCCTGTATCGTCTAGTGCTTAGGTCGATACAGATATCTACTTATGCCTAGTATCTTCCTCTATAGCTAAACTCCCTGGCTATCGGTGACCTCAAGCATTAGAGTGCCATTTTGCCGGAGGTCTTGGTTCAAGGTTGGTTCTTGATCCCGATTACAAGACACTTCAACACGGCCTCATGGCCATCTGTAACCTTGAGTTTACCGCTCTTGTCCTCACTTCTCAGAGGTCCGCGTCCCACTAGCAAGACATACCCAATACCGTCCGTCTGTGAGACGTACAACACGGCGGCAATTGTAAAGTAAGAAAGTATCCAAGGAACTCCAGTGCCGACTTGGCTCCTGGGCTTTTCTGCCACCTCTTCCGTGGTTGTTCAGGAACCCCAGCTGAGGGTCAGTAACCCAAAGGAATCGACCAACCCGTGGACCACGATCGCAGGGACCCCAAGTGACCCTATTCAATCTCGGAGCGAGAACGCAGCGAGCCCGCTTGCCAACACGTATTTCCGGGGCAGATTTTGTCCAGCATGGCATGATTTCGCCGACTTTGATGCGCCTGCCTCATTGAGTTGCTGGCGCCAAAGGAGACAAACTGGGTCCTCCCAGGGCGGGTCGAGTACTCCGAAGAGCTGGGGCATCGACATCCATTATCCATACGTGTGTATCCGTACGGAGTAGAAGAGGGGGTCTCCCAAGGGTTCGAAGAGGGGCCGTTGACGCCGGCCGTGATCCCCCTGTTTCTCTTGATTGTTCTTCTCTCTAATTGTACGGGTACGGGACACAGACTTACAGCGTATCCGTACGAACAGTCAGCGACATAGCTGCGGCGGCCGGCCATTCGTTTGGTTGGAGGGGAGGGCTTGCTGCCGCCGTTTACACTGCCTTCCGGTGCGATCTGCCGTCAGAATTGTGTCCGATGTGAAACCGCCAGACCGGGCGTTCTCTCCCCCCGTCATCGCTGGTAGGTATGCATTGATAGGTTCCTCCAAACCAGAACGCAAGGATGTTGTACTGCTCTGTGCATCATCTGTACGAATTCAAAGCATAAAGTTAGGCACGAATGACATCGGACGAGTGGCTCCATCTCTCTCTCTCTCTCTCTCCCACAGATCCAGCCCACGTACGTAGTCATTGACTTGTTGGTCGATGTCGACCGCTTTCTGAGACTCCTCCGCCGCGCGCTGCCCGCTTCCTGACCGCTGTAGCAAAGTTCACGCAGGTATTCCGAAAACGCGGACATTGAAGGAAATCGAACTGAAGGGTCCATACGAGGGCCCCTGTGTTCCCGCATGCGTCAATATTCTGCCCCCCTCTTCTGGGATCCATTGCCATGCGGCCGGGGGCAAGGGTTGTTGTCCCGCCCCGAGCAGTCAAATTTCGACCCCTCCGCTGAAAGGCGGCAAGGCGAACTCGGAATCCGCACAAAAGTCCAGAGTGGTGAAAGATGAGCCTAGGTGTATGGAGTAGTGGTAGGACGTTTACATTGGCAAAGCCAACCGGAAGGCGAGTGTCATATGTCGGGCCCTTGGCAAACAGCAACTGGCTGTGGAATTGCGAAAACGAATCGAATTAGGTATCTGAGGGTATCTTGTATTTTCTGGGCTTCTCCACGAAAGCGCTTACCCTTCACAACTCCGCCCTATTGAATATGGCTTTTCTGATCCAATCACGTCGGAGACCGAAGCTCGAGACGAAGCAAAAACACGGCGGGATACGAAATTCCCAGCCTCCGCCTACACTGGGTTATTACTGTGTCGATGAGCTAAAGCAATGCAACGTCCAGGGCTCAGTCACCACCTATCGAGTCTGGCTCCTCCGAGCTCTACCCGTGCCGTACAAATGGTGGACGGCACAGATACGACAGGCTGGCGATGGACGAACTGCGCTGACGTAAGCGCCCAGTTCTCCGGTTAGCTTGGCGCCAAATGAGACAACTCCCGGCCTACGGGACGGGTTCGTTGGCGGCTCGGGCAGATCCTTCCTCGACGCGCGTTGATCGACTGTGGGCAGTGACAACACTATGAAAAGATTATTGAAGCAAATCAAGGCGTGCTCACCTCACTGACAACGTATGCTCATTAAACTCGATAGTCCCGGCTTCCCGATTGCTGAGTGAGCGCACCTTACCATCTTTACCTGTTGGTGTCAATACTTTGCGTCAGCCCCGTTACGTCATGTCCGGTGAACCGTGAGCCGTGAACGGGGCTCCAAGCCTATCCCTACCGATCTCCGAAATTCACAGACCGTGCTGAGTTGGGATACGCGGTTCACGAGAAAGGCTGGTCTGGACTCTTGGATGCGTGAGTACCGAGCAGATATCTTGCAAGGGCGAGACATGGTGAATGATATCCATAGTTAATTGCAGGCCTGATGGCTCTAACTGAATGTCTCGGGCGTCGCGATTCACTCTCTACAGTCTTAGACACAAGTAGGGAGGCAGTGGCGCGAAAAGTAAAGACTTTCAAAAGACCACACGGTTCGTCAAAAGAAGGCAATCCGAACTGTTGTCAGTTTTGTGCGCGTATGTTTGGTTCCTTTGACATTTGTGTGGTTCGGAGGTTATTGTTAGAAAAGATCGGCAATGGCTGCAAACTTCTAGAATCACAGCTTCTTGAACCTGCACAACCTGCCTGCTTACTTTCTCGTATATATTACGAAAGATCCTGTTCCCCTCACGCAACGAATGACTACTCGATTTCGGCATGCTCAATGGACGCAGCAAGCTTCGAGTGTGACGCAGATTGCTCCAATGCCATGCTTCCATCCTGTTCCAGGCCACCAGCCATGGTGTTTATTTTAGCTATGTTACACCCGCAGAGGCTGCAGCTGAGCGACGGCCACCTCGACCGGGCCAAGCTATTGTCGATCGCGAATGTCGATCTGTTGATGACAGAGGAGCCTCAGAGCCTGTTTCCAGGTTTTTGCATCGGTGGACCGCACCGAGGCGGAAGTTTGCCTTTCAAAGTTCAGGGGACTGGACGTGCATCGCGTTCCTATCTAATCGGAAATGCCGACGGAGACGAGTGAGAGCGATATGAGGTTATAGGGAAGGGGTTTATTACTCCGTATCCTGTTAATGATCAAGCTACGGAACGGCTAAGATTTTCTTACGACATGCCAATGCCGGCGTGCTCGGCTTTTACATGGAACAATTTCTGCAGTTGCATCGATTGCCACTTATCAGCCCCATCAGGAGCCCGCCACGCTACACTCCCTTTAAGAATTTTCTGTCAGAAAATTTTCAGTTCTGTTTGTAGTTTGTTTGTGTGCTGCTTGCTTTCCTGGTGTTGTGAAGGGTGATGCTAGTGAAGGAATTTTCTATTCAAAATGCGGTCAATGTGGGACAGGGGAGCTCCTAGTTGTGAGAACTTCATTTACAGAAACAGCATGTTGTGGCTCAACCAATGCTCCTACTTACAGAGTGTTGACCTAAATGTTGGGCTTCTTGGTGACAAAAAGGAGAGGTGGGGGGTGTTTTGACTGTGCTTACCTAAGTTCAGAGTTTTTGCACCTACCTACCCAGCCGTGCCAGCCCTCTACGGCCGCCTAGAGCTCCTAATTCCCAGCTACGACTCTGCAGCCCAGTGCCCAATGCACCGGCCTGGGACCAAAACGCGCCTGCACGTGTAGCGCCCCAATTTAACCCCCGGTTCGGAGAGCCCCCAACCAACACATCGAAGCCCACCCCCCGGCCATGCCCAGCACTCCTGCGGCACCCTTCCAGCGCCAAAAGATAACGGCAACAGGCCCAGCGATTTCGTCTCGTTGCGATCCAACATCGCAAAAGGCGCCTTGTCTGCCTCACACGTGGGAATGAGGAGGTTACCCGGGCCCTTGTTGGCGATTCCCCCCTTCAAAGCGCGGCCGCCGAGAGTGCCTCAGGGCGCATCTCCAGCATCATGGCCGCAGCGATACCGACCTAGCAGGGCGGCTTGCCTGTCGACGGCGACGACGACAACATCAACAACAACGCCGCCGCCGTCGCAAGCAAATTCTTCCGAGCAGAAATCACCACCACAGACGCAACAACCGTTCCGCTTCGAGACCGGCGTCTCCCTCTTCGCCAAGCGAGCGCCGCGACCGTTCCCGCCGCCCTTCCTCTCCCCTCCGTCGGGCTCGTTTTCCGACCCGCTCAGTACCCATCACCGAAGCCGCGATCGGCGCGCGAGAGTAGACGGGCAGATCATCCTCGGACAGACAAACGGAGACGATGCGGTGTTTGCCAGCGACAACTTCATTTGTGCAAACGATGGTGTCGGTGCTTGGTCAACACGCCCGAGGGGCCATGCTGGGTAGGTGCTTTATATTCCCCCTCCCCCTCTCCGTTGATCGGACGTCCCAATATTGATGTCGGAGTAATAGCCTCTGGTCTCGCTTGATTCTACATTACTGGGCGACAGCTATTCAGCAAGAGTCCACCAACCCTCGCGCCGCGGGCGACGTCTACAAGCCCGACCCGGTAGCCTATCTCCAGACGGCGTATGAGCAGACCCTGAAAGCGACTTCGGACCCGAACGACTGGCAAGGCACCACGACGGCGAGCGGAGCGCTGCTGCACTACAAGACCCTGCAAGGAGGCAGCGAGAAGGTGCCCCAGGTCTACGTCACCAATCTCGGCGACTGCCAAGTCATGATCCTCCGACCCAGGCACGAGAAGGTCGTCTACAAAACCAAGGAACAGTGGCACTGGTTCGACTGCCCCCGCCAGCTGGGCACCAACAGCCCCGACACCCCCAACACGGAAGCCGTCTTGGACATTGTGGAGATACAGGTCGGGGACGTGGTCCTCGCCATGTCGGACGGCGTCATCGACAACCTGTGGGAGCACGAGATTGTCGACAGCATTCAGAAGAGCATAGAACGCTGGGAGAATGGGGAGTGCGGGGGCGACAGAGTCGAGGGCGACCGGACGGGGGGCGCAAACGGGGGCATGAAGCTCGCTGCCGAGGAGTTGGTCGCGGCCGCGAAGAAGATTGCGACGGATCCATTCGCGGAAAGCCCGTTTATGGAGCATGCCATTGAGGAAGGGCTACCAAGCGTTGGAGGTAAGTTATCGGCTCCGCCAGGCCGTGATATTCCACTGAGGCTAACAAAGGAAACAGGCAAACTCGATGACATCAGCGTCGTGGCTGCGCTCGTGAGGAAACAGGATGCATGATGATGAGGAGGGCGATATCACGAAATAGGGCAATCATGGGAAATAGAATTTACGGAAAAGGTCCCGCAGGGGCAGGCTGCAATCATTATGGCATACGCCTTACCCGAGTCGGGATGACAGTGGCCATCTTTTGGGAGGTACTTGGCGTTTAATTGGCTTTTGATATTCACAGGAATCCATGGATAGTGCAAAGTTTGCCGCTAATTGAACACATATCACCAATATCTGGCGATTTCTCGCATGGAAGCGTTTGCGATGCTCGTTTCTGTAAAAGAAAATCCATGATACCTTTCCTCAAGTGACGTTGCGCAAGGTCGTGGCCGGACCATGGTGGGGTTAGATCGGCCTTCATGGGCCAGACCTCTTATCTTATCGCAATTTTTCCAGCAAGAAATTTCGCGACTTCAACGCAAACATCTGCCTCCACCACCGTCTTTGCTGCGTTGATCAGATCAAACCACCTCCCGTTCGACGGCAAGGGCATTTTCCCCTCGCCACCCATACTTTCACAATGCGTGGAAAACGTAGCAAACAGTATCGCAAGCTGATGAACCAGTACCAATTGACATGGGGATTCCGCGAACCGTACCAATGTCTAGTCGACGCTGAAATGGTGGTCGACTGCCACAACTTCAGATACGACCTGCTCGCCGGACTGGAGCGCACGCTGCACGGCAAGGTCAAGCCAAGTGAGTATACAGCACGCCGACGATTAAACATCAGGAATGAGGACGAGTGCTTCGAAGGCTGACTATTTGACGCACACAGTGATCACACAATGCGAGATCCGCAAGCTGTACCTGCGCAAGAACGAACCCGACATGAACAAAATCATCGACTTTGCAAAGACGCTCGAGCGGAGACGCTGCGGCCACTTGCCCGAGGACTACCCGGAACCCCTAAGCACGATGGAATGCATGAAGGCCGTCGTCGACCCCAAGAGCAACCTCGTCAACAAGCACCGCTACTGCGTCGCGAGCCAGTCAGGCGACGTGCGCCGCATGCTTCGCGAGATCCCGGGTGTCCCGCAGATTTACATTAAGCGATCGGTCATGATCCTCGAGCCCATGGCGACGGAGAGCGTGGCGATCAGGACCAAGGAGGAGAAGAGCAAGTTCCGCGACGGGCTCGTCAGGCCCGAGAGGAAGAGGAAGCGCGAGGAGGATGATGAGGACGACGACGATGAAAGCGAAAAGGAGGGCAAGTCCGGAGGAGGAGGAGGAGTTGCTCAAGAGCAGAAGAAGAAGGATAAGAAGAGGGGACGCAAGGGACCGAACCCCTTGGCGGTCAAGAAGGCGAAGAAGGCCACGAGCGGCGGCGACACGGCGCACAAGGAAGCAAAGGAAGCGCGGGCCGCCGCAGATGGAGGCGAGGGAGAGGGAGAAGGCCCGGCGAAGAAGAAGCGCAGAAGACGGAACAAGGGCCAGGCCGCTGGCGATGCGGCGGACTCGTCGAGTACGCCTGCCGCGAACCAGGGCGAGGCGTCGACGGAGCAGGCGGCGGAAAGCTCGTAGGGATTCGATATTGCATACCAAAAGGGAGTTTTCGGGTGGGGGCTTATTAAAATGATTGGAATGTAAAAGGTACAACAAAAGCTCAGAGATACCAATTTAATGGGGAATTCTTGCTACAGCGAGGTACACCGTACGGGAGGATCGTCGAGTGAATGTGTTTCTGAATCGTCTCATGAACTGGCGGTCTTTGAAATTACCGGCATCTCGAATGTGACCCCTTGATTTGCTACCTACGGGATAATGGGGGATCACGCTTGAAGGTCTCAGTGTCTGTTGGTAGGACAGGAACTCGGTGATGTTCCCTCCTGGAGGATGGCTTATCTGAGGTGATGCGACAACACGTCCAAAACCACCAAGATATCGTGTATGAAAGCCCAATGACGATAATATCGAAGCCAGGGCACCCCTCCATCCTTCAAAGGCCTCCCAATGTCGTCAGTTTGCCATAGGAGGCACTGGAAGGTCCAGTGTGATGTCTTTGGGAGGGGCGGCAGGGCTGGTCAGAGGTCAGAGCTCTCGACCGCTGAAACGGTCACTGTCGTGGTGTGTTGGGCGGTGAGCCAATGTGCCTCAATCTGGCTGACAGCCACCTCAGTGAGCACTAACACTGCGCGAGGTGAGCACAGTCCTTGAGTGACCACCTCATGGGCACTGACATTCTCCAATTCGCATGGCCTGTTCGGTCCCCACAGGAAATGGCAGTCGCGGCACTCTAGCGGATCGTCATTGGGGGGGGCTGAGGGGCGCAATTGGGGGGATTTGATGTTTGGCTTACTGTTCCCCTGATGGATTAACCAAATCAACCATCAAATTCGCCAACAACCGACAACAGGACTTTCTTCATCATCCCTTTCGAGCCCGCGGGCCCCCTTTCGTGAAAAGAAGCACCCTGTCAGACTCAGACTCAGACTCAGACTCAGACTCAGACTCAGACTCAGACTCAGACTCAGAAAAAACACGTGGACGTACTCTTCAAGTCGTTGCTCCCCCCTAGTCCATCTAATTTGACTTCCAGTTGGAGGTTCCCGTGGCTCGAATCCTCTCAAAAGTTAGCACGTCTGAGTACCTTACCTCACGGAAACTGCGCGTTCGGCACGCCTGGAAAACATATCCCACAGTAATTCTAATCTCAGCCACTTTACGGAGTCTTTAGTTCGCTTTCGTTCCACTGCTCAAGGTATTGCGCGTCGTCCCCTACGGATACCGACCTTACTCCAACCCGGCATAAGCCCGCGACCCATTCGTTTTCCAATACCCGAAACAAAAGGGAAAAAAGAGGCTGCCCACCCTTGCCTTGGCCTCTTTACCTGAATCTTTTTCTGGCACATTGAGACAAACAGCTCGCATGTTTGTCTAAGAGGCAATACACGACATCTCAACATGGCGGGCTCAGACGAGTCTGCCACCACCAACACCAACACCAACAACCCCTCCTCGACGACAGCCACCGCCGCCGCCGCTCCCGCTGCCGATACGGAGGCAGCTGACCAGCTACCGAATGGCACTCGTGCATCAGATGCAACCGCAACTGCGACTGCAACTGCACCTGCATCTACGCAAAAGCAGACTCCCGCTGCGGCCATGACGAGCGACATGCCTGAGGTGGACGATTTCGGCCTACCCATCAGACGATACGTGTCACCGCCGCCTCAGGAGACCGATCAGACGACCGACGATCAATCCGAGCCGAACGAGTCCCAACCGAAGCCGGTTCACGATGGGCAGCATGCAACAGACGCAAGCAACCAGACGGCTGCTTTAGCGAGGAAGGAAGTCGACGGGAAAGACGGCGAGTCGGAAAGCGACGATGACGAGTTCAAAGACGCTCAATCCGAGCAGCCGGCTACGGCCGTTGCCTCCGGAGCGACCTCGAATACACCATCTACCCCTGTAACTTCAAATTTGGACAAAGACGAGGCCAAGGACAAGAATGTGACAATCAAAACGGATGGAGAAAATGTCAAAGGCCAGGAAATTCCAGCAAACAAGGAAGTCGAGGGAGAGGCCAAAGTCGAAGCCAAAGAGGTGGTCGCCGCTAAGAGCAGTACCGAGAAGCCATCAACAACAGAAGCTTCAGCAACAACCAAGAGCGAGAGCAAGGAGGAGGGTGTCACAACAAAAGGTGCAACCGACCGGGTCGAATCAAAGGAGTCGGAAAAGACGTCACCAGAAACTAAGCCTAGCAATCTCGAGCCGCAGCAGCCAGGATCACCTGCAAAGCTCGTCGACAAGGCAGACGAGCCCGAGCCAAAGGTGGCAGAGCCTCCTTCTCCTAAAACGCAGCACAAGAGAGACCAGAGCAATACCAGCAACGTCGGCGTCTCCGAATTCTCCCACCAACAACTGACGTCAGACAAGAAGGAGAGCGATGACAACGATGACGGCGACTGGCAAACGATGCCCGCATTCGCCCCGTACGATATTTATGACGATGACAATAGACTTGTCGCAAAGGAGTTCAAGGCCGACGAAGTTGACGAGACATACGGCTACGGCGGACTTGGCGGTGCAGGAAAGGGATATACCCGAGTAATTATGGACGACGATGCCGAATCAGCCACCAGCATGGACGACAATACCCAATACCTCTTCAAGGAAGTGAATGGCACGAGTATCGGCGAAGACGACAGCGAGGCCCGCGATGCTGTCTCTCAGATGCAGGCAACCAAGGACCTGCTGACGGAAGGGCAGAGAATCGCCTACGTGGGACTGACGAGACTGGAGGTTCATAACATGGTCAAGGAAGCCGAGAGCGTCGAGCACACGAGGAGCGCAAAGAAGGATGTCACAATGTCGGCCGAAGCGACCAAGATGTGGGGTCAGAAGATGATGATCCGTCTCTATACACACATGGACATCAGCTCCGCCGAGCAGATCATGGTTGAACAACTCAGCGACCACGGCGTGGTGCCGTCGGACTTGACTCCGATTTTGATGGCAAACGCCCGTGTCAAGAACCCCATGGCCGAGGACGAAAACGAGTCGCGCAGCTCTCTCTCCGTCACATCGCCAAGGGAATCCCGTAGCTCGCTTTCCGTTACCTCGCCGAGGAGTATGGGCCCCCCTTCACCCGCGCTCTCGCAGACCGAGAAAGCGGCCGAAGCGCCACCGCCGTACGAGGCGCACGAAGGAGAGGAGCTACCTCCTGTGAAGACCCCAGCCCAGATGGTTACCTCGGACAAAATCGACATTGACCTGCGTTGGACGGTGCTGTGCGACCTATTTCTTCTTTTGATTGCCGATTCGGTGTATGATTGCAGATCAAGAATTCTTTTAGAGCGGGTTGGCAAGAGTCTTCAAATCGACTGGTTGGATGTCAGAAAGTTTGAAAAGAAGGTGACGGACGCGTTGGAGATGCAACAGGCCGCAGAGCAAGAAAACTGGAACGAGGACGAGCATATGGAGCATCGGAGGAAACAAGCTCTCAAGAAGCGCTACATGATGATGGGGTTGGCTACCGTGGGTGGTGGTCTAGTCATTGGCCTCTCGGCTGGCCTTCTCGCTCCCGTCATTGGCGCCGGCTTGGCTGCTGGCTTCACCACCATTGGAGTGACGGGTACATCTACATTCCTCGGAGGAGTCGGCGGAGCTGCCATCATCACATCCAGTGCCGCGGCATCCGGTAGCGTTATCGGTGGCCGAGCGGCAAACAGGAGGACGGGAGCCGTCAAGACATTCGAGTATCGGCCGCTGCACAACAACAAGAGGGTGCATCTCGTCGTCACAGTAGCCGGATGGATGACGGGCAAGGTGGATGACGTCCGTTTGCCATTCAGCACCGTGGACCCCATTATGGGCGATTTGTACTCTGTCTACTGGGAGCCCGAAATGTTGCGGAGTATGGGTGACACGATCAACATTCTCGCTACGGAGGTTTGTTGCTGCCCCTTTCAATCACTTTTTTTTTTCTCAGTTCCCACTAACCTTTCCTAGGCTCTGACACAAGGTCTGCAACAAGTTCTTGCAAGTACAATCTTGACCAGTTTGATGGCTGCCCTGTCATTACCCGTTGTCTTGACAAAGTTGGCATACCTGATTGATAACCCTTGGAGTGTATCACAAGACAGAGCCTGGTCTGCAGGTCTCATTTTGGCGGACTCTTTGATTGACAGAAATTTGGGAACACGCCCAGTCACACTTGTCGGATATTCACTCGGTTCGCGAGTCATTTTCTCCTGCCTCTTGGAGCTGGCGAGAAAGGGGGCCTACGGCCTGGTTCAGAATGTCTACTTGTTCGGTTCTCCCCTCATCATCAAGAAGGACGAATACCTCCGAGCCCGCACTGTTGTTCCAGGAAGGTTTGTCAATGGGTACAGCAGCAACGACTGGATCCTCGCCTACCTTTTCCGTTTGACTGGCGGTGGCCCTCGCAAGGTGGCTGGACTGGCTCCCATTGAGGACCTGCCGTGGATTGAAAACTTTGATGTCACAGAGTTTGTCAAAGGTCACATGGAGTACCGTAAGGCTATGCCGCGTCTCCTCCGAGAGTGCGGCTGGCTCGTGGAGAGTGACGAATTCACCGAAATCGAAGATGCCGACCCCGATAATCATCAGGAGCGTCAGCGAGAGCTCATCAACGAGATCGAGGAGGCTCGCAAGGAGCTTGAGAGGGAGGGGCAGAAGAAGAAGAGCCGCTTTTCCATCTTCGGACGGGGGAAGAAGGCGGACAAGGAGAAGTGGGAGATTTACGAAGACTCGGCAAAGGACGGAAACAAACCGAACCCGAGGACAGAAGACAAGGAGGGTAACAACCACGGTGTGCTGTTTGACGTCGAGGCCATCCGAGCCGAAGTCGCAAAGGAAAAGACTGCCACGACGCAAGAGGAGGAGCCCGCAGAGTTCCAAGTAAAGGAGCTCAAGTCCACACTCCCGCCCATGAGACTCGATCTCAGTTCGTCAAACGGATCGCTCAACCCACGAGACAGCCTGCGCGAGACTAAGAGCGCGTACGCGGTACCGGGCCGAGCCTCGTACGAGACGACTGGCTCCTACTCGTACACGCCCGAGAGGACGCCGACGTTCCAGGGCAGCCAGACGTTCTCGCCCACGCTGTCGCAGCAGAGGGCCGTGTCGCCGTACCACGCGGCGCCGTCTCCGCTCGAGGAGGAGGTGGAGATGACGTTTGACACTTCCTTTCACGATCCGCCGCCGGCGCCGCGGCCGCCGCCCAAGGACGATCCCGCTCCTCCGCCGTCGCGGCCGGAGATGAAGTCGGCGCAGACGGTGCCTAATATGGGGGCGTCGAACCCCTGGGCGGACGTTGATGACGATGATGATTTTGGTAAAGAGAAGGAGATCCAGATGACTTTTGCATAAAATGGTCCCGGTCCCCGGTATGGGGAGAGCAAGCAAGCATGGGGCATGGCTTTTGGCGGCGTATGAGTTCAATCTTGTTTGGAAGCGAAATCGGGACTTTGTCTCCGTACGATGGTGCCGCAGTACTTTGCTCTGTCTTGTTGCTTGAGCAAGATGTTTGCTGGTGTAGCCTTGGTTCCCGTCCCTGACAAAGGCGTGTTTACAATGTTTACGAAGGACAGTCAATCACGATGTTTGTTGTATGATCTCGGGGAGGAAGGGAGAGGGAGAGGTGAAGGATGCTTGTTGTGGTTCTCTCTTGGATAGCGTTTTGGGGAAATGGTTCTTTATAACTAACTAACTAACTACAAAGCCATCGTAGACCCGTTCGAGTATATAATTTTATTTTAGACTGTCTGCGAGGACGGTTTGCAAAGTAATACAAAGAAAGAGATGAAAGTGTACAAACTTGTAACGTCTTTTGAGCTTTCGAGATGCACTTTTTTTGTGGATCAACGGAACTGACGACGTGGTTGATGTCAGGAAACGGGGAAGCTCTGAAGTTTTGTGTCTAAGTTGTGAGCTGAGGCAAGGTGAGAATCGTGGAAACTTCTTCCGGATTTCCGTCCCCGGATATGGGAATATGGCCGGGCGTGTAAGTCCTGTGAAAATTACAAACTGGGTTCCTTTGTTGCGCCTGTTGGTCCGGTCACTACGAATGGCTTCTTTTTGGCAATCTATCTATAAATGTGTATCACATTGGGGGTCTGTTGGCAGGTGCTCGCATGCGACAGGGGAAAACGGGCGCCAGAGTGACGGATAGGGGTAGCAAAAGGGACAAGAAGTAACAGAGTTGGTTAGGTCACTGAGCAACTGCTATGCCATTCCGCACATGCCATTCTCAATTAATGTGTTCGTCGTAATGAGCGCATCGTCTTGCACGCGCCCGGACTTGTCCCCATTACAAAGGGCCCGTAATAGCAAACATGCGCCGACGAAGCCAACAATGTGCATAAAGGCCTTGACCAGGCGAGGCGCTCGCTCGGAAAGTGGGACATCATTTTCTTCTCGCGACGCGCCCGTTGGAAGTTGGGATCTTGTGTGCGTGTGTGGCATGTTTCGTCGTTGTTGGATGTTGGCTTACATGCGCCGCTGTTGGCATCGAGCGCATTGGGTGGAGCTGTGGGAGCTTCGGGACAGGGATTCGTTAGGCAGGCCGCAGAGCCCGGGTTGGTGTGGTAGGATCGGCAGGCAGCAGAGAAGAGGGTGTGGACAATGCGACGTAGCGGGTGGGGGAGGGGAATTGGACTTTTGGGAACATGGGATGGCATGGAGAAGAGAAGTGTGTCGTCTCTCCATCTTAGAGTGCTTTTCACGAGCTTTCGGTACAGACGAAGCGTGTTTTGGAAACCGGGTGACATTCTTCGGTTTGAAATGGGATGGCTCTTATCCACCTAGCAGCATCTGAAGTAAGCCTCGGGGCTTGACATCGAGTAACCGTGCGAGGGAACGAGGTCAGACCGTTAGAGTCTGGACAGCAGCGGGAAAGCTTGAAGAGGAAGCTTACTTTGTTTTAATGACATGGTCCACGGCATACGTAGGCCCATGTCACCACCGGCCGGTCTGAGAGTGATGAGAGCCTGACCACGGCATGGAGCAGAGGTGGTATTGAGAGACTGCATATCGTCGGCGACGGCAGCGGGAGAAGGATTTGGTGTCGACTGTCGAGGTGGGCATCGCCCCGGTGAGCGTCCAAGGCCTAAGGCGGGTTGGGCAAAGCTCACATCAGCCGCAGCGACACTAGCAGCTCAGCGTGCGGTAGCGCTAGACCGTTGGCGGGTTTCCATCAAACGGTAAGGGTCGTCGTCTGTCTTGTCCGTCTTTGGGTTGGCAGGTTGGTTGGAACTTGGGCTGCTTCCATGGAAGTACTCCTTAGAGAGACGTTGGTGTGCATGTCTGCAGGGGGGCGGCGGCGGCGCCTCTTCTTTTTGTTTCAATTAATGGCATCACCTCAGGTCCCTGGTGTGTTGCCTGCGCCGCGTTCCATTGGATGGTGCTTATTTGCTGACCTGTGGGGCTGGGGCTGGGTTTGGGTGGCTCCTCCAAGGTTTAGCGTTGGAAGCGTGGCCCGCTTTTCTCCAGCCTTACCACGCACGACCTCTCTCTCTGCCATTCTCTGTGTCTTTTCGTCTCCCGTTCTCTCCTCTTGCACTGAACACCTTAAATCTTGGAGATGTCAATGGCCATGTTGGCTTCCGTTGAGAGGGAATAATTCGACTGAGTATGGTGTCCAGAAGCAGTCTGTGCTGCCCCTCTTCGTCTTGTGTTCTGGGGATGGCGTCACCATCGAGACAGGTTGGTGGCGGAGCATACTGGTGATTGCACTCAGCACTTGTTGCTGCTGCAGTGTAACATCTCACCAATCCAGTGTGCCGATCCTGGAATTGTGGGTGGGGTTCCCAATCGAGAAGGATAGTGTAGACTGATCATCCAAAGGGAGAGAAGAGAGGTGAGAGATGAAGGAGACGTTTGGGGGGGTTCTTTGGGATTCCCAACCCTGCGTCGAGCTGCCTGTTGGACAGACCCACCCGGTTGGTAGGCACGCACGCATCAGTCGTTTCCTTGCAAGATATTGTCAAGATGTACTCCGTACCGAAGTTGGGAGACGAGGAAAGGACCCTTTGCACCTCCTGACCGTCTTCGTCTTTCCTACTACTTACCTAAGGTACATCATGTAGACAGTCTAGCTGATACCAAGCACTCCAACCTCAGCCTCAACCACCAACAAAGGTGCCTCGCGAGGGAATGTACAGCGCCTCACTCTAAATATCCAGCCATAGCAAGCACATCAACCATCAAGAACGGACAGGCGGCGGCGAACGGTATTCATATTGTCAATCTGACCTTCGACCACCCGCGGATCCATTCCTCCCTCATTTCTTTGGGCGGCGCTGCCTTGGCGGCGTGGCTTGTTGTACTTGGCGTAGCGCAGATCCATCCCCTCGAATCCCTGCACCTGCACTTGCATCGGGAGACGACTAGCAGATTGCAAAAGGCGAAGGAAGCGAAGAAGCGAAAGAAAGCTCGCGAACCCTGACAATAGACCTTTCCTCTCGGTAACGAAAGCGCGCGCGCAAGAGCCCGAGCCCCTTCTCCTTCTTCCCCCTCCCCCCGGTCAGCAGCAGCAAACCGGCCGGGACCTGACCAACGAAGAAAGGTGCCCGTCTCGTTAATCCTTGTCAGCCCCAAGGTTGCTAGGTTGGTATTGCATCTGTCTGTGTCTCTGTCCTACCGGCTTGTCTCATTTCTTCTCCGTCTTACACGCCTCGGTGGCTTTCTTCTCTCTGACCTTCCCGCCTCTCTCTCTCAGCCTGGCCACTCACTTTCTCCATTCCTGCTTACTTCGTTTCCCGCATTGTCTTCACTTCTTGCTTCACTTCATCTCATTTACACGTTCTGTTTGGTGACGGGATATCTCCCTCGACGAGAAGAATATCAAGGGAATCACAGTCTGGGAAAGATTTTGGACATTTTGGTCGATTCAGCATAGAGAAACGAACACGACTAAAGCCGGGGATACGATCCTATCAAACATAGCCGACGCCAACAGACTCGAGTGGCGCAATCATCGAGGCGAACGCTACACACATAGCATACAAGTAGACTGCTGGGAAGAACGACAGACATCACAACATGTCATATCCAGCGCCTGTTCAGCTAAGTCGCGATGACACATCCGAAAAGGCGCGCATTGTCATCAACAGCGGCGGCGAGAATGGCAACGTCGCCTTCGAGGGCGAAGCTTCCAGTGGTATTGACTTCACATCCAATTTGGGAGATCCGACAAGGTCAACCACGGACCAGGAGGGGAAGAAAATCACATTCAACACCACTACCTTCAGTTCACACGAATCGACATCGTACGTCATCACGGTGGACCGCACATTCCAAACTATTGAGTGGAAGCTGGCCAGCGGAGTCAAGCTCAGCAAGGCCTCTTGGTTGGCAAAATCGAATGAAGAAACAGAGTCACTCATTATGGAAGCGTTTCCAAGTCAGGAGAACCCTGGAGCGGTTTCTGGGAGGAGCTCGGCAGGTTTCGCACCGCCGACAGCTCCCGCTGTAAAACGTCAAGAAACATATGCAAGTGAGTTGCCTCCGTGCCCAGATTCGTGGATGTCTTCCAAGATCGCTCGCGTCAGTCTTGCTCAATTTCAGCTGCTGACATCGAACAACAGTGATCCTCGGCAACGAGACTCTTGTCTTGCCGATAGAGGCCAAGAAGATGGCAACCTACTCAGGTTCCACTATGTATATTGAGCTTCAGTGGACATCAGAAACCAAATCAGGCACGACGACCAGCGGGGCTTTTGCCGTCTTCACTGGAACCTATCCGTCTGTGGAGTATGCCCAGGCAGTCGGAAAACTTGCGGATAAACGCGGTGCCAGTGAAGTAGAGAGAGTCGGCAGTGAAGACGAGAGTGACTCAACATCACCGCTACCAACAACCACTACTCAAGCAGCAGCCTCCTCCACGGCCTCTCTCAATCCTGATGCATCACAATCAACCATCGGCGGCGGTTCCAGCAGCGGCAGCGGCAGTAGTAATGGTGGTGGCGGCGGCAACGGAGGTCTCGCGCCTGGTGCCATCGCCGGCATCGTCATCGGGAGTGTTCTCGGCCTCGCCCTCATCGCGTTCCTAATATGGTTCTGCCTCCGCCGTCGTCGTCGCCGCGCTGACCACGTCTCGGACGGCGCATACGGCCCCGGCCACAACCCCCACGAGTACCTCGCCGACAAGGAGACCCACGCCAGGGTGACCGAATCGCCGCACTCCCCGTACACGGACGATGGGCAGCACCAGCACTCCCAGCACCAGCTTCACCAGCAGCAGTCGCAACCTCAGGAACAGCACCACCTCTCTCGGGAACTGCATCAAGACGATCCTAACGACGCTTTTGAGACCACCACCGCAGCAGCAGCACCTGCCTCAGCCGTCAGTGCCACGGATCACCACCAGCCTCCTTTTGCACCATACCGAGAGGAAAACATGTCCACCGCCTCGCGGTCAGTCGAGGACATGACCCGCAGCGGCGCCGGCGGTCCGCGCTCGTCAACGCCCAACGTCAATTCCAACGTATCGCATCTGATTGAGGACGGCATGACGGAGGACGAGATCCGGAGGCTAGAAGAGGAGGAGATGGCGTTGGACGCGGCCATTGAGCAAGCCGGACCGCGGAGGAAGCCGTAGAGAGATATGTGTGTGTCAAGAGTCTACTGTCGTTGATACCTGTTTGTTTTTACGCTCGGCAATATATATCCACATGTGTATTGTCATTTCTTGTTTCATACTATTTTGGTTGAATAATTCAATTGGGTCTTTTGAACCTTTGTGAACTTGCTAGACCTGTCTTTGGCGTTGATGGTTTCAAATCGTTCCCACAAATGTTCTTAAAGGGGACTTGTCGATATGCATTGTCGGGGCTCGGGAGGCAAGAGACAGAGAGGCGAAGGAGAGGAGAGGTTCTCGTCGCAGACTGCCTTTTCATCTTGATGTCTTAAGGTGGAGGCGCCCCATCGGAGAAAAGAATCCGTTGCTTTGGGGTAACGATGGCCCAAACTTGATATTGTCACATCGATAGATCCCGGTGCTATTCTCTGCAGCTCTGGCCCTTTTCGCTCCTCGGGGAGGCTCTTTGGCTCGCCTGAGGGACGAATAACCCTCGACATCAACACCCATATCATCACTTCGGAGTGTTGCAACACTAAAGCGATTCGTCTATGAAATTTTCGTCGCATTTCTGGTTGTGTTACTAACTAAGTACAAGTGAACACTCTCGTAGTCGTCTTTGATCTTCTTTCCTCCCGGGGTAGACAGGGTCAACCACTCCTGCACGACGACTTGATAAAACTCTCAATCATCCAGAGTGAGTCGGAGCCATGGTCCAAATGAATAATGATTCCCAAACTCAACGGAAACGTTGCCCAAATTCGCAGGCACAAGGCAAAAACCATCACCCAAGTGGAATCGATGCTTCTCCAATTAACAGTATTCCCAAACCAAACCTCTGCAAGCTGCGTCTGTGGGTTTTCGGCTATGGTAAAACCACGAGGTTGCGTCCGATCGTATCGGAAAGAGATCCCGTTGAATGGTGATGTAGTCTTGCTTACTGACGATTTATGGTCAAGAGCGTCTCCTCTCATACCTCGTAGCAAATCGCCTTGTGGCGAAGCGTGCCAAAAAGGTGTACGGGGAAAAGAAATGAAAGCAACAAGAGGGGTATGAAATTAGCGGTGTTTGTCGAAAAGGGGTAATGGCGTAAGGGGAAGTGGCCAGCTGGAGGAAAGTACGTAAAAAAGACAAGCGAAACAAAAGTTGGAGTATTCCATAGCAAGATTCTGCAAATCTGTTTGCAGGCAGAATGTTAGGTCGACAATATCGGTCCGTCGTCACATAGTCGTGATGCCGTCTGTAGTTTTTTTGCTGGTGACAAGTTCGCAAACGATCCTCGATCGTTGAAGTTCAGACATGATGAAAGAATCAGTAAAAATAAGCTGTAAAGCTGCTCTGGGCGACAAATAACTGTCAGCCAATCCGAGCTCAGTACGCCATGGGAACATAGTCGTCGCAGCCAGGGATGAGAAGGGTGTGGACATCGCTGTCGGACATGTCATCCGGAATCTCCATGACAATGCCGATAGGAGGAAGCTTGGGCTCTTGAAGGGCGTCGTTGCTCGCGGTTGATGACTCGAACGGGATTTCGATACCACACGAAGCACCGTTCCTGGTCGTCGTATCTTGGTTAGTCGTATGACCAGAGAAGTTGTAAGAGGAGCGAGTGTGAAGGTTCTCTTGGGTGTCAGAAGCACCAAAATCAAAGCCATGTTGCTTCTTTTTCGGTGGAGTTGATTGGTCGCTCTGGTAGTATTGCTGATGAGCGGAAGCAGAACCGTAGTTGCCGTGATGGAAGCCATCCTCTCCGGAATATCGCCCATGATCATTTGAATCATATGATGAATTGAAGCCGAGTCTTCCGAAAGAATCGTAGTCGTCAGGATGCCTGAAGGAACCGAAAAGATTATGTGCACCGTCTGCCTGGTGATCCCAACTGGGATATGGATCTTGTGTATTGCGGAAGGAACCGTTTTGATTAGCACATGGGCCATGGTTTCGCTCAGTGCGACGAGCATCGCGGCGGGATGACCAGTTCGAGGCGTGATGGTTCTCGAAATTGTGGTTGTCATCAAAGTAATCGTGCAGCGAACCCCAGCCAGTTGGCGCGATAGGACTAGGCGGGCATGGCTGATTCTCTTTGCCCTGGCCGTAGGAGAAATCGCCGGAGCCTTGAGGCTGCTTCTGTCGATTGTTTGGATTCGATCGATCTCCGGTGAGACGATACTGATCATTATTGCTGGTGGAACAATCCCGCGGCAGGTTTCCTCCGGAGGTATATAAAGCGCTGGAATGAAGCGGGTTGTTACCAGAGACCTTGGTTGAGTTGGATGTGAATCTCGCAGCAAAGTCATCCCATCCTGCCGCACCCTCGTTGCTCCAAGAGTTGAAGCTATGGTCGTCGATGCTGCACAAGGGCACATAGAGCCTTCCTGCAGTCCTGCCATCAGGGTCTCTCAGTGGATCTTTGAGGGGAACAGCCTTCTTTCCATCACGGAGATCATCGTTGTATTGCTCATGTTGGAACTGCGCATATGGGTTATCACCCTCGGGATGCTCTCGCTGCCAGAAAGTCGGAGATGTGCGGACCTCGACACGCTCGCTGAACCTTGCTCGCTTGGCAGGTGAACCGGTTCCCGAGTCCAGGGGCGGGCCGGGATGAAGGGAATCTTCGTTGGCTATAGCCTGTGATATCGTTTGAACTGGTGTAACAGGCGCGGCCTTGAGAGAGGTGGAACGGTCTGAGGCCGGCGAGCGGCAAGAGTCGGCAGGCATGTCGTCTTCGGGTTGTGAATTCGCTTCAGTATCGGGAACGTCCTCAACCGAAGGAGCCTTATGGCCAGTGCTCGCTGCGACGACGTTGTTCGCAAGATCATCATTATGACGGGTCGTAGAGCAATGAGACTTGGGCTGAACCTCTCCCAGAGGCACTGCATCGCTTGCTCGAGCAGAACGGCGCTTTCTCAGTCGCTTTTGAACAGACTCTGATGGAGAAAGCTCATCCGACTCGTTTCCAGATTTGTTGCACTCAACAAAACAGTCTGTGGCATCTTTCTTCGGCTCTGCCTTCTCCTGCTGGGGCGCGGTGCGAGAACGACTGGCATGATCTGGGTTCTGTTCACCATATTGATCTGCGTCAAACTCGTGCAAATCCGATTCCGTGTCACTCTCATCGGAAGACTGGACATTGTTAGTGTCTAGAGCTGTTGGGTGTAGTAATGGTAATACTCACGCTACCAAGCAAGGTCTCTGTCGGAATGACTGCTCTCTTGGAAAGACGTTTCATGCAATGAGCACAAAAGTTCTTGGCCGGCTTTTTGCTGGGCTTGATGGGATTCTCCCTGTTGAAGTGAGACGAGCGGGCAAACCCACAGCCGAAGCAAAAGTTACCATTTGCCTTCACCGTCTTGCCATCCTCGCTGGTTAGGTGCTTCTCGTGGCAGGGTTTGCAGAAGTTGCGCCAAGCCGGGTCTCCAGCTCTAAACTTGCGGATCTTGTGTTGCTCGTCAGATCGGCGAATGCCACAGCCCAAACAATAGAACCCATCGGTGTTGTCGTCGATATGAACTGCGATCTCGGACGCCTAGTCGCAAGATGCCTCGTTTCTGCCGCGCTTGGTGTCCCGTCTGGTATCCTGGCGATGATAATGCGACGCATGCTTTCCACGTCGTGACTCTTGACAAGTGGCTGCGGTGATGGTTCTATCCGAGGCCTCCGTCTCGACATCTTTCTGAAGTTCTGCAGGCTCCGCAAGAAAGGCCTCTTCCACATGGCAACCCGAAAGCGATTCGGGAGTGAGCTTGAAGCGGCTCTGGGTGAAGGCTGCCGAAGAGCACGCATACATGTGGGGTGTAGCAGTCGCGGCTTCCGACGTATCAAAGCAGACAGATTGGCAGCGTTGCGAGGCTGAGTAGACATCAGAGTAAGTCGATTCGGACTGCGAAAGTCCCTTGAAACGGCCAGAAGCGCGACTGGATCTGATGCGTCTTCGGGGAGGTGCTCCGACAAGTCGTCTCTGACGCTCGTGCTGACCGTCCGACGGCTGATGGTGAGTCAGATGAGGGGCGTCATTGCGTGCCGCTGCTTGCAATATCAGTACTCCGGTAACCGAACCTCAAATTTTACGAATGGGAATGCCTCACAACGATGCCGAGAGGAGTCTGTTCCTCCAGCCCTCGAGGCTAGAGGCCTCTCCTTTGGTGCCATGCTCTGAGAGTATCCCGTGGTTTCCAGTAGAATCGGCAATTTCCTGGATGGGGCGCCTGTAAGCAAGTTGGAATAAGTTTGGGGAGGGTTGAAAGGAAAGCTATCGGTGCCACAGATCTAGAAGGGTTGTTGTGGTGAGGCAGGTTATAGGTGCAACACCATGGAAAGAGCGCTGAGGCGCTCCTTCCACGGAAAAACAACTTCAAGTACCACCAAAAGAAGGAATCGAAATCAGGCAACACCCTAAGGCTTAAAAAAAAAAATGGGAGGTACGTACCTTTTTGTATTCCATGTGCCCTCAATATGGTACTGAGATGGCTTCTGGTGCCTGCTGGGGATTTCCTCCCCTTATGAAGTTCTTCTTCCAGGATCCCGAAGTCAGTCCCTGGCGGGCGGTGAAGCAAGGGATATTCGCAGGCGCTTCCTAGATCTTTTTGACGTGCAGCATGTTGACGTTGTTGAATCGCTGCTTCAGTGGTACCAGCAGAAAAAGGGATACGAAGAAAACGGAATATCCTGAAGATCCTCGGCATCATCAAACACCTTGGTGGGTATTGGGGGATCAGGACTATGGAGATCTCTCGAGTTACTTATGGAGATAGCCTGTACTCACAACGTACCTATCTCACCTGTCCTGATTGCTTGCGGTTCTCGTCTTATCTAACTCTTGTGTGCTGATGAGCCTTTTGTTGCCTCACAGATCTTTACCACACCACAAGCCTGCTGAGGCAGAACATATGAAGTGTCATGTACCTTCGTCAATATCGGCAGTCACAGTAGCCTAAAAAGGGTGCGAAATGAATCATGATCAAGTAGTGTACATTCGCCGAGGCGTGCTTTTTGTGTCTACATGTGGAATCTAGAACCACCTATCCCCGTCCCAATACAAAGAAATTTGAGAGGCACTCTAGAGGCAACATCCTCAGAGTGCCTTATTGTCCCCGTTCTTTAGTCAACTCTGAGGACTCTGGGGCCGCGCTTCTTAATGGCCTTCTTCTTCTTCTGACCTCTCTCGAAGGCTGCAGCAGCCTGGTGGTCACGGCCAACGTTGTCAAGATCCTTGACCTTGTAGATGCGAATGATCCAGTTCTCACTGGTGAACGCCTCCTCAACGGTGTCAAGCTTGGGGCCGACATCCGGGAGACGAACGCCACGGACGCGGTCCTGGGCTTGACCAGCGGGGAAGAGCGAGTTGTAGTTGTAGTAAGACATCTTGTACCTATGAGATTGTTAGTAGGAATCCAGACTGAAGGAGTATCTTTTCTCTTACATCAAGCTGTTCTTCATGGTGTCGGTCGCTTGGTCATCGACTCTGTACTCTCCACGAGGGGTGAAGAACTTGCGCTCCTGGACCTCTTCGGGCCAGATGCCCTCAGCAATACGGACCATCCACAAGAACTTGTTGATGTCGTCACCGGAGTAGCCCAGCAGACCACCGAACACCACAAGGACGTAGTCGACTTCGTGCTGGCGCATGATGGGGTAGCTGACTTCCTCACGAGAGCTCATCGCCTTGCCGACAGTGGCAATGTGGGTGTTGTTCCACGTGTTATTGTCGACGAGAGTGGGACGGTCGGCCATGCCACCAATCTGGTAGCCGTAGTCCCACCAAGACATGATCTTGGCGTCCTCCTTGGTGTTCTGACGGAGCCACTGGTAAGCCTCGCGATAATCATCAATAATGTGCTGGCTTCCATCGGGCAGTCGGCTGGCAAGGACGACAGAGGGCGAAGAGTAGGCATTCGAGGTGACCCAAGTGCAGTGAAGCACAAAGAGGAGCAGGAAGATGGACATGCCACCAACAACGACAGCCTTGGAGAGGAAGGTGTAGATACCGACGACCGGCTTGCTGGTCGACTTGAGTCCGCTCTGCTTGGCCGCCTTCTTGGAGGCTCCCTCGACAGCATCATCGGTCTTGTAGTCCTCAGGGTTGGGGGACTTGGCGACCATGTAGGTGTCGAGGATTTGAGATGCCGCCATAGCCGCGGCAACGCAGACAATGGGAGTGAGAGTAAGCATCAAACGCACCATGACACCGGCAAAGTAGGTGCCAAAGAGGGCGTAGACGACGACGAAAACGTGCTCATCCCGGAGGTTCTGGAAGCATAGGTAGACTCCAGCAGGGAAGAGCCAGACAAGCATGTTCAGGTCGAAGAAGAAAGCAGGCCAAGCGGTAGGCTGGTGCTCAGAGACTGATGCAATAATCGGGATGTGAATCTTGGCGTAGCCAGTATCCCAGAGAGAGTAGAAACGACCTCCCCAAGGGGCGATGTATCCGAGCGATGTCAAGGCCACCAAGCCAGCAAGCGCAAGACCGAATGTCGCAGCCAGGAAGGTGTAGACGAAGGTCTGGAACTGACGACTGGGAATAGCACCTCTAACATAGTCGATGAAGGCAACGAGCTGCAGGAAGCCAAAGACACCTAGCGCGTGTTAGTTCACATGGACACAAAGCTCTCACGTTTCACTTACCGAGAGCGGGCATGTGCTCGCTGGTCTTGACGGGCAAGAAGCCGACGAAGGGGATCTGCATGCTAGCCAATGTACCCAGAGCGTACCAAGTGGTGTAGCTGACGTAGAGACGGGCGCTGTATCTACCCATGAGGATCAAGGTCAGAGCATGCAGAGGAAGCATGTTGGTGATGAAGGCGTAGCCACCCCAGGAGGCGACCATGTAGCCGTAGAAAAGGGCGCAAAGAGCACCCCACAGCATGGAGCCCAGCTTCAATGCCTTGATCCACAAGTAGAAGGTGAAGACAAGAAGGAAAATGGCGATGGCCTCATTGTCGTAACTGCCGGCAACTGATCGGGAGATGTAACCAGGTGAGATGCCCATGAAGACAGCCGCAAGCAGACCAGCCGAGGGCGAAGTGGTCATCTCATTGGTAAGAAGGTAGGCGGCATAGGCGGTAAGGCCGGAGAAAGCTGGCGCCAGAAGAACGCAGATGTTGCGGATATCGACGGGGACCGTAAGAGCTCGAAGTGCGTGGTAGATGGCGCCGCTGGTCACCATGAGACCGGGGTAAAGAGTTCCTCCAGTAACCCGACCGAGAGGATGCCATGTCCGATCATCGAACCAGTCCCAGAACTTGGTGAATCCATTGGCCACAAGGTACTTGGTTGCTCTGAAGTTGAACCAGGGGTCGACTGGTAAACGATTAGTTTCGGGTACGAAGGAAGGGACGTGGAACGGGAAGAGACCAACATTCGTGAATGATACTCTCGAAGCCTGTAAAAGTTGAGTCAGCGTGGTTCCTTTGCAGCGAGAAGTATTGCGATGAGCGACTTCCTTTCCAACCAATCCAACCACCAATTGGTGTTGGTGATGGCAGGAAGGAGACCCTTGGCAACGTGTCGAGGGGCACTTACGAATGACGGAGAAGAGACGACTAGCAACAGCGGCAGCTGCGATCAGAGACAAGATGGTTACTCTGAGGACAGTTCGTGTGTTCTCTTTGCTGCCTCCGGAGAGGGGTCCAAGAGATTGGGCCGTCATTGTGGCCGCGTTTGGTGTAGAAAGGCAGTGGCCGTGTAGGTTGAAGGTTGCGAAATGGAGCTGGCGACGACAACCTTCTGTCTCACAGCAAGGTATCTGAGAAGGACAGCTTGGAGCTTATGCACCTGAATCGGTGGTGCAGGGGCAGCGTGCACGGTCCATGGAGAGCCGACCCGTTCAGTGGTGTGTCCCGTTGACAGCAGCCAAGTCGTGGCTTCCGCGTAAGTCTGGAAAAGGCGGAGTCACGTGTCTCGGACAAAGAATATCCCGGACTAAGGGATCCCGTCCCGTCCGGGGTGGCCGGGTCAGTGCCGGATCCCGGCCTCGAGAGTAGATGGCGTATGCGGTCCATAAAGTACGTTATCGTAAGAGACGCATCATGCATAACGGGCAATAGGAATACTCAGTCTACTGTTGCAGCTTCGGCGCATTCCATGGAGATCCCTGGAAAGTTGATGAATGACCATACAGCACCATACTGTTAGAGATGAATGCGTATCAGACGAGTCATCTAATCTGTGTCACGAGCGAAAGCCTCCAAGTGGCTGCCCACCTTCTACCTAGATATACCGTCGGAGTTTGATGTTATGGTTCAGTCGGCCAATATACAGCTACAATAACCTTCAGCCATCTGCTGGAACCAATTGCAGCAACGTCAGGGAAAGCAGCATTTCACTGTCTTACAGGCCACGATGGACCTATGTGTCGATTGTCAATGCATATAGAACCCGCTCAGGCTCAGAGATTGGGAAGTTGATGCGCGAGAAATATAAGTAATTGATGGAATCCAATGGCTCGTTCCTTGGAATTGTCATCTAGTAGAGCGTATTGTACACATGTACATCCGGTAAACAGACGTAAGGAAATGTCTATGCGGTGACATCGGGCATGGTGCCTACCATGCACCTACTGCTGCCAAAAGACCAGATTATTCGTCCCTTGTTTGGACTATTCGTGTTCTCCGTGAGCAGGCGTATCCCCAATCCTGACCCTGTCTATCCGTTGTGCAAGCCGTCCCCTTCCCCCATTCGGTTATCCAGTCTACGGGTTCTGCTTCACCAGGTTGTTGAAGTAGGCCTCAAGGTCGAACTTGGGGTCCATCGGGTCGACGTTGGCTGTGGCTGATGTCAGTTTTCATGAGTTCTGTGCGAGCCGCCGACGAGGGCGAGAAGTGACGGGCGAGGACTGCGACGTCCAAAAGCCGGCCACGTCTTATCGAGGGAGAAACGCACCACCGGCATCAGCAGCCGCCGCCGTGACGGGCTGGCTCTTCTTCGCGAACTCGGCCTTTGCTTGATCGATCAACTTCTGCTTGCGCTCGTACTCCTTCGTGGCAGCGGCAGCCTTCTGGCTTGCTGTGATCGTTCGCTGATGTGTGAAGCCGTAGAACACACCCAGGCCAAGGGCCGTGTATCTCAGCACCTATAAAGTCCATCAATCAGCCGAACTGTTCATACTCTCGAAAGCGCAAGCTCAATGCTCATGGTCGATTGGCGTGGCGATGGAGGGTCGTCGGTCGGCTTAGGGAGACAAGGTGGCTGGGTGCTCCGCAAGATGCGGACGAGGGCGAAGGACACGACGTACGTTAACTCCTGAGGAGGAAGACATTGTGGGCAATTGCCTGGATTGCGCGACTGCTTTCGAGAGGGAGCGAACGATGGAAAGGACAGTGCGCGGGTTGACAATGGCTGCCAATTGACCCTTTCGGAGCTCTGTCGAGGGAATTACGTTAGGGGACGCAGGGTGTGAGGTTTTCCAGGTTGAAAATATGCTCGGGAAAACTCGCAGATTTTCCACTGGTTGGCCGTCAAGTCACTCCCGGGTGTCTGGAGCTCGGACGGGGAATACCATCCCAGCGCCAGTGCTAATGGACCGCCTATTGCCAGCGCCCAGCGCCCGTCGCCATGCTGACTGAGGTGGGCTGCCCAGAAGCTTGCACCCAGCCGCTGTGCCGCTGAGGGACCTTCCTTACCTCAGCGACCGAATACCGCTGTGCAATTTCGCCGACGCTTTGCCGATCTGTCGCAATCACGTGCGTCACTTGCCTTGCAAGGTTAGTTGCTTCTGGTGGAAATGTCCACCAAGCTACTAGCAAATGGGGACCGGGAGGTCAACTTTAATGCAGGGGCCAACGAGGTATCTTTCTGCAGCATTTGGGCTGAAGCTGTACCTGACTCCAAACAGGGGTCCCTCTGGAATCGCGACTGGACAACGCGCATGGAAAGGGAATCCCCATCAAACCGAACGTCGCTGCGGTTGCCAAACACTGTCACAGGCATCCGACATCGTCAACAAAAAGGCAGCTCCTATTTGACCTTTGTGCACCCGGCTCTCGGCCTCACCTGCGATCTCTCGACTCTACCTACCTGATTTTGCAACGTCAGTGTCTGCCCCGCGACAATCCACCCCACAGTCGGCCAGTCCCGCGATGGGATTAAGGAGAAGACAAAATGCAACAGCGACGAGATGAAATCCTCGCAAAGAAGGCTAAGCTTGCGGAGCTTAAGCGACAGAGAGAGCTTCGTGCAACTCAGGCAACAGCAAGCCGGCAAAGTGCAGGAAGCCCAGGCGACGTGAGATGAGCCGGTCCCTTCACCGATGCAATCTGCTGATGTGCTGTATAGCTGGTCTCCCCCATCCCAGGCCGAGCCGAGAACCGCCGCGACATCGAAACCTTGATCAACAGTTTGGTGGGAGAAAGTCGACCTGGATCAACGACGGGAGGAGCTGCGTCACCGGCCCGTAGGGGGAGCCGGCCCAACAGCGTCCTCAGCGCAGGAGAGTTGAGTACTGCAACATCGGAGTTCGCAACCCCCGCCAATGGCCAACCAACTCCGGCCCCAGCTCCTGTTGCAACTCCCGTGCAGCTGAGTCTGACGACGGCACCGCTCACGACTATTTACGAAGTTCCCCCATCTCCTGTCAAGGAAGTGCACTCATACAGCAAGGGAGTGCAAACGGCGGAAGCATGGACTTCGCCAACCCGACCTAGAGCCCAGTCACTCTCCGATACCGAAGACATCCCTCCGATCACATCGACGCCCAGCAAGAGACTGAGCCGAAGGCAGCGGGATCGCGAAGAAGAGCTGCGACAGGACATTCGAAAGGAGGTGGAAGAGGAGCTCAAGGCCTCGCTGGATCTGCTCAAGGACGGTGTGATTCCGAGCGACACCCCGGCGAAGGCGAATTATCCTATGCGCAAGCTTACTTCCGAGGAGCTGGAAGCCGTCACTGGCGCCCCCGACTTTTCTGAATTCTTGGAGAAATCTACGAAGGTGATCGAAAGAGCTCTTGATCAGGAATACGATATTCTCACAGATTATGCCCTCCAAGGTCAAGATGTGGATGACGATGACGATGATAGCGGCAACGTTGGTGGCAAAGGTCGGCGGAGAGTCAAGGAGGTGGCCCAGTTCTTCGATGAAAGATGGTCGAAGAAACGCATGATCAGCAGCATCGACTTCTCACATCATCATTCTGAGCTGATGCTGGCATCGTACACCAAAAACCCAACTGCACCACACGAGCCGGATGGCCTGGTCCAAGTCTGGAGCTTGGCTCTGCGTGACAGACCAGAGTATGTTTTTCACGCACAGTCTGATGTTCTCACAGCGAAATTCTCCCCTTATCACCAAAACCTCATTATCGGTGGCACTTACAGCGGCCAAGTACTGCTGTGGGATATGAGAGCAAAGTCGGCACCCGTCCAGAAGACGCCACTTACAGGATACGGCCACACGCACCCCATCTATTCGGTTGATATCGTGGGTACTCAAAACGCCAACAACATCATTTCAACTTCTACGGACGGTGTGGTCTGCGGCTGGAGCATGGACGTCTTTGCCCAGCCGCAAGAGCTGTTGGAGCTCAAGGCACCACCCGGCTACAAGTTGGACGATATCAGCCCGACCTCTTTAGCATTTCCCCAAACGGATCCTACGTTTTTCCTCGTTGGCAGTGAGGAGGGCACTATTTTCCCTTGCCACAGATACGACCGAGCCGGCGCAAAGGCCGGAGTTGATGCTCGTGTCAGCTACAAGGGACACACGGCACCGGTCATGTCGGTGGACTTCCATCCTGCCCGCGGTCCTGTGGATCTTGGTGACTTGGTTCTCTCATCTTCTCTCGACTGGAGCGTCAGACTGTGGAAGGTTCGCGCACCCGCGGCGACATCGACAGCAGGTGTTGAGCCGACTGTTTCACCTCTTATCGACTTTGTGCGAGAAGACGTGGTATATGATGCACAATGGTCGCCGATCAAGCCCAGTGTTTTCGCCCTGGTTGATGGGGCAGGCTGGCTCGAGCTATGGGACATCACAGTGGAGACTGAGGAGCCTGTCGCGAGAATATCCCCGAGCTCTCGCAAGGATGGTAGAACGATGCTTGCCAAGAGCTTGAACAAGGTTGTGTGGGAGCCTTCCGAGGGCAAGCGTCTGGCTACGGGAGGTATCGACGGAGTCTTGACCGTGTTCGAGGTGGCGTCTGGCCTAGGAGGAAGAGACGACCTCAAGGCGGAGGAGTGGACAAACGTGAAGAAGCTGGTCAATAGGGTTGAGGCTCACGGTTTGAATGGAGCGATGGTGTAGAAGCCAACTTCTCTTCGTGTACCTTCTGGGGCGAGAGCCACTATATTCGATTTGTTGGTAAAAGGCGCGTTGCTGTATACCCTGATACCGTGTTGTTGTTGAGCCTATCAATCTACTTCTTGAAGACTACACTCCTTGCGCCGTCCACTGACCGAACTGCTGTGATACTCATTATGTACAAGTAGCCATCGGTTAAGGTATCCGTCAAGTAAGTGGAAACCAAGAGCATCCACCATCTCGGTTGGCCGCCTAGGAATTGAGGATAGCTTGCTTAGTCATCGTATACATAAATGTCCTTGGAAGAACTTTTTTCTTCCGACACTGCATCCCTCTCACCCAAGTCCAACCACAATATTTTGCGAAGCCGAAAGCTTCGGACTACAAATGGTAAGTTGCAACGTACTGTTCTTACTGCTTTTGATACCCAATGGCACAATGATGATCAAAAAAGAATTCTGCAATTCTGAAGACCTCCGGGTCGTTCTGTGGATAAAATCTTCGCCTTACTAGCAACACTGAGCCCGCTTCTCGAAGCTTTTCTTCATTCAAAACATTCAAGCTACGCTCAGGGACATGTCAAGCTAACGTTTGGGACAAAAGATTTGACTAGTTTTTGAAAATGCTTTCTATATACGGCTTCGTTCAATGTCTTAGGTGTTGACGGGGGCACCGTCGGGGTAGCGGCCACCTGCGACCTCGAACTTGGCCAGCGTCGCGTCAATCTCTGCCATCTCCTCCTCGGTGAGTTCCACCAATTTTGCATTCTCCGTGACCCTCGCCGCCGTCGTAGCACCCGGGATGGGAATGATCTCGGGCACGTCGGGCCTCTTGGAGAGGGCGACGACCCAGCCGATGGCTAGCTGTGCGGGCGTGACGCCCTTCTTCTTGGCCAGCGCCTCGACCTGCTCCACGAGCTTGATGTTGATGTCGAACGTGTCGGGCTGGAAGCGGGGCATGTGCCGCCTCATGTCGCCCTGGGGAATGTCGTCGAGCGACTTGACCTCGCCCGTGAGCATGCCACGACCGATGGGCGAGTAGGCGATGATGGGGATGCCGTACTGCGCGCACGCGGCGGCGACGCCGTTGGTTAGGGGTTCGGTCGAGAATAAGCTGAGCTCGACCTCGACGCCGACAATCTTGGCTACCTTGACGGCCTCGTGGATGGTGGCCGCCGAGACTTCGGAGAGGGTGATGCCCCCGACTTTGCCCGTGTCAATGTACTCCTTTTGAATGACGCCGAACGTGACCTCGAGAGGCGTATTCTTGTCCCGCCGCGCGCACTCGAAGATGTCAACCTTTTTCCTGCCCCCGAGCTGGGAAAGGATCTTGTCGAGAGAGCGGCGGACGTTCTCGGGCGAGCCGTCGGGCTTGAGCTGCGGGAGGATGAGGCCGCCCTTCATACTCAGGACGACCTTGTCGGCGTCCTCGGGGTACTTTGTGAAGTAGCGCTCCAGGAGGGTGCTGCTGTTGTACTCTGGCGTTCCGTAGAATTCCCCGCCGTTCCAAAAGTTGTTGCCGTTGGCGAGGGCGGTGCGCATGGCCTCGAAAGCCTGCTCCTCTGAGCAGGGCTGGGGTCGCCATGTGAGGCCCATGAGGCCGTAGCCGATCTGGCCAACTCCTTGTCCGTTGAGCTTAGGCATGTTTGCGTGCTGCTTTTTGGCGATGTTATGAAAATATGTGTGTAAAAGGAGATGCCGGCTTCCAGTTGCTGAATAATTCGTGAGACTTGAGCTGCGGGGTATGGATGCTGTTATCGAGCTATCGAGATGTAGTGGATATCGAGACTCGAGAGTGGTGTACAGCGAACCTAATCTCTAGACGAAGACGTGGGTTTCTACCATTTATATAATGGTGTTCAAGCCTTCGAGATGATATCACCAGTGTTACCGGTAAAGAGGAGAAGGGAGCTAAGAATTACCTCCTGGCTATCCCCATGTGCAAATGGTAAAACGGTTTCCCGCTTTCACGGAGCAGTCCTACCTAACTCAGGTGCTCAGGTACCCCCTACCTTCAATGACGAATTCGCGGAGACCGAAATGCTTTACACCCCCGCCGCGGCACCAAAGCACTTCCTTCCACGGCAGATAGGTTGCCAAAGTGCAGTGTGGGGGTGCAGTAGGTCGTCTGCGCAGGTACCGTACACTGGACGATTAACTGCCTTGGCACGCTTTCATTCGCTGGAGTCTAGACGGGGTTAAGAACCAGTAGACGGATTTAGCATCTACCACAACCCTCGATTCCCGATCGGTCGGAAATGTGAGAAATTCGCTGCGTCGACGGGCTTGGGAGCCTGTGGGATGGACTTAAGCCGCTTACATTATCAACTTGAACTGGTGAACGTAACCCTCCAAGTCCGATCGACATGCTGTCAGACGCTTATATTCCTTCCCGCATAGTAGTTGTCCCGCCGCCTTGCTGGTCTGATATTGGGCGGTGCATTACAGCGTAACGGAGATTATGCAAGTCCGGCTTCAATGTCGGGAATTTTGAGCAAGTCACATTGGACTTGGCAAGTTTACAAGCAAGCCTGACAATGGCTTCTAGCAACTGCGCCTTCGATAGCCGTCATCTCGAACGGAGTGGTCTACGAGAGTTAATATTCAAGATATCTTGTCCATCACAAGGTGGCTTTCGAAAGAGAAGTACATCAAATTGACTTGCATTGACTGGACGGTTCATCAATCGTCTACTTCCTAACCAAGTCTATCAAGAAAGACACCACACACACTAAAGATATTGACCTAGGATCAAATATCAACAAGCTTCTCAACAACCTCGTCAATCTGCCGAATCCCCATTGTCTGACTCTGCATTCGCCCCAAACTCAGTTTCTTCTTACTGCCAATAGCAACAACTGGAGATGACATTGTCGCCTGCGTCCTCTCGACCCGAAACTGCGCGCCACGAAGCTCCCTCGCCATCTTCCTCTCAGCCTTTCCCGGCTTCACCCTAGCAACCTTCCTTGACGACTCAAGAGCCATCGGCGGCGGAGCAGTGTGAGAGACGCCTACAGCCGCGGGAAAGGGGCTGCTGCTGCTCTTCTTTAGACCGGTGGCAACGGTGGCGACAGCAAAGATGCGCGGGTCAATGGTCCCTTCAGCAGGCAAGCCGGCCTGCTTGCGCCACCAGGACGGCAGCTCCGTCATGTTGACGTCCGCGAGCCCCTCGAGCGTCAGGGGCATCTGGTGCGTGTAGCGACACTCGTTGCCCCAGCTGCACTGGCCCGTCTGGCACCAGTGCCGGCAGAGGCTGCCGTCCGGCCGGACTACCTTTTGCTTCCCTGCGGTGGGCTTAGAAGGGGTAGGCTTCGAGGTTCCGGCGGCAATACTGGAGCTGGTTCTGGTGCTGCCGTCACTGCCGTGAGGCGCCGCCGCCGCCGCTGCTGCGGCCATCTTCAGGGCCTGGGCAGGATGGTGATGTTGGGAACGAGCGACTGCTTGCTTCTGGATGCGACCAAGCTCGAGCATACGCTCCGCGATCTCGGCATCCGATCTCTCCTTGATGGCGGCCGCAGCCGTGACCGGGACTCGTCGGAGCGGTTTTCGTTTGTCTCTGCAGCCGGAGGAGGACTTTGACGAGGAGTCTGGCGCGGAGAGCTCGGCCGAGGAGAAGTTGTCTGTCGAGACCGAGTCTGTGTCGTCTTCGGCCCAGTCGAGGACCCGGGGTGGGAGAGAGGGAGGAGCGAGTGGAGAGACGTCGGTCATGATTTTGGGAGTTGGTTGCGAGGCAGCGGACTTTGAAGATTCAGTGACACCGCCGCGCTTTGTTACATGAGACTGCTTGCCAACCTTTGCAGCGTCAGGTCCCAGCCGCTGGGGTTCGAGAGGACGGCCAGAATCTCGGCTCTCAGGACTTTCTCCGGTGGAACGATCATGCGCTGGGGATACGAATTGTAGCTGAAAGTGACTCTGCGGCTTGGCGAATGTGCCCAGATTCGACATGCCGGCGGTGTCGTTGATGGCCAGTGTACGTGGCAGGCCGACGATGGTCACATAGTCTGGGAGAAGGTCGACTGGTATGACGGGTACAATAGCCCCTGGGCTGGCGCTTCCCTCGCGAATGATGAAGTGTGTCGGTCGTATCTGAGGGCCATCGTCCGCTTGTGGGCTGTGAATCGAGTGAGACAGGCCGTTCCTGGTGTTGCCAGCGGCTGTGTTGAAAGTAGTGGCGTTGGTGACTTTGGGCGGCATGGTTGGGACGTGTACTGATTCTAAGGACCTCTCAAGGGTTTCAACCCAAATAAATGGGATATGAGGCTGTTTTAGATGAAGAGGAGATGGGACCGTGAAGTCATATTTCTGTCAGGAGCTCTGTCTTGTCTTATTCTCCGCCCTTCCGTTTGTTGCAATCTTCTGCTCGGCAGGATGCGTACATGCCCATGTCGCTTGTACAGACGCAGCAAACGCAATGATACGCAGTCTAGAGGCTACAAACAGACGACCATACGCAGTCTAGCCGCAATCCATATGCATTATCCCGCGAGACCACTCAAGAGCCAGACCAAAGAAGATAATCATCTATCTTCCACGCGGATGTTGACATCCATTCCATCCACACAGAACCCCAACTGCCTCGGCCCATCCCTAAGCTCAACCTCCCTCTTGACCCATCTACCTCCTCTCGCCTCCTGCGCCCCAGCAGCGCCCTCACCGCTCCTTCCGGTAGCATCTTCCTCGTCGCTGCTATCATCCGCATTCTCCTCATCGTCGAACCCGCCGACGGGATCCCATTCGCCAGTCTCCCACACCAGACGCAGCCGCAGGGGCTCCGCACCAAACAACCGTCCCGCGATCCCCTTGACGGCGTAGACGTCGCAGGATTTGGGGATCGTGGCCGTCTTGGTCACTTGCTGTCCTTCTTCCCGGCTGCCGCCGTCTGTATGTGCTGCCGCTGCCGCGACGTGGGTGAAGTGTACGGTGATGAGACGAGCCTCAAGGTAGGTAGGGTTAATCTCATCGCGTCGGATGACGTCCGGCGCGCCGTAGAGGTCGCAGAGTTCCTTGTAGCGGGCGTGTTGGGCAATGACTTCGGGCTCGGCGGCCTCGGGCACGGAGGCGAGCTGCCTGGCGATGCGGGAGAGGTAAAACATGTCTGCGTTCTCGCGGTCCTTGGGTGAGATTGCTGTGAAGTTGAGGGCCTTGAGGGAGGCGAGACGGCCGATGGTCACCATGTGTGCCTCGTCCGTCGACTTTGTTTGGTTGTCGCCGGCGGCGGCGTCTGGGTCGGGGTGGTCGTAGATTGGGTTGTGGGCGAAACGGAGAGCCCTGAGGCCCGGGAATGAGGTGGGGAGGGCATCTACAAAGGCCCAGCTTGCGACGGCGTTATAGGATATGTCTAGATACTGCAGACTCGTTGAAAATGTCGGGACCGGGCCGGAAGGAGAGGAGATGGTGGCGATGCTGTTGCCCTTGAGGTGGAGGTTGCGGAGGGACTCTAGGGATGACAGAGCCGCGATGTCAGAGAGTGATGTGAACTCGTTGAATTCGAGATCCAAGGTCGTGAGGGTAGCAGCGAGCGATCCGAACGAAACGCAGGGCAGCACGGTCAACTGGTTCAAGCTGCAGCTCCAGGTCTCGAGGAACGGGAATTTGCGAGCAAGACCGCAGAGCGCTTCCCAGCCTAACAGTGTCTCCTCAAGCTCCAGCTCAGTCACTTTTGCAAAGGCCTGCGTTTCTACCGTCTCGATGACTCGGAAGCGGTTACCACTGGGAACAAGTCAGTCTCAAAGCTGGTCAAAAAGACGAAGAAAAGCCTCAAAACGTACTTTAGTCTCAGACTTTTCAAGCCGTCCAGCTCCTGACAGATCTTGATCACCTGGTCAAACTCCTCAAACAGGTTCCTGCTGATATCCAGCTCGTAAATGAGGGGGCTCGTCTCCTTGATGCTCTTGTCCCCGTCCACGACGTCCGACTGGATGCGCGTGCCGTCGAGAATCACAATGGTCAAGTCCTCGACGCGCGCGAGCTGCCGGCGGATCTTGTCGAAGCCGACCTCCTCAGCAGGTTTCTTACCAAAGAAGACGATCTGCTGAATCTCCGCCTCGCGCTTCGCGACCGCCTCAGAGGCATACTTGCCGTGTAACGCGGCGACGAAGCTCTGCGCAGCGTCGGCGCGGCGGGTTGGCCGCACGAATGAAGCGGCGGTGGGGGCTTTTGAGAGACCTGGCGGCCACAGTTAGAGACTTGACTGTCGGTGCAACGACACAAGAGGGGGCAAATGAGCTAACATGAAAAGTATCGGACGTCTTTATGTTGGCCGTCGTGTTTCCCGCGTCCGGTGTCGTCCCATTCTACGCCCAGCCAGCTGCCTGACGTGCCAGCGACGGGCCCTATGTAGCGGACAGTGCAAAGTGCATTATCGTAAGACAGGCGCTGACCAACGTAATTACTTGACGACATTTTTTACCCAGCAAGTTGTCGTCACCGCTGAGATGTCCAAAATGCTATGCGCATTTTTTTTGTGTACTTGGTTCGGTGCTCTGAGGTACCTAGTGGGCAGGCAGCAGAATGATCCACGAGATTCGAGTACGTGAGCTCTTTCGCTGTAGCTGATCCGGGACGTCAAAATTGTTAGTGAGCGCAAGTGTGGTCATCAATACCAATCACAAACATGCCAACAACCACACCACAGCGAAAGATTCCCAAAGTGTTTGAAAGTAATTTTATGACGTTATAGAATGCTGTGCTTGAATCTGAACTGTAATGTTCCAAAATTTTATCCAAAATCCATTATTTTACAACTTCGACTTGGGGGACTCCACAACCTTCAACAGCGCGCGACCGTTGCTCAGAACGATCTTTCCGCCCTCGACCTTGGTCTGGAAGCGAACTTCTTCCCATCCATCCTTGACATCGCCTGTCCTCCAGGCGTCTGTCACCAGCTTGTCACCAGGCATGACAGGGCTGGCGAAGCGCGCCTGGTACTCCTTGATGTTGGCAGGGTCACTGCCACCGAGGGCCTTCAGCAGACCGTGGGCAGTCGAGTTCCAGGAGTACAGTCCGTGCATGATAGCTCCGGGGAAGCCCATCTTCTTGCCGGGCTCGGGGGTCGCGTGTAGGGGGTTGTAATCTCCATTGAGGCGGTAGAGGAGCGCTGACTCCTTGTTCGTAGCCTGGGAGAAGGTGGCATCAGGCTTCTTGTCCTTCGGGGGAGGGAAGTTCTCGGTCGCGGGGCCCTTGGGGCCGCCCCAGTTGCCCTGGGCGATATAGAAGCTGCTGGTGATGACGCTGGCGTAGACCTCGTTGCTGGGAAGCTCTACCAGGTCGGTCTGGGTCTCGACGACGGAGCCGGGACGGCCCTTATCGTAAACACCGAGAACCTTGGTTCGGACTTCGAACTTCTTGCCGGCCGAAGTGGGGGGGATGGTCTTGTGAAGCACAATCTTGCGCTGGCCATCGACGACGCGGCGGGCATCGAACGAAGGAACGTTGGGGATCTGGACGGCCTTCTGGGCGGCGTAGAAGTCGACAACCTCCTGGGTGTCGCCCTTGAATGCTGGCTCGGTGTTAGCTGGGTTGATCGCAGTGTCGATTGAGGCGATGGAGCTCACTGAGAATAAGAGGGTAGGTAGGGAAGACGGCGAAGTTGGGGTGAAGCTCCTATTGGCAAACGGTCAGCAATCAACAGTCATAAAAGTCAGATGAGAGGAGAAAACTTGCATAGAGGAAGTGAAGCTCGTCGTCGGTAGCACCAATGGTGTTCGCAAAGAGCAGCACATCGCGCTTGACCCAGGAAACGGGCTGGCGGGGGTACTCGAATCCAACACCGGGGCCGCTCATTGTGAAGTTTTCTGTAGGAATACGTGTGATGTACAGCTAGCGATACAGAGCGAGTCTGGATTGCAATTGGAAAAGAAAAGGCGGGGAGACGTGAGCAGACTTGCACCTCGGCCGAGCTCTGGGGAATTCGCGACGGTTTTAACAGGCGATGGCCAAGCTGCCCTCGGCGTAGCTGATGGTCAGCTAACTGGCCAGCTAACCGGACAGAGAGGGCAGCTCCAGTGGCAGTGAAACCCAGGGCCGCCAATGCCGAGGTTCAAATGTGGGGGTGGAGTTGCGCCATCTTGGGCTTTACCCCGGATCTCGACTTCGGGATCTACTGTGTCAGGGACACCGAATTGCAGGGTCTAGAGGAGGCTAGTGTGGATAATCCTCTCGATGTATCAGTAATCTGAGTTATCATGGCTCGTGTTGTTGGAAAACCTCACATGGCAGATTAGAAGAAGCTTCCGTTGCGGTTTTCTCGAGGTTCAGCGTCCCTTTGCTGCCACTTAGCGTCGGGGGTCGGCAGGTGTCAACACCGACTACCTGCCTGGGGATGGGAGCTCTCGAATGGTGGAAGGTGCCTTCCTTCACCGAACAGGCGGGAGCTCCTTTCTTCACCTCACCTCACCTGCAGGTCCTTTAACCAACTTTTTCTTTCCGCGTCCCCATCCTCGGCCTAGCAAAAACTTCTACTTTGCATCACCCAGACCATATCGAGTCAAGCGAGCAACCATTGCACTATCACCCAAATCATTCCCACTTCATCGCCGCGTTACTCGTGTAAGGTAGGCTTACACGAAGTCACGATGGCGCCCCCGAAAGCCGCCCAGCTACAAAAGGGTCGCGATTTCGACTTGGCCAAGCCCTTTGACAAAGATACTCGAAGGATCTTGCAGAAGACCGCCGCTGACCTAATGCGCAAGAGAGGCAAAATCAACAGCAAGATGACGATGGCATTGGAGCGTCCCACTCAGTCTAGCGATGTCCAGGATCAGCAAGACTTTCTACTTCAGCTCTCACTCCGCGAGAAGGCCAAAGGGAAAAAGTTCATCCGCCGCCAGACCAAAGTCCTGGAAGGAAGACAGAAGATGCTGGACATGGATCCTTCGGACGCTAGAGAGAGGGATGTCGACCTACTCAAAAGCCTTCTGTCGAAATTGAGAGACGAATCCACCACCTCAAGCGAGGGACTTAAGCACAAATCAAAGAATGGCGACATTTCTTCCGTTGATTGGGACACTGAGGATTCGGAAGACGACAATGACGATTACCACAGCGCTCTCGAGAATGATCTTAGTGCCAGTCCTCTTGTGCCGGACGCTATCAGCACCAAGTCCTAGAAGGACAAGGATGTCGCGGTGATTGGCAGTACTAAGAAGGAGAAGCGAAAGCGCGACGATGATACACCTCAATCCTTCAAGAAGTTGAAGAACGGTCATCTCGACAAGGGTACCCAGCTACAGGGAGAAAAGGCTCAGCACGACGGTGACAGCAAGCGCAAGAAGAGGCACAAAAAGTCCAAGAGCATCTCACTCAATGAGATGAGTACCGAGGGCCAACACGATATCCCGAAGGCCAATTCACATAGCATTACAACTAATGACGTCGAGCATGCCGAGGACACCGGTTCTGGTGCTGATATCGCAAAGGGACTGGAGAAGACGAAGAAGAAGAAGAAGTCATCCAAGTCCAAGTCCAAGTCGGCCACAGCTCATCCCATCGAGCACGGAAACGAAGCTAATGTTAGCGAGGTTTCGCCTGTTCACCAGAAGGCCGAGGGCCAGAAGAACGCGTCTGCGTCTACTGCCGAGGTGAAGGGAAAGAAGCTTAAGAAGAGGCACAAGAAGTCTCGTTTCAGTGCTCTCGCTGATGTCGATAACGAGGAGCAGGAGTACGGTTCTGAGGCTGTCCCCACTCCTGAAGTATTCGAGAGGATGGACACGCCTGTTCTCGTTCACGAGGCGAAGAACGGCAAGAAAAAGAAGAAGCAGAAGAAGACTAAGCATGCAGAGTTTTCCCATGCTGTCACAGTTATCGACGATGTCAATGAACACGAGCACCTGAGTGTGGCTGAAGCCAGCCCTGGAGGTGAGGACGCTAAGGGTGGCGAGGTATTCCAGAAATACAAGAAACTCAAGAAGGTGGGACACGTCTTGGACAATGTTGTCGCCAAGGACGACAAAGCCAATACTGAGCGAGACACACTGGTTCATAATGCAAAGGTCGATGAGCCCACGACCATCGAGGGAAAGAAGAGAAAGAAACTGCGAAGCACATCGCTCTCAATCGCCGAGAAGGATGAACAGTCCGCCTCGCCAGACAAGATTAAGGATACCAAGACCTCCGTCGACGGCCCACAGAAGGCGATGTCGTCCCCCAGCACAGCGTTCAAAGGACCTACTCGCATCCCTATTCCAGCCACTCCGGACAATCGCGGATCTTTCATCCGCACAGCTGGCCGTACGCCCTTTAACCCCTTCTTGAACTTGAAGCCGCACAGCGTTCAGCATCCTGCGCCTAGCTTCGTTCCTGAGAAGTCGCCGAAATCTCCTGGCGGCCAGGTCTGGGTTCTTGACACCACTGGATCGCGCAAGCAGAACAAGAATCATGAGGACGACACGAAGAGCGTGACCATGACCATTGGCAAAGTCGACACTCCACACAAGTTCGATCAGGGTTCCCCGACGCCCCCTCCCAAGAAGGAGCAGAAGAAGCGAGGACGACCCAAGAAGGTCAAGGAGCCTCTTGCCCATGTGAGCCCTCACCGTGCGGGTTCCTCTGCCAAGGCAACAACCCCACGTGCCCGTGCTAGCAGTGACCTTGCTGCGCTTTTGGGCAGCCCCAAGCGAGCCAAGAAGCTCCAGAAGGTGCTCAAGGAGGATAAGGCAATGCTCGAGCAAGAGAAAAAGAGCTGGTACAAGGCAGTGGGCTTGGATTACGAGGGCTAAGTATTGTTCGCCAATCTCTGGATGTAGGTTGTATTGGCTCGCAGTATTGCGCAAAGAGCATCGTCCCAGAGTTAAATGCCAACAGAATGCGCCTAAGGAGGTCTGCGGGGTTGCTTTTAAGTGTATGGATAGGAGATGAGGGCAATTCAAGACATATCACTTATGGCTTCCACCGTGTGACGATGCACTACTGAATAGTGACTTGGCCTTGATGTGGATATAGGAAATCTCATTTTACTACTCGGCTATTTCGTGAGGCCAGAGTCCCATGTTGTTATACAAAGAGCGTAGATCCTTACATCGCCCAGAACCCAATCTGCGGCTTCAACCGTTGATAAAAACACAAAGAGGACCCACCCGTTAAAAACGTCCCTTATTGCGGTCACACTCCTCCAGGAATCTGTATATGCCCTCAAGCCCCTCATACCCATCAGAGCAGTCCTCACTGGTCTTTGGGGTGGGCGATAAGCTTTCGTATCCCTCGGGGTCTGACATCCAAGAGTGCTCTTCCATCTCATCCATGAACGCCTCTTCCAGGTCGACATCGATGCCGGAAAGCGATCGCAGTGAACCGCCGGGCGAAGTGATGGTCTTGACGTCGTCGTCAGGAGCGTATGGGAATTGAAGCGCCACCGGGACGCCATTCTCGATTTCAAAGTCGGCGTCTTGACCGACAATACCGCGTTGAACGCCAGCATCATCGCACAGCCGCTCGACGGTCTCGGCGTCAACTCCAGGGAATCGCACCCGGAGCACATTTTTCTTTTCCATCGTGATTGGCAAATCACCGAATAAGGCAAGCCTCTTCAGGTCTGCGAAAACGACGGCGAGGTCCTTGAGAGCGCGAGCAAAGTCAATGGACAGAACGTCGAGGAAGCCATCCTCGTTGAGGGTGGTGGTGGGGGCCTCGGCGTTAGCGGAGGTGAAACCCGCAGCGGCGGCGGCGGCCAGGGGGCTGAGGGCCGTGACGGTGGGGCTGATGTGGAAGTCGACGAAGGAGCCGGGGTTCCCGCGGGAGGTGGCGCCCATCATCTTGACGTACGCGGCCTGCTCGAGCTCCGAGACGGCGCGGTAGCGCTTGTCGCCGCGAGCGTTGAGGCCGTCGTAGCGTACCTTTTGGCCAGAGAGGCAGAAGGCGCGCATCGCGACGGAGACGTTCTGGATCACTTGCGCGGGCGCCGCGGGCGTGTGAGAGAAGTAGCGGGCCCCACCGCCGACGCTGTAGCCGCCCTGGGTGCGGGCGATGGCACCGCCGGTGAGATTCGGTCGGAGCGTGCTCGCAAAGGGCGCGCGGCCGGTCATTTGGCCCACGCGGCGGGATGTGTTTGAACTCGGGAACGATGCCCGGCTGAAGCGTGCGCTGCTGCCGCCGGGGCTACCGCTCGTGGAGATCCATCTGCGAACGGTGTTGTTGATGCTCTGGGTCGAGTACCAGCGTCCCGCGCGCTTCTGTCTGAGGAGAGCGGCCGGGTGAATGGGCTGTCGGCCCGTCGGCGTCGTGCGGATGGGGATGTGTGCGAGTTCGCCCTGGACGGCCGGGCGGGTTGCGTTTGCGAGTTTGGTTCGTATCATCTTTGTCGTTCTGGTGATGCCCACGCGGAGGAGGCGTAGGGCTGCTGGAGCCCATATACCCCCCGCGGCAGACATTTTGGCGGGTTTGTTTGGAGTGACTCCTTAGAGATCACGACCGGTAAGGGGGACGTCAAGGTCGAGTCGAACAGTGTCGTGTCTGGAGCTATGTCCTTGGGAAAGGAGGGAAACCTGGGGGAGGACGGGAGATCGCGGGGAGCACTTATAAAGAGGGAGGCGATAAGATAGACTTCGCCACCTGAGGTTGTCAGCACAGATTCCCGAAAGCACCGCCACAGCCATGCCAGTGGTCATGTTTCCCGCTAGTCCAAAAAGAGGCTAGTGCATCATCTCGAGGTAGGACCCCCACTCTGGACTTTTTTCTTTCCTTTAAATTTTCCACGAAGCTCTTCCAACTGCTGCAGACTTCTCTTTTCCATACTCAACAAGGTCAATCACCAAGACCTCTCTCCCTCTGCCTGCCATTGCGCAAACGCCAGACTGGCGCGCGCCTGGCAGGCATTGGGAAATTTTCAATTGGTAAGTTTGATCTTCTTTGTCTCACGAGAGTTCACCTGGTTTCTTTTGTCTTTTTGCATGATGATTGGAAACAACATTGAACAATCCAAATCAGACCTATTTCCATGGTGTGACACTTTTCTTAGAACTGAGCAAATTCTTGCGCAGCTTCCTGTCTATTCGCGTCTACGGAGTTGTGGGACCAAAGCTAACGCGCAACAGAATATTCTCTTACGAATTTTCAATCGCTTCCAAATTTGAAGCCCTTGCTTTTGAAGCTATTTTCAAAAGGTTCGTTTGCACTTTCCGGTCTCTCCACCCCCCTTTCTCTTCGCCTCTATATGATGAACACTTCGTACACCATAGGGATTCCTCATGCAGAATACATAATGTTGAATCCGGTGCAATAGTTTCAGCCTTGTCTGATCTAGAGCCAAAATTTTACCTTCTTTTGCTCGCATCTATCCAGGTAGCATCCAAGCTAACATCAGTCGGATAGGTAAATACATATTTTCCAGGCTCCGCCTCAATGCTTTCCTTCCCCCACAAGCAAACACCACAATGAGGAAGATTTGAACGAACGGGCGGACATAAACGAACCTCGATGCCCCTCGCCAGAAACAAACGGAGCGTACAAACTCTGTGGTGTTGGGTGTCGGGGCTTCTTGTTGAGATCGATCGTCAACTGATCGTGGTTACCACTATTTGCTTGTGTTCAAGGTACTCTTCCTCTGCGTTTACGCGCAGGAGAGTGGCCTTTGGAAAGCTTGCGTTCATCTGGTTGAGGCTGGCCATGCTGACTGTTCTCGACGCAGGTAAACATTTTTTCCTATTCTGCTGCCCAGGCGGCGACCGTGTTCAGTCTCTCGATACTATGATGAGTTGATCAAGTATTCACACTGTTTGACTGGCGCTCACTTCGGTGTTTGCTGGACATGAACGTAATTAACACTTTCTGATATTGAGGTAATTCAAACTCACATCTCACATCCTTTGGACAGCATCACTAACAGCCAGCAGATCGTTCACTTGGTGTTTGCTTCACCCATGCCTGACAAGTCGCTGACCCGCGACATAGGTAACTTGCTTGTACTGATGTTTCTCGTTTTGCTTTGATACCCAAATGGTAGGTCTACAATTTTTTTCCGCACTTTTTTCTGTTGCAAGCGCAACGCCCACCGTCTCACGGATGACCTTTTATTAGCTCTAGTACTGAATATCATGAAAGAGAAAACATAAACCGATTCACCTTGGAGAACTGATCGAGACCTGTCATTTTTACATTTTGTTTTGCCATCACTTTAGCAAAGCACTTCGCTAACATGACAACTTCTAGGAACCTGGACTCTTCAATGAGACCTGATCTATCTTCCTTAGTCTGATGACTCAATAATAAAACATGATATTTTCATCGCATTTTTTCTGTCGCTTCGCTTTCTGATCGTGTAACAATGATGCCTTGCCTCCCTTGATATCCACAACCCTTGCGCCAGTCTCCAATCGCATACTGCGGCACAGACACACCTAGTGCTTGAGCTGCAGACGCGCGTTCATGCCCACGATACACCTGATCAAATCCCAATCGCCGTGCGCGCCAACCCAGTCCGTGACAATGATGCCCGTCGCCGCGTCGCCGACATTGAGCTGGTGCGGGCCCTTGCCCGGCTCGCCGTGGCGTATGCAGAGATACTCGATGACGGCCGGGTTCACTTTGGCGGCGATGCGCTCCGGCCAGCAGGTGGCGTTGAAGAAGTTGCTCGCGCTCAAAAAGTTGACAAAGAAGGGCAGCGGCGGTGCGTCGGCGTTGAAGTCGGGCATGCCGGGGAGGTGGAAGAGCTGCTCGGCGGCGCGCTCGAGCTGGCCGTGGGAGAAGTTGATCTTCTTCTCGACGTTTGTCGACTGGTCGATTTCGTAAAAGTCCTGGACGCGGATGAGGCCGCCGCCGACGGTGCCGTCCTCGCAGTTGTCGGGCCAGTTCTGGGCGTCAATGGCCCAGCCGCGGCCGTCGTGCTCGCCGCGCAGGGGTTCGTCGAGGCCGAAGCGGCGGATGAGCACGATGCGGCCGCGACAGTCGCCAAGGTGCGGGATGCGCGGCTCGACGAACCACCTGTGGGCGTCGCGGCCGACGTAGCGGTCGCGGAGGTAGCGGCTGAGCTGCTCGTCGTTGCCCTTGCCCGTGCCCTCGCGCTTGACGGACATGAGGACCGTCTCGGAGGGGTTGGCGTCCAGATAGGCGTAGATGTCGGAGAGCATGTCGGCAAAGTACTTGTTGCCGGTCAGGGAGATGGGGAAGGCGGAGTGGACGAGGGCGAGGTCGTCGTTGTCCTGGGAGACGGAGACTCTGATGTCGAGGAAGCGGACGCCGTTGTCGAGCTGCTCGCGGACGCCGACGGCCTGGCAGCGGACGGAGGGCAGCGCCGTGTAACACGTCGGCGAGTTGTGGGTGCCGGGGATGGAGAGGAGGGGTAGCGGGTATTCGTCGCGCAGCTCGTGCATCCAGGCATTGAGGTTTGCGGACGACATGATGGCGAGGAATGCGCCATTGGCCACGTAGACGGCCGTCAGCTCCAGAGGCGCATCGTCGAGCTTCTTCATGACGGAAGAGCGGTTGGTGGGGCTCGGGGCGTCAATCTCATAACGGTGGCCCTCAATTTCGAACTGGAGACGAACGACATCGTGGTTTCCAATATCTGGTGCGCCAATCTCGGTGCCGCCGATGGCGAATGGCTCGACATGAACATCGACATCCTCGGTCTGGTGGGCATCTCCCTTTGCGTGGGTCTCTTTGGTGGTGAAGTTGGTCGCATTCATGAAGGAGCCAATGGTACCAAAGGTGTTGCCCAGGAAGTCTCCGGTGCGCTTCCTCTCGCCCTCGAAGCGTTCGACACGCTTGAGGGTGACTGGCAGGGCCGTGAGGTTGCGGATGGTGAGGTTCGTCATGGCGGTGGTCTCGAGCAAGGGGGAGGAAGGGGAGGGGAGAAGAAGTGAGAGGCAGTTACCCATCGTGGAGGAGGATTTTCACGGGGGTTTAGAGCCCCTCGGCGGGCTTCATGTACGCGTGTTCCGGGGTACAGAGCCGTCTTGGAAGGCTTGGGAGGGCCGTTACTTGCATGTAAAATGGGGCTCTTTTGGAGCTGGGCTGACCTACGGCCAAGGAAAGGGCGTTGCAACGGTTGGCTGGGTGGGATTTGAATGTCTCGTCGCGGGATGCATGCCGAGTCGGCGCGAGCAAGGTACTTCGTACCTACGGATAGGTAGGTACTGTATGTTCAGCTCAGCTTGACCGGGGCTTCCTCACAGTCACAGCAATGATTCAAGATCGGTAACGCCGCAAGCAGCAAAGATGTCTTAGGTGCGATTGACGTCGCAATATGATGCGCCGTAGCGCTGCTGGTTTGGAGTAGAGCTGGCCGATTAGTGTCCTGAAACTGGACGTGATTCGCCAGCAGTGACAGACAGAAGCTGTTCTTGCAATTGGCGCTGCTCATTGGCCGTTGGGAGATACCAGTTGCGCAAAAGAGCTGAACTCTGGGGTGTGCCTGGTTGTCCTGCAACCTGTGCCATGGATTAGCTGGGACGCGACCGCATGGAGACTGACGGCGACAGTTCGGACCGAAGAGCAGCTGAAGTAAGGTATGGTGATGGGAAGCAGGGATGAGCAGACCTGGGGGCAGAGACGAAGTGATCGGGGCCTGTTGTCCGTCTGATCAGCCAAGGCTAGGTTGATCAAGATCTGATGCAAAGAGAGTCAAAACAAGAGACGATTTGGCCTCCAACGGGACGGACGGGAAATAGTGTTTAGGTTCCGCAGAATGCACGTCCTTTGGCTTACTCCCGGTGCCCGGGTGGATGCAGCGGGCAGGGCGGCCTATGATATCTTTGCCCGTGTTAATCCCTGAAGCAGTCAGATCGTATTCGTGGACGTAAGCAGCTTCGCTTCGTAGCAAAACACCTTCCTCTTTCAACGACCTCAGTCACGATTGCAGAAAGAACTTTGGTCTTTGCTAAACCTCAAGCTATGTCATTTCTTTCTGCTCAACGGCTCAGTAGTTGAGAGAGCCATTCGCTTTGTTCCCAACTCCCTTACCACGTACTCCTCTGTTCGAGATACTCTCCATGAACCATCATGGAGTAATGAAAAATCAGATCTCGGTACCAAAATCTCCACGGCTAACCCCAACTTGGGAGTCTTACCCGTCGCGCTCGTGTTCGTGGCATGAGAGCATCAGACTCGGGCGGCAGGCCCTGGTCGAGCTTGGAGGCACTACGATGAAATCTGCAATACCCGCCCTTCTGCCTATTCTTGCCAAGACCTCGTAGAAGGGTAAAAGGCTGAATAGCATGGCTAGACTCATGAGTTACATCCCGGGTTTGACTGTATTCGAGTATAAATAATCATATACCTCTCGTGAGCTTCCGATTGATGCCCTCATCTGCTCCCCATCGTGACAATCCTTCTCCAACACCTCACTTTCTTCTCATCTACTCTCAAAATGGTCAATTTTCCCTCCATCGCCGTAGGCCTCGCCGTCGCTGCTACGGCAGCTGCCGCAGCCGACACCCCAACGCTCAATACCTGGCCTCAATACAACCACGGCGGCTGGTACAACCACACGGACGGCGACGTCACCACCTACGGCGCTCCCGAAATCACCTCTCTCTCAGGCACGCCCCACGCCAGATTCTCCTTCCTTTTCAACCGCGTCGATCCCCCCTACGCTGGCCTCTACGTCCAGTCCTCGACCGCGGACTTCATCACCCACTACGAGGTCGAAGGCTACGGCTGGGGCAAACCCACCGTCACTGGCAAGGTGTGCGGCGCCCAGAGCAACTTCACCTTTGTGCGGCTGTTCGGCCCCGACGGCCTGCCCAATACAATGGCCACCGACACCATGTTCATCAACGTCTACGCTGCCAAGAACAATGCTTCGCGGGCCGTCATCAACGAGGTCTGGCCCGTCTGGGTTGGAGACGATATCTTTGACCCGGAAAACACAACTCCCTGCCCGGCTCCTGCCGCCAAGACTAAGAGGTGGACTGCTTGAAAAGTCTGAACCGTCAGTTGACGGAACTCGAGGAGGAAATTAGGGTGCTATTGATAAAAGAGGCCAGGAAAATATTGAGGAAGACAGGCCAGGCAAGAGATAGCGGTCAGAAGTTAAGAGACGAGGGCGGATTTAGTCGGGAGGCTGTTCACGCCATTAAGCCATATATACACGAAAGTAATGAATATGTAATCAAAACATGATAAGCATAGAGGCTGCTTTACACGAGGCCCAATGTAACCTACGCTTGTGAGAATCACTTATTTACTCTTTTACCGGAGTAACCAGCTCATTCGGCGTATGGCTCTCAACAATAGTGAACGCGGCTAAGAAACGAGCCAGATACCAGTAAGCACGCAAATGAGCACACCTTATTCGTATGAAATCTAAGTGCGCCCTTCCTCCTCATCCCCTGCCTGCTCAATTGCAATCATAACCGCCTTCGTCTCCTCAAGGCACTCCTCCTTTCGATACTCTTGCGAATCGGGCCAACCGTGGCGCCGGTAAACCTTCTGCAGCGCCGGAATAGGATTCCTCGTCATCGCGCTCTCCGAATCCAAGACCTCGTACTCGTTACACGGCACCCAGCGCAGCAAGTGGTACTCGGCCTTGAGCACCTTGAAGAAGTCGGCGACAGACCAGGCGGCGCCGTCGGCACGCCACTCGGCGTCTTCCTCATCGTCGCAGTAATCGTACGGGTCGTCCTCGATGCACCGGGGCCCGTCGCGGAGCCGGCCGGGACACTCTGGCCAGTAAATGACGCCGAGCTCCGTATCAATCAGGAAGGTGTGGTGCTCGCTCATCGTCAGCCCGACGACGCTCTCGGGTACGTGCTCCGTGGTGGCGGTGATGGTGCGAAGCTCGTCGATGTCGCTGCCGCCCTCGCGTACCCAGGTACCGGACATGCGCCAGTCTATCCAACGACCTCCAGGGGTGATTTCTGGTATCTCGTTGTCGTCGAGATCTTGGCGGATGTACGGTAGGTGTGAAAGTAGGCTCAGTACCTCGTCTGACTTCCCCAGGCCCTGTAAATCAGAGGCCAACGTTGGCCACCCTCCTGGCGGCGGGTGCACGACAGCCGACTCGGGAAGGTACATTTTAGTCAGAAAGACGTAAAAGTCGATCACGGCGGCGACTGTAGCCTCCTCAGAGTACTCGACTTGGTCAAGCGTCCGCATCTCGTCTTCGTGTTGTGGTCAAATACCCTAACGGTGTGCCCGCTTTCCACCTCGGCGTTTTTTGGTTTCTGGAGAAGGAGTTGTATGAAATTGTACTTGCTGTCCAAGAGTGGAGCCAAAAGTGTTCAGGAATACGGAAAGTGAGGATGGAAAGACGGCAAACAGGCTAGAAGAGGATAAAGAATTGTGCCGCACGTCTTAGATAAGCGGTCTTGTTGTAACTTCAACTGCTAGGGGCGATCTTGATGATAATTCGGCCCCCGTCCTCCATTTTCTTCCGTGGTACGATCAACATGATAGTTCTACATCAAATTCGTTAAAAATGTATGAACATATTATTGAGAGTTAGTTAAACTTCCGAGAGCGCCTAATAACGAAGAGAAAGCTTCCAATGTAACCCACTGGCCATTCCGACTTACAGACTTAGGAGGAATCCATGGTAATCACCTAATTCCTCTTTCTTCAGTGTGATTTGCACAACAGTATAGCGAAACTCACCTCGTATCCACTCTCAAGGTCCCGTTGTAATTGGAAGCCTGTGTATCGAGACTTTTCCAACGCGTGAATGATACGTGGGTCGTAGTGTGCGCCATTGTAAGGCGATATGGGGAGTACAAGTGCCATAGCAATTCCGTTACTATCAACGTGAGAAACGTGGCTGAGACCTCAGCCGCATTTCGGTCATGGCGACCACGGCTCTCAAGCCAAAATGAAAACCGCCAAAAAGGGGTTACCATCAGCTGGCCAATGTTGTGCTGTTCTTTGAACCGCAAAGTGGTATGGCATTTCGTCTAGGTTCTCGCAGGAATGGTAAGGGACTTTCCCATTCCAATTCTGCAAATCCAGCTAAGATTTAAGCTTGTTTTAGTGTAACGAAGAATGCGGTTGTTTGAACCGACGTGCCCTGCTTCCGCTGAGGTGAGTCGTGCTGAAGTCAAGGGGCTTTCTGTTCTGGCATTCTCAATTGGTGCTGTCACATTTGGTCAAGTGCATGTACATGTTTGGAACCGGATATCGTCCTTGAAGAGATTATCCGGCGTTGATGTCGCGAGGTCGATCACTTTGCTAGGGAGAGGCTTTCAGAATGTATTCTGAGAGGTGAGAATATTCTTCGCGCGTGCATTGACGAGTCACTTAGCGATCTTCAAAGTATCTTTGCGCTGAGATCTATGAAAGGTATCCGGATGTCATCACATTCATCAGCTAGACAGAAGGCATCATTAGCAGCCCATTTAAATACTGACTGTGTATGTGTGGCTGGCTTGGCGCAAGGGATAAATGTGACAAGTCTGATCAGCCGTGGGATATCATTCGAACGGCAAATTTCGTGCGAAATGGGAAAGCCATTTTCAGTTGAGCACCTCTGGGATTGCCTTGTGTCTCTTTTGCCTGGTGATCCGTCTTGGGACATTCATGTTGTCGAAGCCGTGAGTCTCGCAATGTGAAGACCACTGGCTCTTATGATAGTTGCAGCTGAAAAGTGCTCCACGGCATTCTGACCCTATACGCCGTCGGAATTGTCAACGGCTGATTTTGATGAGAGAGGAATCTCTTGTCTTGGCTCCAAGAAACAACTTTTGAATTACGAAATTCTCCCTGACATCCAGCCTCTGGTGACATCTCACACTACGTCTTTGTTGAGATCACATTGAAGAGAAGCATTACACTACTATCGATGGTTATAACATTTTAAGGAAGACCCAGCCCATGTAGCAAATACTCCGTATGTCTTTCTGCCAAGCTGACCACCACACTCATTTACGTCTCACAGGGTCTCATTGCTTATCGTTCATCATTTATGCTAATTCAGTCACTCACTTAGTCTTTGGATGCTCGACAGGGCGCCATGATGTTACTCAAGATGCGAGCCGCACTGCTAGTAGCTATAGCTGGCGCCGCAAGCGCATATCCGGCTTCATCTGCACCCGGTAGCAACGGCACCTTTACCAAGACTGCTGTCCCTACGCCTTGCCCATCTCCCGTGGAAAAGGCCAATAGGTTTGGCTTTATGGGAGAACAAACCGCAACGTTTGCTCACGATGGGCCTCACGTCACCCTGTCGCCAAACATCCATTGGTCATGCGATACAAAGCCGGCGGCCAACGTCATCCCCATTCCTCCCAGCAAGGGCTCCAAGATGTACTACGGGGTTGGAGGTAAGTCGAAGATGCCAACCTATCCTCATCAACCCGATGAGCTCACGCAATAGAGTAGATCCGGCCAAGGCAGGAGATTATGCCTTTGTCACCTACCACTTCACTGCCCCGTCAGTAAACCTGGACCATTGCGATCATGTAGCAGTCGTCATATACGACTCTTCAGATCTGGTCATCTCGTTTGGCAGCCAAGATGGATATCAGAATGCCGTGGATACCTGGAATACTGATGACGGCCTGATCTTGGTCGCCTTCGCCAAAGGTTGCGGTGATTACAAGAAAGGCGACCGCTGTTTCTTCCGCGTATCTTCACTCAAGTTTCACGAAGGAGATTTCGTTGTAACAGCCTCCGGAACTCCTAGTCACCCTGACGATATTATCACTGTCGGTGAAACCGAATGGGGCCGTTGGACACCTCGAGGGCACCACCCGCAACCTTCCTCAGCCTCTGAACCAACATTCACATGGGGATCCGCACCGGCCGCCACATCTGGCAGTAGTCCATTCGATCCTATTTCCGCTTCTTCTGTAGAATATGTTGCCCCTGGCACGACCGGATCAACTTCACCTGTGCCTATTTCAACTGCTTTGCCCGGAACTCCTGGCAGTCCACTCTCAAACAGCTCCTCTACGGGGAACTCCACCAGTTTGCAGGCATCACGCAACTGCGACGCTCCGGTAGACACCAAGTACGGACTTCCAACGGCCTGTCTTGGTGATTACTTCGACGAGGATCTCGATGATGACCTAGGGTACACCCATTTGAGCGCCGAGAGTATCAGATTCGTTCAGGAAATCGCCCCTCAGTTCATCCAGGAGTCTATTCCAGAGGATTTCAAGTACGACATTGATCCAGAGGACACCTTCTGGAAACAACGCCGGCATCTCCGTGGGCGCTCATTCTGGTCTTTCCTAGACGTCATAGTGAAGCCCCTTGAGGCAATTTACCACGCCACGCAACAAATTCTCTCAATCGGAGGTTCCATCAACAAAGATATCTCCTGGCAGCTACCCGACTCCAAGTCTTCGAACCCCGATGGAAAAACGCTCACCGATCCCAAGACCAAGCAGGTCAAATCCCCATGGGGTGATTCGATCCTTCTGAAAGCGCTAGGTTCTCAGGAGGAGGACCCTGAGAAGACGGTTAACGGATACATGAACATTTTCTGCGTCGGATGCGGTGCGTCTGGCAACGCCAAAATCGCTGGCCGAGCCCGCTGGACTCCTCTTGGCGGGTTTCTCGAGGGCGAAGTCGACATCAGGACGGATATCAAGTTTGTTCTAAAGATAGGGATCGATGCCCAGATCACATACAAGGAGGAGTTCTACAATGACTTGATCAACGTGGGTTTACCTGGGTTGTCCTACGGTGTTGTTACCATCGGGCCACGCATCAACGTCGGATCACGCGTTGAGGTCGAAGCAGCGGCCAAGGGAAAACTGCTGGCGGGCGCTGAGATGGGTCTGCAAGACGCCCATGTGCTCATAGACTTTGTTCACTCGGCTAACAGCAAGAAGAGTGGCTGGGAGCCCTACTTCAAGCCGGTCTTTGAAGCGGAAGGTGAGTTGATGCTCTCCACGACACTTGGTCTGCCTATAGGTATCAAGTGTGGTCTCCAGATCGCGTCCTGGGATAAGTCCGTAGGCATCATTGATGAGCCGTCCATCAAGGGTGTTGCTCAAGTTGCAGCTTCGATCGGGCTCTCTGAGACGGGCAGCTTCCAGGGCGGATTCACCGAGACGGATGGCTGTACAGGCATCAGCACGCAAATCAGCTGGCGTAACAGACTGTACATCGATATCTTGGGTTTGAAGGAGATAAATTTGTTGGATACCGACGATCGTCCACTGACTCGTGAATGCATCCCGTGAGTTGCCTCCTCTACTATCCCTACCGCTTCACAAGATACTCGGGGCTGACAAGATTAGACTACCCTCCAACTTCACAAAGCGGCATATTGGGCATCGACAAACTTTCGAGCCCACGAACCCGATTGTTGATATCACACACAAATATAAGGGAGGCTCCTCTACCCTTTCTTATGAGCTTGAGTCCCTTCCGAATTCGGGCTACAATGATACCGACGGATACGAGTATTCTCTTCTTGTAAACCCTAGCGGCTCTACCATGATCATTTCTTGCAGCAACGGCAACTTGTACGCAGTCCTCACCGGCGGACCAGACAATGAACTCTGCTCGGAGCTGTGGGCTCATCAGAATGACGCCCTCATCTACGACGGAGCTCAGCGATTGATGCACTACTATGGCACCACCATGGCAAAGCTCGGCGTTTCTAGGCTGCGCGTCGAACCTGAACTGCATGGCCCTACCGATAGTGTTGTCGTCGCGTGGGCTCCTTACTACGGCGGACCTGGCCCTGAAGAGTACTACTTCGTTGCTGTTGACCCTCTTGGCGAAGTTTTCTATCCTGCGGTCTGTGACTATGTTGACGGGCAATCGTCAAAGCTTTTCCTGGTTCGTGACCCAGTTGAAGGGATCGAAACTCTCAAGAGCCCTGACCTCATGTATACTGTCACCGGTGGCCGGGTTGGTGACTGCTTTGCCTTAGTGTTGATGCAGGGTGCCCATGAGGCCAAGAGCTACCTCAACTTGAGTAATGCTCCCAATGGCCGGGGCTGATTTGATATGTTCCTTAATCCAATGTTCAGAGCTCTCCTACATTGATGCGCTTATCGAGGGCTGCGCCGCAAGTTTGGAATCATACAACAATTCATGGGAAGAACCTTTGGCGAAGCAATTATTAATAGAATTTGACACTTTTTTACGTACTGGTCCTGTCAAGCCGATTCTCAGACGGATAAGCTCACTCATACACTTGCTAGCAGTTATTGACTTGCCAGTATTTGCAGTCAGGTTTATGCTGTGTTGTAGGACTGTGGGGTCATCGATCTCCTGTCGTTGAACCCCCGTCCGCGGCCAGATTTCCCAAACCAGGCAATGCGTAATGCATGTGTAACGATGTAGAGCAAATGACGGGGAAGAAAAGGAGCGCGGCTTAGCTCCCCGGGCGCGCTAGGACCTGGTTACCAGACCGTCGGAAGAACCATCCCTTAAACGGAGCAAACAGGTGGTATGGATATGGCCAACGTCTAGGAAGTGCGATAGATGTACCGGGATGAGGAAAGAAGAGGATATACGTCAATTGTTTCGAACCCTGGACCTTTATCACATGCCGGATTGCTCAAACCTCGATACTCGGGACCCCGGTCTCACAGATCAATGGAGAAGCTATACTGATTTCCAGCCTTGTCATAAAGAGGAATTGAGAAGTCATTGGTTCATTGCTAAAGAATACATTAGATGTGGGTTTACGATTCATGACACAAAGTCGATTCAGTGTAATTGCTGAAATTTGAATACAGCGAGCTGACCACGATCGAGCTTTCGACCTCATCTAGATCGATCTAGACGGCTCCCTCTAATCCCACCCATTCCTCGGCACTATTATTTTCCTCAATCCCAGTGGTACATAGGTTGTGCGAGATCCTCATAGCTTTGCACCGCCGTTACACCAACAGCGACACATAGTGACACTGACAGACGAGCACCACTAAGGTCCCCCTGAAGATCAACGGGCTCAGCTTGACATGCCTCTGCGTTCCCTTCATCCTACCAATGCCACTAAGGCTGAACCGCCGAATTCAAAGAAGCATTGCTCGAGAAGAACCCAGACACAGACGGACTTAGACTCACTCCTCACTCCGAGCGCGCTTGTATACTGGGTGCTCTGGTGCATCTAGCTCTGAGGCCGGCCTCCTCCGATTTGGCGATGAAGGAGACGCCGTGGAATCGGTAGACTGTCTCCGGGGTTGTCGGTTGGTTGGGTTCTTCTGTGTGTACGTTCCACGACGAAGGAACTCTGCGATGACTGCTTCCGTGCCGATGACATTTGACGATCCCCTCACAGTGATACCTGCATCAACTTCCAGCTTCAATGGTCTTGACCGCCCATTTTCATCTATCAAGGGGCACCCCGCTGTCCAATCTCTCTCATAAATGGCATCGACTACCGCTTTTGCGATGGAATTTGCCTGTGCCGCAGGCGAATAGGGCAGGGCGATGAGGTTGCTATCGCTGGCCACGTCGATTCTTGTTGAGATACGCAGAGAAATGGGTGATGGTTCTTCCTCTTCCCCTTCCTCGTCGGCATCTAAGATCGAGTCTTGGGGAAGATGACAGATCCGTTGACTGTATTGGCTCTCGTGAGTGGTATCTCGTCTGACAAAGTGGGATGCGATGCTGCCAAAGACCGTCGGTTGTGCCTGCGGAGAGTATGCTGGAGGCTGAGGTTGTCTCCAGGGATCATTATCCTTGGGTATCGTCAGAGCATGGAGGCCTGACAGTAGAGCAAGGTGTTGGGTCTGGGCGCTTTCGGTGGATGAAGCCATCTTCGGTTATGGCGATGCGTAGAGAATAAGTGGTGATGAGGTAAGGCACGCAGCTGTGTCTTCAACGTCCAAGTTTTTTGCAAGCTGATAGAGATGCCTGAAGTCGTTTTATCTTTCGACTTTTTCTCAAAATGAAGACGTGGAGTGGAACAAGATGCAAAGCGTATGTGAGATGAGAAGGAGAAGCAGTAGTAGTCGATATATAACCACTTCCCTAGGCATATGACAACACATTCAAGGTAAGACCAGGTTTCTTTAGCGGAGATGTGACAGAAAGACGCCAGACGTGAGAAGTAACATTGAAACTCAGCTTTCCCTGTTCAGTTGGTAGAACGGAACGTTCGAATGGGCAGTGTCTCCCCATTTCAGTGGGTAGGCCGAAGAAAACACCAGGTAAGCACAATGGGCTCCGTTCCATCACTCATCAACAATCCATCATCTCTCACTTTTCGCTGTCCAGCTCCACCTGGGACATTCTTTCACAGACACACGGTGTAAGCGCAGAAGCTAGATTCCAACCACTACTGGCCACGGTGAGCTTGTTTGAGCTCCCAGAGTAGGATGAGTTGGGCCGGCTTCCCGCAAATCTCCGTTTAAATCAGGCCTCCTCTCTGCTTCTCTTGCTCGGACCACACCTTTGTGGTAACCGACAGCGAAACGAGACCCAAGCATTCGGAGCCAGAACAAGGGTGTGGCGGATCCCGACGATGCTTGTTGCGCCAAAAACACGCCGATCGAAGGAACAAATTAACCCAGATAACATCCTCAAAAGAGCAAGTGCCCACATGGCGAGGGACATGCCCCCATGCCTGAACAGGGCAAGGCGGAAGATGTCCGGTCCTCTCTACGACATTTGCCAATGGGAGCAACGCGCCCCTGTCTCCTGCGTACCTAAAAGCCGGCCAACACTAAAGGAAAGTTTGACACTTCACACGGCTGAATGGCATTACCAGTTTATTGTTCTCCCCGGAAAGCTGCATTGCTGGATGGGCGTAGAGTAGGGGGGTGCGGAAGCCGGAGGGGGAGGACCACGAGCATCGACCCACTTTGCCGAACGCCTCTTTCCATTGTGGTGGCACGGTGGAGCCCCCCGATTGACATTGTTCTCGGATGTGTGTGGGGCAACGTTGCTATTGTCCAACGCCTTCGGCCCCTTTGCTTCTCAACCACACCCGCCGGCCGAGGGATCGCACCGCCCGTCGTACCCCAGCGGCAACCCGTACCGAATGAGTTGGATCGAGTCTCGGATATCCCAGCCACGAACCACTCCTTCGGTCCTTCCCACCCCTCTTCCTGATGCATTTTACCCTTCCCGAATTTTCTTAAGCAAGATGAAGAGATCCCCTTTCACTCACCCCGGTAAATCACACAGCCCCTGCCAGGCCACTAACTCCGGCGCCGGCCATTGTTGGCGTCATTGGAACTGGTATGGTTCTGAGCTGTTGGAACGCCTTGTGACTTATTCCGGCGTACATCGATATTTCCACAAGGCAAAGTTGGTCGGCTGCGGCTGATACCGGACAAGAGCTTCAGAGGCTTGCAACAATCCTCTCGGCATGCTGTCTTTCATGGTGCCGGGATCTTTCAAGGATAAAATTCCTCTGGGTGAATCTTGGCTGACGAGGATACTTACATTGCCAATCACCTGCTACCTCGACGGGTAGGCAGGCCACTCGGCACAATATCCCCCCATCTTCCGGGAGGCTGGCAGCAAGCCGCAAAGCAATGCCATGGCAGAAATAGTGAGCTTTGGCGAGTCTTGATGCTCTTTCAAGGGTAGCGCGGAATTAGACCGGCCTCACAGGTCCCTGTTGTCTTTCGTTCGCTCGCTTCAATAAGCAGGGTTGGGTGTGGCATAGCATATCGTACCCTGGGGCCTAGGCTGCCATCCATTCCAACATCCAACGCTTCTACACCCGGCCGTAAGGAAGATCAAATCCCTCAACGGTGTTTGAAAAATGTTTGCCATATCGCCAGAGAATGATCTTCGTCATTCCATCATGAACACGTTGGCTTGTGATGACACAACGTAGCATGCCGACTGCATCTGCATGTCAACGGGAAGGGTTATGTGTTCGTTGGGCTTCTCACAAATTAAGATGCTGTGGAATGCTCTGGCTTCAAGTTCATTAGTGATATTGAATGCATATTCTAGAATGATTTCAAAGGACTGACGGATCAATCATGAACCCACTGATACCGGGTCATCAACTTTCCACCAGCCACCGGGCTCTTCAGGTAACGTACCACGTTTGATGTTCCCAAATCCGATCGCCGATTCTAACCCCATTATCCCATCTTGGCCGGCTTCCCGTAGACCGGTGTACGCCTCGTCACTTGGCTCGGTGTGATTAAGTTACCACTCCACAGCCCTAGCCCCACGACGAGATGGCCATCAGATGCCGACCCATGAAACGCCAACATACCTGCACGTAACGTGGCGATCACGAAGTAGTTCCAACTGGACATTTCTGATGCCGCTCGACTTACTCGGCATAGTGCCGACCAACCCACCAAAAAGCCATGGCAAGTTGCCAAACATGATCCAGCTTGGTTTGCTTGGCGGAGCTAGCCTACTCCTGTAGTCGCGGACAAGCGCACATGTTCATGAGTAAAGTGCCGCTCCTATGCTGTTGCTTTTATTTCTCCCGCTGAACCGCCTGCCCACATATATTTCAGTTACTACTCCAGTGGATTGTCATCAATTAGCCCACGAAGAGACATGAACAACAACAGCAATCTCAAAATGCTGGCGCGGATCCGCTTGCGGCATTCAGCATACCCACTATAAAAGCCGAAAGTGTTTCGAGGTTGCCTGCTACAAACAGGCCATCTGTCCAATGCGATTCGGCCGTAGACACCCGTCTGGCTCAAAGCGTACAACGCATACACAAATCATCGTTGAGACGGAGCTGGTTCCCCTCATCTCTGGTTGGGTACCGCTGGGATGGTTGACCTAATCTTGCCAGGTCAAGCCCAAAACCTACGTTCCCCCTATCCCACCACCAGCTCTTTCTCTTCTCCTTCTCTCCCTCTCTCACCCTCGTTTCCCCATTTGCTCGAACCACTCCCTACGCTTCCCTCTAGATGGAGATCTCATCGCAATGCACGCTACTACGTGTCTGTGTCACGAACCTCACAGGAGCAAGCTCACCTGCTCAATTGTAGGAGGAAACGACAAGGAGACAAGATCGAGTGCTTTGGGTTTTGGGGTTACACACGGAGTACCATCCCACTGCGAATTTAGTCGATACGACTGTCCCGATCGGGAAGCGTAAAGAGGGAAAGATTCCGTCCAGCCAGGTCGGGGTCTGCTTCAGCCCTATTGTCGTGACTTTTGTGTAACATGTTCGTGTGAGGTAATTCCAGGTTTACGGGCATTCCCAGCGTCAGCTGATGGCAGCAGCCACCATTCAGTTGACGGTGAGAATGTCAATATCCAAAATTAAAGCAATTTGTTGCTTACGCTGATCACTTGACCGCATTAGCAATACCAAAAGTTGTCTCTTTGCGCTTTGTGGAGCTGAAAACCACCCGTATTCTCTCAGTCTCACCGCACCTTGCGCAACGCAAACACCCTCCCGGAGAATCGTCAACTTCGGGAAGAGACACCGGGCCGCAACCTTGATACTGAACAACGCTCCCGAACTTCACGGACCGCAACGGGGCCCGAGGACGTATCCATCGACCGGAAGACTTTCCACATTTCCCGTGGTTCCCGTGTTTGCGGCCCGGAGTTTTGTGTGACGGTCTCCGGAGGTGGAGGTCTATTCAAGTCTTTATTTAGATCCTGGGGGCGTTGGCTGATACGATACGTTTGTTCGGAGGAAAGGGAGACAGATGATGTTATAATAAGGATTTCTCGTACACACATCAAGATACTGGGGAAAGTGACACAAAAAGGATTTTGAGTCTTTGTACTTGTGCGCAGAATATCACGCCTACGCGCAAACGGGCGGCTGGTTCTTGACGAGGGCCACACACATTTGAAACTGAAATATTGGCTAACATTTATTTGTCTCATTGAAATTGTAAGTGCATGAAAAGGATAAGTACTCCTCCCAAGGAATGAGGAAGTACACAAGAAACGACAACTCATACAATAAGCCATTGACAGTTTCAAAACATAGTCATCTATACTTGGAAGTGGATCGCTTGGTGATTGGGACAAAGTGGCTCCGTTGTCAAAATTCAGAGGACATAGCTAGATACAAAACACGCCAAACCCCCCAGCAATCACTCACTGGACAATACTCAGTATGTACAAGACACATACGAGACCAGCACGGCATAAAAGTATGAAATTCCAACCATCCTCATACGAATATCACCCCAAGACCACAAAAATTGAAAGGGACGAGACTCGAACTCGCGCGGGTTGCCCCACCAGGAAACAGATGTTAAGCTGACCTTAACCTGGCGCCATAACCAACTCGGCCACCCTTCCGTGTGCATCTCGCCAGCTCCGGTGGATAGCTCCACTGGGACCGGCGGACATTGTGTGACGGCAGCCGCGAGAAAGGGTTATATCAAGGATTCAATTTTCGCAAATCTCGCGACGGCGACGATAACGAACTTGGAGGACTCTCATAGCGATTGACACTGCGAAACTTTTGCCCGTTCTTTTTGTGACACGTCAAATTTCGCGGCCCTCCCACCCGGCGGAAACTTTGTCAAAAAGGTATACTCCGAATTAGACTTTCTGTCCTGCATGCTGAAAGTCCGACTTTGAGTCTCTGGGCCACAAGTCATTTTCCCCTCCTTATCCGAGCATGTAGACAGTCAGTTGCGGGCGGGCAGTGTAGCGTTCAGTCTATCAACCGACGTATGGCGTGCGATCCGCTTCATGCTGTTGAGAAACATGTCTAGGATTTGCCCGGCCGTGTTGAGCCTAGGTTTCCTTCTAGAACTGCAAGGGGACGTCCCGAGACACTTCGTGGAATTGAGGCGGTGAAGCTTGATAGAGGTGCTGCTGGGTGCTAGGTAGTCGTGTCTGGCTCGCGTCATTGGTTCACAGTTGCATGTCTCAGAAAGTCAAGTTCGTGAGATCCTCATCTCTATTGCCAGTAGCCAAATGGTCTACCTATCTACAAATCATGAGCTATCTCCAAGCCCACATCATCCCCATGCCCAAAGATGGAACCTCTGAGGCCTGTCTCCCCCGGCTATTCGCCTCTGCCACCCTCAACCGCGCAAGAGATGGTCGGCTAGAAAACCAGGAAAGAAAAGATGTTGAAGTTCTTTTGTTTCCCCGTTAACGCCGTTGTAGATGCTTTGTTCCCCTTTCGAACAATCCGAAGGGTATCTTTCTCATAATGCATTGCTCTTTTTGTGACTTTGGAAAAAAGAAAACGAAAAAAATCGCTTCAGGATTTGTTCCTGTGTAACCCGCTTTGTGTCTTTGTTGAAAGACGCCACCGCTCCCTTGTTCCGATTGTTTTTAACACCGTTTGACATAAAATGAAAAAACGATCCTACCAAAAAGACCACGCCATCGTGTCTTGATGTTGTTGTTGCTGCCTTTACCCGAAAAGGCTGGAAACCGGGATTCGTTGAGAACCGTACGCCATGTTTGAGTGCCTGTCCGCATGAATATCAAAATTATTATAAACGTCTAGGTCGTTGCAATGCAGGAAGCTTGTTGAAGAAATCCTGCTCGGTCCAGTACTAATTGACTTAGAACTTGAGAGTCTTAGGCTGCTCCCAGGTGAAGGTCTGGTTGGTACCGAAGTGACCGTTCTTGGCGGTCTGGAGGTAGATGGGGCGGTCCAGGCTGAGCTCGCGGACAATGACACCGGGGCGGAGGTCAAAGTTGTCGCGGATGATCTTGACGAGCTCATCGGAGGTCTTGTCGGAGGTGCCGTAGGTATCGACGTAGATGGAAAGGGGCTCAGCGACACCAATGGCGTAGGAAAGCTGGACAAGGGCACGACGGGCAAGGCCAGCGTTGACAAGGGACTTGGCGATCCAGCGACCGACGTAGGCAGCGGAACGATCGACCTTGGAGAAATCCTTGCCGGAGAAGGCACCACCACCGTGGGCACCCCAGCCACCGTAGGTGTCGACAATGATCTTGCGACCGGTCAGACCGGCGTCACCCTGGGGACCACCGATGATGAAGAGGCCGGAGGGTTGGATCTGATGGATGTTAGTCGGATAGCCAGAAAGTAGCGCAATGGGGTTAGAACTTACGTGGTAGACGGTCTTGTCGTCAAGGTACTTCTCAGGGATGACCTTCTTGATGATCTTCTCCTTGATCTCCTTGCGGAGCTGCTCGGTGGTGATGTCCTCAGCGTGCTGGGCAGAGACGACAATGGTGTCGACGCGCAGGGGAACAACGGCACCGTTGTCGTGCTTGTACTCGATGGTGACCTGGGTCTTGGTGTCGGGGCGGAGCCAGGGGAGGGTGCCGTCACGGCGGGCAGCAGACATGGCAGCGTTGAGCTTGTGGGCGAAGAGGAGGGTGAGGGGGAAGAGCTCAGGGGTCTCGTCGGTGGCGTATCCGAACATGATACCCTGGTCACCGGCACCGAGCTGCTCGAGGGCCTTCTCGTAGTGGAGACCCTGGGCGATATCGGGTGACTGCTGCTCAATGGCGACGAGCAGGTTAAGGGTCTTGTAGTCGAAGCCCTTGGCGGAGTCATCGTAGCCGATGTCCTTGACGGCGTCACGGACAACCTTCTGGTAGTCGAGCTTGGCCTTGGTGGTGATCTCGCCGAAGACCATGATCATACCGGTCTTGGTGGCGGTCTCGCAAGCGACCTTGGAGAGGGGGTCCTCTCTCAGGCAGGCGTCGAGGATGGCATCGGAGACCTGATCGGCGATCTTGTCGGGGTGACCCTCACCGACAGACTCGGACTATCTCGGGAGTTAGCATGGGTGTTCGGCCTGAGGGGCTGTCGGCAATTAGCGACCAAAAGGGTTTGCTTACGGTGAAGAGGAAGTTGCCCTCGTTGAAGTGCTTGCGGCTGGCAATGCCGTTGCCGTTGACACCGTTGGTAGCAGACATCTTGGATGGATGTGTGGGGAAGTGTGTATGTGAAAAGATGTGAAGAAGAGAAGAAAAAGTTTTGAGAAGCTCGGTGCGGTGAAAAAATACCGACGCGGGGTTCCGAGGGGCTATGAAGACAGCAACGGGTAAAAGCTACTTCTGGATCCAATGGGTCAGCGGTTTGTCCTCTTTTCTCTGGGTCTGCGTGGAGGGGGAGGGAAGCTCAACGCAAAGTCAATTGCATACCTTTTGAGATGGAGAAGGGACACGGAGGAAGGTGAGGCTTGTGGATGTAGAAGGAGGAAAGAGTGCAAGAGGAGGAAGAGGAAGATGTGGCCGTTCGGGTTTTAAAAGAAACACAAGACGAGCGCGCGACCTGGGGATGGGGACTCTGGGACCCGACTTGGGACTTGGGATGGTGGCCGGTTGGGAAGAAATTCTCGCTCCTCACTTGCTCCTCTTGCTCCTGCTTGCTGCTCCTCTGTATCTGGATGTACCTTTTGCTCCGTACCGTACCTTGCCATAAGCTCAAGCGGATTTGAGGCACTATTCGTGGGAGACATTGGCCGAGGGCCGGACGGCAGGGAAGGTACCCACACCAGCATAGTAAATTACTGTGGTGGGAAGGTATATTCACCGGTCGACCCCTCCATCCCTATGTACCAGCCCTGTCGAGGGGGAGGGTCCAAAATTCTCCAGATTGCGCCATCCTCACGACTTCTCTCCCTTGACCGCCTTCACCTTTCGCAGCATATCTGTGACCTGTGTCAGTCAGGCACGCTCCCATTAGCAGAAAAGGCACCGTACGTGCCGTACCAAAACACTCTTCAGGCCACATTACAGCACTTCCGTGTACCGCTACGGCCACCTCTTGGTCGGTGAGTTGCGGTTCAACAAGATAGCGGGCATCCCACGGTACCGTGGATTCTGGAAGGGAGTAAAAGCTCGGATTTACACAGTCGCCAGGATGCGCACCTTGACGAGAGCAGCGGTGATCGTTCCCCGAGGGAGCTCGGGCTTCCTTCTGTTTCGTCCTTCCCATTTTTTCCCTAGTCCTTTTCTTTCCTCTTGGCCAAGGCCAGCACAAGTTAAGAACCTTATCCTCGCCTCACAAACTACGCACTAAAGTGATGAGGTAGCTTCTATTGTGTGTAGGTAAGCAAAGTACGGGACATAAAAAGCAGGATGGCATCGCGCAATTGTTGTAGTCAAGCACGGGAGCTGAAACTCCCAACGGGAACTTTGCTGACCTGAGATTGTCTCCTTTGAGACTCTTCTAGTCCTGTCTCTCCTACCAATGCATTGTCAAGTTAATGGCATTCCACGAGGCGTCCCTTTCTTCCTGGATAAGACACGCGAGTTGTTCGAGACTGGGCAATACAACCCCCTGTTCAAAGTTCGGAATGTCAACGGCACGCGCATACTTCTCGGCGACATTCCCATCCTCCATTCTTCCCATACGGTAGATATCTGAATGTGTCCTTAACATACAGCAGTGACTCCCTCGGCGTATCCCTCCTGCGAGGACTCGCATTCCGAACAAGACTGCGAAGCCACCCCTCCAATACCTCTGGAGACAAGTGAGAAACCCCCGCCGAAACAGGCTAATCCCAACTGGGAGCTACGCTGTATAACATCGGTAACGGGCCTGGTGAGAATATGCCCCTCCCGCGCTCTACACGTGCGAGCGGCATTGGCCCGTAATTCCGCAGCAAGCCGCCCGTCATTGTTCTCACTGTTAGAGCAAATTGGTCCATGGGAAGGGGAGGGGGGCCATCTCATTCGAGCTGGCATCCTGTTGTCTCTTATCGCAAGCTATCGCCGCCTCGAAGCAAATTTTTTAATTTTTTTTTTCTCGTCGCTTGCCATCCTACATCCAACCCCCGGCACCGGCGCTGATATCACAGTGCAACCTTGTCGCATCCAATTTTTCTTCACCGCGTCACGTTGCTCAGCCCATCCAGTACCAGAGTTACATCACCCTCGCCCAAAGAGTCAAAGTGTAGATTCTCTGATATCTTAGTAATAAGGTACCTGTCGGTACGGACACTCTTTTGTCTGGATCCTAAAGTGGCGCGCAAAGACAGGCGCTGCTGATCAACCGCGACCCTTGACGCGCGCCCGTTCCTGCATGGCGGGGTAATTTTCCATAGGCAAACGACCATTCCTCTGCCCAAAAAGTCTGCGACAAGTGACTCTGCCGATCCAAGGCCACCACCACCATCTACCACCTACCCGAGCCGCTGAAGCTCCCGCCACTACTACTCTGCTACACGATACCCAGACTCAGGCACTCGATCAGGAGAAAACACACACACACACAGCCTCTTGCTTAGCTCTGCCCTTACATATCTGCTCGCAAGTCTTGACCCACGAAACGAACCGCCCATCGTATTCTCCCTCCCACACGCCATCATGTCCAAGTACGGCGTCATGGTTATGGGCCCGGCCGGAGCCGGCAAGGTCAGTACTCCAAAGCCCAATACCCTTCTTCCGCTCCGTTACCCGGCCTCCGTGCGGCATCCAGGACCGCCGTCCCATCTCTTCGTCCCCGTTACGCCGGCCGGAGCGCCGGCTTACATCCCTCAAAAATGTCATCCGAAAAGCTAACATTCCCTTCGTCTCCGGCAGTCCACCTTCTGCGCCTCCCTCATCACCCACCTGAACCTCAATCGCCGCTCCGCCTTCTACGTCAACCTCGACCCGGCCGCCGAGTCCTTCGAGCACGCGCCCGACCTCGACATCAAAGACCTCATCTCCCTCCACGACGCCATGGAAGAGGTCGGCCTCGGCCCCAACGGCGGCCTCATCTACTGCTTCGAGTTCCTCATGGAGAACCTCGACTTCCTCACAGAGGCCCTCGACAACCTCACAGAGGAGTACCTCATCATCTTTGACATGCCGGGCCAGATCGAGCTCTACACCCACATCCCCATCCTGCCCGCCCTCGCCCGCTTCCTCTCCCAGCCGGGCAGCCTCGACATCCGCCTCTGCGCCGCCTACCTCCTCGAAGCCACCTTCGTCGTCGACCGCGCCAAATTCTTCGCCGGCACCTTGTCGGCAATGTCCGCCATGATCATGCTCGAGATCCCCCACATCAACGTCCTCTCCAAAATGGACCTCGTCAAGGACCAGGTCCGCAAAAAGGACCTCAAGCGGTTTCTCACGCCCGATACGGGCCTCCTCGACGACGATCCCATCTCCATCGCCGCCGCGGGCGGCGAGCCCGACGACGGCCGCGGCGAGGTGCACGACCGCGACCTCGTCATGCGCGGCCGGAGCTTCCAGAGGCTCAACCGCGCCGTCGCGGGCCTGATTGAGAGTTTCAGCATGGTCAACTACCTCAAGCTGGATAACACGGACGAGGACAGCGTCGGCGCGATCCTGAGCTACGTGGATGATATCATCCAGTACCACGAGGCGCAGGAGCCAAAGGAGCTCAAGGACGAGGAGTTTGACGAGCCGCAAGACGATTGAAGCTCGAAAATGCGTTAACACGGGATGCAAGAAGGGGCGGTTCTCTCTACTGTTCAGTGCTCGCGAATGCACGGATCTCACTTGGCTGTGGTTGTGCCAGGCGCGCTCAACATGGATGGCATATTAACGAAAAAACAATAGGGCAAGGAGATATAGCAGGTTGCATAGCGTTGGCGTTGGTATTTATTTAATCCATTGACTCATTCATCATCGTCCGACAACATCATTGGCATCGTTGTTCTGTCTGCCACTGTACCGTATACCATTTGCCTGCTTGACCGAGAGCCGCGACAGAGCTTCTTGTCTTCAGTCTTCAAATATACGGTGCTTGTCCAGTCTCTTTAACCCCTCCCATGGCACTGTAGTCGTTCTCATGGCCTCGAGCCTTCTTGGTCAACGGTTCGAATGTAGCATCGAGTCGTGTTGCGTATGCCTCGTACAATTGTATCCCCCTTCTCTCTCCAAAAATACAATCCATGTCTTCCTTCCCCGGGGTATATTCCACCATTCGATTCCCAGCGACCCTTCCCCAGACTTGTTCAGCCAAGTATCTTCTCGTCGTGTTTTACGCCGGGAACCTTTGTCCCGAGTATATCCAGTAGGTTAGGAAGCTTGTTCAAGTTCCGGATTTCTGTCGACTCTTCGAAACGAGTTCCCATTAGATCTGCCCCTCTTTACCGATATTTGTTACCCTGGATCTTCGTTTCCTCCTCATACCTCCGATACTCGCTCACCCACACATCCTTCGCAGCAGCCGCAAAGCCCACAACTTTCCCGCCCACAACAACAGCGTCTCTCGCCGTCTCAAAGACGCCCCTCTGCCACACGGCCGCGACAACGACAACAACACCGCCCCAAAATGCGAGCCGCAGCACCAGCGCCGTCCAAAACGCAACGACGCGCCGGATCCAGTTGAGCACAATCACCGTGGCAGCCAGCAGCGCGAGCAGCACCGCGAAAGACACGAGCTCGGGCGACGAGTGTAAAAAGTCGAGCGTCGCGTCGACGGCGGGCGCGAGGTACGGGTACAGCTCGTCGAAGGCGCGGGAGGCGGCGGCTAGGGCGTGGCCTTTTAGCTGCTGGACGGGCGAGGACGGGTGGAGGGCATTTTTGTGGATAAAGTCGGCGGCGTCCGGGGGCAGGAGGGAGCGGAGGAGGAAGTTTGTGATCGACGGTTCGGCCATATTGGGTGGTTGTTGTCTTTCGGTGAGTTCTGTTGGAGACCTTTGGGGGGGGCTTTCTTTCGGAATTTGGTGTAATCTGAGGGAATGGAGCAGTCGTAGATGTTTGTCGATACGTGTTGTTTCTTCCCTGGTACGTCTTTCTGCGGCTTCTCGCTTGCTGCTCGTGTGTAGCTGTTCGTCTTTCGCTTTCGGTCGCGTGCGCGTGCGTACTTTTCGTTGTAGATGAGCGTGGCTCTTTTGATGCCCGACACTGTGATATACCCGAAAGAAAGGCAGAAGGAAAACTGGGTGAGGGTGTTGTTTTTTTCTTTGCGCTCAAAACCTAAACGACAATCATAACAACACAAATAAAAACGGTTGCGGTGAGGATGTGGTAGAGGGTCCTGTGCAGGTGGAGGAAGAAATGGAAATAGGCCAGGAAGGAAGGTGGAGTTGGACCCTTGGAACCTTGAGCGCAAGCAGAGCAAGCAGGCACAAGCACAAGCAAATGCGGTGTGCACTCGAGGTGTATTTGTTGTTGGTGCTGCTGTTTTCCAAGTGGGGGAGATGGAGGGACCACGCTAATTCGCGACGTTCGTTGTTCTCCAAGCATGTGCGAAGGGGAACGCACCGACACAATGACATCGAGACTGGGACAACAGCCACTAGTATCTCTTAGACAAGGCTTATTAGATCTCAATATTTTACTGTATCCAAAATTCAAAAAGGGAGCATCGATATGAATGGTAAGGTATTTCGAAAATTAATGAGAAAAAAAAGATGAAAAAAAGGCATGACAGGAAAGTACGGGGTCCAAGTACGAGATCCCGAGTCCCTTCCCCTCGAGCTCCAATTCTGGATCACAAGCTCCAGATTCGACTTTGGAATAAGGTTCCTGGTCAGTCAGAAGTCTAGACTATCCCATATCTACGAAAATGTTGAGTGTTTAGAGCAATTCCTACATGACCATACTATTATGCGTATTGTCCATGTCAAGGAAATAATAATACTCAGAAGGCATGGCGATGCATGGTATTGCATCGTATTCTTGGACTAGGCTAAAGACTCGAATGGTAATCAGAAACCGTCCAGCTCTCTCTTCACATAATACACGTTCCCAGCACTGGTATTCTCAACAAAACGCTTCAGACGTCGAGTCTTCTTTGAACAAAGGAAAGGTGAGCAGCTTGAGCAAATGAATAGACGAGATACAAGAAGAGAAAAGTAACAGCTAGTACGTAGCTGTAAAAACGTACAAGAAGGGTATCGAAATCGAAATAGGAAATGAACCGTCAACCGATGTGGGTTGCGTGGGAAATAACAAGCTTCTTCCGCCTAGCTCCGTTGCCTCCCTCAATCGCAGCCTCCCACTTTTCATTTGACATTATCAGTTATTCGTTTTGGACACCGGCGCTGGTGTCCTTGACCTGTTGCCGTCACTGCGCCTTGCAGCCTAGCCCCTACCACTGTTGAGACTCTAACGGATACAACAGATCATCGCGTTGAAAAGAACAATGAAACCATTATGAAGTTTCGCCCATACCCTCCAAGATCCGGCGAGCCGCATCGATGCGTCTTCTATACATCCGACTCTCCGAAGACGCCTTACCAGCCTCGCTCATGGCGAGCACGCACCTGCCGAGGCTGGCAACGAAGCGTTCGACAAGGATTTGGTCCTCCTTGGCCAGTGCTTCCATGGGTGCAAGCTGATCAGGTGTATGCATACTCTCTTTGTCACAAATGCTAGCGGTTTCGCTCATGAGAGCATCAGAAATCGTCTTCAGCTCCAGCTCGGGAGAACCTTGGGGCGTAAGGACACCGACGCTAACACGCGCCTTGCCCACCAACGGGAAGCTTCGGTTGGTACCCGTTGAGTCGAAGGAAGCAGTCGACGGACGGTGACCCATCGTTGCTTGAGTGCTCATGGGTCGACGGTAGACTGTGGAGCCAGCCCGCGCGCGTGTTCTCAGTTCCTCCAAAACGTCCTCGCCGCCCATGGTGCTACCAATCGTTGACCGCTTGGCAGTAGGAGGGCTCTCAGTGTGCTCACTGATTGGGCTGACGCTTGGCGGGGTGAGAATACCATGTCTCAAGTCCTCGCTCACGTCGTTTGTGCTGATTCTGCTGCCTCGCCCCGAGCGAGCCGTAGCAAAAGACTCAATCGTTGAAGTAGTGTCGCCGCTGCCTCTTCGATGGTGCGATCTCGGTCGAATCGACTCATCTGATGTCATCGGTCCGCGAGTTGTCTCGACGGAGCTTTCGGAACTGACGCTGCCCCGACGCTGTTGGCTCAGGTTGCCTAGTGCGCTGTGGAGGAAGAAGTGTTCGTAATCGAAAGCGTCTTCTCGATCTTCGTGGGACATAAAAGTCTGGACTGTATCGTGGTAAAGGGAGTCACCACTCTCGCTGTCGTATCCATCTCCCTCCTGGACCTGCACACTGTCTTCGAAGCCATCTTCAGTATGCATGTCAGAGATATCATCGTCATCGTCAATTGCGTCATCCTGGCCCTTGTTTGCCTCCATAGCGTCGAGGGCCTTTTGTCTCTCTTCCAGTCGGATGGCCTCTTGGGCTGCGTCGTACTCGTCTACAACGGACTCGTTGTCTTCCATGATCGAAGGCTCCTGTAGTTCGACTAGTACATCGGATGGGAACCCCCGCTCTTGGACCAGCCCGTCGACACTGACTGCATCGGCGTTCCATGGGTTCTTGTCCGACGTAGCAGTCAAGGGCGGCGATTGCTCCTCTTGAGATTTGGCGTACCACTGATCGACCTGCGCATGAGTAAAGGGGCTTGGCGTTCGTAAGCTTTGCAGACTGCGCCGTCGCATTGTGTCCGCGCGCGCCTGCTCTCTCAAGGACGAGATCTTGCCTTTCAGGTCTTGTACCTGGCCCTTTAAGTCACGCATCTGCGCTACCGACGCCGAGCGCACCAATGGCCGATCACGACTCGAGGAACTGAGTGCCGGGCTCAGCAAGCTTTCACGTTTAGTGCTATCGCTTCCTGAGTGGAACTCTTGCGCGACTTCATCCTCGCCAAGAGGTTCCAGGCCTATTTCCTGTGCTGCCTTGTATCGAGATTGGCCTTCCCCTCCAGAGTTCAGGCGCTCCAACGTAGCATCATGAACGTTCTTACGCACAGAATACGGTTGTCGATAGCCTCCAGCCGCTCCCATGGCGCTAGCGGACCTTCTTGGGATAGTGCCGTTGTTGTTTGCGTCGTAATTGAGAGACGTATCACTCAACATCCTTGCGTGCCCGTGAATAGAAGTTGGCGAAGCTGCGGATGAGGCAGGGCGCAAAATCGTGGGAGATGGGGTCGAATTATTCCCGTCAAACGATGACATTGAAGGAGTTGAGATACTCAAAGAGCTTCGCGCTCTCGATAAGTTGCCTTCCATGGTCTGGAGATGTCAGCCTGCCTTCCTTACTGTTTCAGCGGGGTCAGAACTTACCGTCAGTCTCCGCTTGGCATTCGCCAGAATCTGCTCTGCTCGTCGGCTGATGAGTGCGGTCGAGTACCTATTGGGGTCGTCGAGGGATTCCCTGGGTGGTTGATGTATGGCATGTGCTTGATGCACAGATACATCTTCCGCATATGATTCTGCCACACTCTCTTCGTCATCGCCCTGAAAGTTGCTGTCGTCGACGCTTACGGTATCGTCGAAGTCTGCGAACATGGCATTCTGGTCTTGAGTGGTGGTGATGGTGCTTGTGGACTCTACGGAAGACCGGCGCGAACGCGTCGCTTGAGCCGCCCGCTTCTTTAAGCTCTCGAGCATCTTGGTGGGTGACTGTGGCTGTCGTGAATCGTCGCCGCTTCGATTATTGGGTCTGGACCAGATCACCGAAGTCGGGCGTGATCTTCTACCAGGTGTGCTCTCGGCCTCAGTGACCTCACCAATATCAGACAGCATAGTTCCATTCCCGTAGATTATTGGCGTCGTAGGAGTGATGGGCCCGGCGATATAGGCGCTTGGAGGGAATTGGAACTGCATGTTCATATCGACAGCATGTGAATTCTTCCACATCGTCAACGGAGAATGGGATCGGTCGGGAGAGGGCGAGCGATCGTAGTCGGGTAGAATCATGTCGGGATTCGTCAATGTAGGAGAAGCAGGCCGCGGGGGGTATGATGAGGTGGAGCTCGAGTGAGCATGGCCCGCGTGGGCGTTTAAAGTCTGAGTTGCCATTGTTTTTGATGGCAGAATCGGTTGCAAACGACTCAGGTTGCGTTTGTGCAGCCTCCTGCGCGTTGTATGATCTAAGCTGCAAGACGTTGATTGTCGTTGCAGCGGCCGTGGAGTCTAGCGACACAAAGCGAGTCGGTTCCCAACGGGGCTAGCTGCAATTAACCGGTAAACCTTCAGAGGCGCAAGAACCTCAATGGACAGTCACTCTTTGTAAACAATAAGCAACAGTCAGGACGAAGGCATCTGGGCAAAGTTTCGGGCAAAGTCAAAAACGCTGCCCACGTCTGCTTGGCCCGTGGCCCGTCCGGTCGTGATTCGGATGGATTAAGAGTTGGTTTCCAGGGTCGAGCTGGTTGTCAGGTTTACAATCAGACCAGATGAAGCTAAACGAGCTGCAAGCAAATCGCGGAAGTTTTGGCGGGGTTCGAGGCAGAAGTGCAGGTTGATCGAGAAACGCCGGAGAGGTCGTCAAGAGGTGATTTGGTCGGGGCACTGCCGTAGATATGCGAGATTGCGTGGTGGCTTTTGCGGGCGCTGAGTGTAGAAAGCGTAGCAGCAAGTGGGAGTCCGTTTGCGGGAATAGAGACGTCGTTGGTCGTATGCAAGCGCATAGGTAGCAAACAGGCCGCCGTGTTCGGGGTAGGTGGCCGGAACGAGGAAGTCGAAATGCCGGTCTATCGTCGATCGTAGAAAGAAATCGGGATGCAAGAGCAAACGGCGTCCGTTGTAAGCGAATCCGGCTGTTCTTCCCCTTCTTTTCCTCCTCTTGCAGCGTGTTGGGTGATGATGCACAGCTGTGTCGCGACAGGCCCCAAGTTTAAGGGGTTGCAGCTGGTGGTTTTGGGGCGCGAAAGCGATGGAGGGTCCCGCAGGATGTTTGAAATTATCGAGAAAGTCGACCAATGAGACTGAGCCGATGTTTGTGAGACATGCAGCGGGTGCTCTAGTGCTTGCCCTGTCTCTCGCTGAGGTGCAGCAGGCGCAGGAGGAGCAAAGCACAAGTATTCGTACAAAACGAGTGGAAGTGTAGGTGAAAGACGGAAGATGGATCTGGTGAATGCCTCGTGGTTGCAGTTCGTTTCCCCTTCACTGATCTGCGTTGGCGGTGCAAGCAAGATAAGATGACAGGCTGCGGGAGATGAGCGGCCCAGGGATCGAGTATGCGTACATATGCGTATGGAGTATCCGTACTCCTTAGAGAGTACGCAGTACAAGCCGAACAGAGCAGGATCGCAGGAGGGCTCGAGACCTGAGGCGGCAGTTGATGCGTCCAATCCAATGTAAGGTACTTGCTCGCTTGTAGCAAATGTGCTGCGTATGTTGAAGTTTACACACAACAAGAGTACAAGTACACTTCGCCGCAGCTGAAATGTGTACCTTTAGAGCACGGAGTATCGAGTAAGGTCTTTTTCCTTGGAAGCGAACGGGTGTGGGAATGACAGGCTGAGGGGCTGAGGTGCACGAGAGCGGATGGGCGAAGCCTGGGCCGAGCCGGAAGGGAAAAGTAATAATGTATTCGTACTTGTGCTGCAGTAGCCAGCTGCCGAGAACGGTCTTGGCTTGTTGATCGGCGAGCTGACTGAGTGAGGACCAAGTGCGTGGTACGGAAAGCCCGTGGGTTTGTTCGTAGTCTACAAAGTAACGATACAGAATAATTAGCATCCGTAGACGCGCAAGTGACACTGACAGGAAGAACAATGCCCGCCAAAGGGGCTTCTCTGGGCCGTCAACTGCAGATGTCGCGTGGCATCTGATGCTCATTATGTCTGTCCCTCTCTTCATAGTGTAAGGTACGCAGTATTAGAGCATCCTGGTCTGGCCCCATTGCCTGATGTCTCGCTTCTGGTCAAGTCATCATCTTCTTCCCGCGTCTCTTAATTCGCGAAATAGCTAAGACAGGGAACAGGCATTCCCCATGTCCAGCAGCCCTTTCGTTCGTAAAATTTTCAAATCTCTTGCTCCAACAGAGAAGGAGACCAATGCTCGCGCAAGTTCACAACCTGGTTCGCAGTTGGTCTGCCCCCCTGGACCGGCCGCTTCGACCCTAGCCCGCGGTGGCTTGCTAGAGCAGTATCGCTGCACATGGGAGGGTCTCGATGGCGGCGTGGGCGGTCGTGTGCGGGTCTCGTTCCTTTCTCTTCCATTCCCAGCAGCGTTAGCAGTCGGAAACTTCCATGGGACCTTGCTTCTTCCTCGGGGCCTGGGCTGTCCAGTCGGAAGCACCAATGCGAAGCGTCAACAGCGCTGCTTCCATGGGTTCGTATGTAATTCGTCGTTCGCACCTCGCAGTGTTCCTGGCGTTGCTGAACTGGGCGTACTAAGTTACCCCTGTTGGGACAAGCCTGGTTCCTTTTCTGCGGTTGCTTTCCTGCAGGTGCTGCCCTGCGGTGCCTGGCATGAAAGTCGAAACTGCCAGGATGATTGGACCCGAAGATTGAACTTACCCTTAAGACACTGGGGCCCCCGGTTCCTCCCAAGCATTGGCCAGCAAGTGGAAGTGGGCTTGGCAGGGAAGTTGGCGCACGAGAAGCGGAGCTGCGTCAAGGAAAGAAACAGTCCCGGCCCTGGCGCCTTCCACCTTAGGTGCTTAGGTACCTTCGGTTACGATGGGAAGATACGAATTCCAAAGTATCCGTAAACAAATTTGAAGAAAGGAAGCAGGTGCCAGGTACAAATAATTCTCTGCTGTCTCCTTCCTTCCTTCCAAGTCCCTTCGCAGGTCCAACGGCTTGCACAGGTATCCGTACTGGGCAAGCACGGGCACCGACACCTTCGAGAGAAAACCGCACTCGCACGGTGGTGGAGTCTTGGGACGTTCACGCAAATCTCGGCAATTCATCAGCCTTCCGCATGCAGAACCCTGACCTGCCTGGCTACCCTCCCAGGACATCTCGACCGCCTCTCGTTCCATTTGTGGACGCACCGCGGGAATCCGCTACTGATCGAGCAGAAGGCCGTCGAATCTCCATTTAAGACGAACCCATCCCACCACGGTTAAGCTTCATCACAACCTCGCTGATGGATTTGTAGCTGTGGAGATATTGGCCTCGGACTCCTCATCTACTGGCCTACTTTGGCAATGATCTGAAGCTTTCCTCCGATTTCAAGGGACAGTCTCAGTCGACCCTCTCAAGTTCTAGCGGCCTATTGTTAAGGCATCCATGTGAACTCCCAGACCGTTGGATGCGGGCGGGGCACCAGCACGCCGTACTGAATCAGCGATCGAACAACCGACCCAAACTTGCCAAATTCCTCGCGGTTTCTGGAATGTTGGTACTGCTTAGTCGAGCACGAACATCGGCGCGTCCATCTCATGACAATATATTACGGGGTTGCGCTTCCAGCCTTTCTTCAGCTATGCCATTCGTCGGATGCACTGTGTTGCATTTCACCCTGGGCTGAATTTGCCTGTAACGCGCCTAGGCCGATAGGAGCCAGAATGAGAGAACGACTCGGAAGATGGGATGCCAATGGCACCTCAGCACTCCCACTCCCGCTGCCACTCTGTTGCGCGCCGACGCGTCTCTCCCACCAGTCTCCCGACCTCACGGCTCCCCGTCTGTAGTGACGCCATGCATCTTTAACTTGACACAGGCATCGCCCGGTATATTCTTACTACAGGTCAGATATATCGCGCTCGTCTATCTAACAAAATTTTCTCTCCTGCTTTGCATTGACTCTAGTCGCCGAACCAATCTCGACGCCAACCATCACATCGCAAATCTTGGGTGAATCCAGCGATCCGTCGTAACCTCAAACCAGCGGCATCCTTGCCACGCTCAAACTACTGGACCATGCCTTCCCATGGACGGGACGGGCATCCCGAGCGCGGGGGAACTTGCGGAAGAATCTGGCACTGGCAAGCCGCGAACCTATTCTCCACGCTACCTTATGCTCATAGTCTGCAACTTCAATGAGAGGAGGTTCGTGATTGTCGATGAAAGGTTTTTCCCAATCTCATTTACGATGGCATAAGTCAATAGCTTCGAATGTTAAATCTCCTGCCCAACGCACCGGTCGACAAGGCGTTGCGCCCGGATCTCGTCGCCTATCTTGATCGGTCTTGGGGTTTTAGGGCTCTGTCCCTTTCCAATCAAAGAGATGACATATTCCCCGAGAGCCCTACTCGGCCACCGCGCCGGCGGCAACCTCTGGTAATGACTAGGAAGTCACGAAGGTCTAGGCATTCGTCGTGTGGCCTGTTGTGGCGTGCTTGATGCTTCTGCTCCGCATATTTGGGATGCTGGAATGTCTCCAGATTATGTTCCCGAGGGCCTGGGCCCGGTCCCTTTCTATGTCTCAGACCCCGTCCAGCAATGCGTCTGATAACAGCCGCCTTGTCACGAACAGCATGAATATCCACAAGTGGGTGGCATCATGTCTGACTTGACCATGTTATGCAAAGAAGCAAATCGACGACATGCCATGTTCCAACTCCCTCAATTGTGACACGGGTAAGCGCGCGTGCCTTTGTTTTTTTCTATCTTGTCGTCTCAAAATGTCCGGATATATGCCCAATAGTCTATGCTTTTTTCTGTATCTTTTCGCCAGCCCTCAACGCAAATTCCAGTGATCCTCCCGTATGGCTGACCACGTATAAACAGTCCACAATGCTTTTAGTCGACAACCCATGTGCCTCTTCATATCCCATCTTGCCGGCGGGCAATGCGGCACGCTGATCTAGCCCTCAGTGAACGCCTCGCTTCTAGCCTGCGCAGTGGAGGCATCTTCATTGCCGTTGTCCTTGGTCGTGGGACGGTTGGCGATGAGGCGCTGTGAAAAGTCAGGGATATGGTTTCTGGTTCGCCGTGTTCATTTAGTTCACTTACCACCAAGTTTCTCAAAAGGCACGCAATGGTGACCTTGCCAACTGACGGGACGTAGATGGCCGCCTTCTCCTTGACGGTGGGCGCGTCAAAGTTGCGGTGGGAGGAGAAGTTGATGCAGACGGCACCCTCGCGAATGAGGTCGGTCGAGATCTTGTACTTTTCGCTGGGGACGCCGCCGATGATGACGTCGCTGAGGGGGAGGACCTGCTCCAGGCCCCAGCCCTCCTTGTTCTCGACCTGGTGGCGGATCTGCTTGATGCCCTTGCCGCGAGTGAAGAGCTGGACGCCGGTGATGTCGACCGAGTAGACGGTGGCGCCGTCGTTGGCGAGCAGGGCGGCCAGGGGTCGGCCGTTGACTTCGGACCTGTTGATGACGGTGATTGTCTTGCCAAAGAGGCGGTTGCCGTAGGCCAGGATTGGGTTGTAGATCTGGAGGTGCTCGAGGATCTTGACGACGGCGAGGGGCGTGCAGGGGAGGATGGACTTTCTCAGGTTGTGGGGCGGGTCCAGGAAGCGGACGTTGTGGTACATGTTGAAGATATGCTGGTGGCAGAGGCCCTCAACGTCCTTTGCCAGGGAGACTGTCTCCTGGATGTACTTGTCCTGGAGCGGGTTGCCGGGGAAGATGGGGTAGTAGACGATGATGCCGTCGACCTTGTCGTCCTCGTTGGCCTCGGTGATCTTTTCCTCGAGCTGCTCCTTGTCGACACGGCGCAGGTCAAAATCGAAGCCGCTGGAAAGGGGGGTGAACACCGTCTCGTCAGCTACCTTTTGCATCCAATTTTTGCTCATTTTTTATACACGTCTTGTCACACAAAGACAACTTGTCTTTGCAGCGACAAAGGGTTTGTTTTTCGCCTACTTTTCGACGCAGGTCTTCTTAGACCACTCAGCATACTGCAATGCAGCCGGATCGTCGTTTGCCAGGAACGCCGCCAAGGTCGGCTTGGAGGCGCCGTTGCCCTGCACCTTGGCGAGGGTCTCGTGAACCTCAGTCAGGAGACGCTTGGCGATGGTGTCGGCCAGAATGACCTTGCAGGTCTTGGGCACAGCTTCGTTGGAGGCCATCTTTTATGAAAGGGAGGCAAACTCCAGTTTTGATACACGCGGCTTGACAGCATTGTTAGTCGGGTCTCTCAGTCTCGGCTGATAAGAACTGTCACTCACATATGTGGTTGGAGTGAGTTGCCCGTCGGCTTCTATCCCCGAATTAGTACTTGGGAAAGCCCCACCACCTCCGACCCCGCGATGCCGCGTTGTAGAGCATATCGGGAGTGGAGGAGAGAAGACTAACTGGCAAAGACAGCCAATATATCGGCGCTTATAGGAGTGGCAGTTGATCAGGATTCGAAATCCGAATTTTGACGCGTTATTGGGGCAGTGAAAGTGAAGAAAGGTTAATCAAGTGAAGCTGAATGGCTCCGAGTCTTTTGGAGGGGCACGCTCCGACTTCGACGTCCAAATTTTTTTTTTTTCCTCCGTTCGCTGGAACAGGACCCCGCGGCCCTTGCGCAGTCCCGTCTGTGTTACCCCTCCATACCCTCTTACCCAATTAAGACTAGCTCACTACCGCTCCCATCTGTTGCAATTCCGCTCCAGGCTGAAAGCATTGACAGAGAGCAGATCGCAGCGACTAAACAGCTCAAGAATAATCACGAGTGTAAAGCTCTTCCTCAAAGCAAGCCAGTTTATGACCAGAGACAACAAATATCTTGAAATGGCGAACCAGTAAAGATAAGTTGACAATTAACGCTAAGCCCAAAAAGGTCTATCCACCGGAAATTGGTTCCTCCATACCGCGATCATGACGATAAGTGCTACACCGCCTTCTCGATTGAGATGTCCCCCACCAACAACCCAGCAAGCCTGAGTAATTATCTCACAACTCATCACCGGCTTTCGGTGGTATGAAGCCCAGTATCGGCAACTGACAAATACCCAGCGGACTATTCGCCAAACCACCATTTTCCCCCAAATCTAAAGCGACTACCACGTTCATGAAATTGGATATCTAGACAAGCAATTTGCATGAGAGGAGCACGTCTTGCCTCTCTTTCACTCTTTCGGGACGCATTTTGAGCAGGCGCGGGGTCAACTTTGGAAGCACATGAGAAGGAACGACGGAATATCTCACAACTTCTTACTACATCACCTTTCCGATTGCATCTAGACAATATCAGCTTGGAATTCACCCATCTTCACACTACGCGAAGTGGACTTCGATACAGCAACATACATTGGGCAATCGAAACTACCATTAGACGCTTTTGATTTCATCGCAATTCACGACTATCATGGCCGATTTTCGGAAACTTGCACTCGAGTTCGTGCTGAGCGACGATACTGAGAGACAAACAGCAATCACACAGGAGGCAGCTTCGGGTATGTATATGGCCATTCCTACCCTTTCACCAACCATGCAAACAGCTGACATGACCCCAGAGATCCAGTCAGCACCCAGACCTAGCAATCCAGTTGCAAGATGGGTAGAATCTATTCGACCCTGGATGCCCAGCGCAAATGAAGATCAGGATGACGGCGATGGTGATGTCATTGCACGGTCCAAAGGTACAGGAGTAAAGACCGTATTGGAATAAAGATGATTACTGACTATGACACCTTCTTTAGCTTTGAGTTTTCTAGCAGGGACTCTTGAGCATCTGGATCCCGCATTCCTCAAAGCCGATCAAAGTAAGTAAGGCCGAAGGCATGTGTACTCAAAGGCTCATTGCTAACGCCGCATTCTCAGCCAACCTCCTGGTGGCTTTTTTTGGAAGCATGTTCAAGGTCGACCACAAGGCTGGCATTATGCCCGCTGCGAAGGCTCTTGACCGAACTGCTGGCATGAAGACTTTCCAGCCACAAAAGGGAAACGACATTATCCAGAGTGTGTGCAGCCTTGGTGATGATTTCAAGTCCCAGGTCGCAGAAACCCGTGCAACAGTATATGAACTTCTGGACCATCTTATCACCAACCCGGATGTAGCAAACGACTTGCAGTACCAACACGGCACAACCTCGGGCTTCATCACGGATCTTTTGCAACTATGTCGCAATGAGCGAGACCCCAAGTGTCTGATGACTTGGTTCAAGATTCTGAAGGTCTTTCTTTCAGACTATTCCCCTGCACCGGAGGTCGTGGATGAGATTTTCAGTATCTTTTCAGCATACTTCCCCATATCGTTGAGGACATCACAGCATCCTTCGGGAATCACAGCCGATGATCTCAAATTGGCCTTGAGGGCTTGCTTTTCGGCACATCATCGTGTCGCTGACAAGGCTATTCCATACCTCCTTAGCAGGCTAGACCAGCCGGACAGTGTCAGTGTCAACGTCAAGGTTTGTGTTCTTCCTTGGACTATGTCAATTATACCTGTGCTGACACTGCTGTAGGTTGACATCCTCAAGACCATGACCGCATGTCTGAGCGGCTATGAACATGTTCAGCAAGGAGTCACCCCCTTTACCAACAAGATTTGGGATAGTCTCAAGTATGAAGTCCGCAATGGGGAGATCGAGGACACCATCAATGCCACCTTGGAAGTCATTCGAACAGTCGCCAAAAGACTTACCGGTGACGAGCTCAGGGATTTTGCCCTGACTGTTCAGAGAGACTGCTTGGAGGACCTGTCAAACCCGATCTATACGGCAGCCTCAGGAAAGCTTTTGATCTCCATCCACAGTGCAAAGCCAGCTGCCTTTGCACTCATGATCTCCCCGTCTGTGACCCATATCAAGGAGAATCTCCGCCACACAAAGTCACCTGACCACACGAAGAATCTCCTGATTCTCCTGAATTCTCTACTCGAGTTGCGGTTAGCCCTAATTGGAGGAGGCGTGGAGCTGAGTGTCGAGGACGCCGAGGCCTTCAAATCTACCGAGCCGCTACTTGCCCCCATCTACAAGCAGACGTACCTGCCTCTTTTCCAAAAAGCTCTACAAGATACTGCGCAACCCGAAGATATCACCATCGGTCAACAGGCAACCAAAGGTCTGGGGTTGATGGTATGTCAGAGAGCAGCTCAAATTGGACAGTCGAACCAGCCGATGCTTCCAGAAGAAACACTAAACGAAATTTGCGACAACCTAGCAACTCTTGCGCTTCAAGCCCCTGGCGAACCGGCGAAGGACAAGAATCAACTCAAGATATCCGACGAGGCTGCTATTGCTTTACAAAAGGCTACGATGGCACACCCGCCGGCGCAACCCATGCTCATCGACACATGCTTCCGAGTCTGTGACGCGTACAGTGCTTCCCCTTCGGCCAACAACTTGGACAGCATGCACAATGTTCTCAAGCACAATCTCGCTAGACTGACCTACGTCTTTTGCTCCGAATCTCCTCGCTCTGAGAAGCTCAAACACTACACATACTTCATGCAAGCGCTTCTGGTTAACCTCTACAAGATGCAGGACGCCAAAGCTGACCCGAAGATTTGGTCGGTCATTGCTACTTACATATTCTCGGCCATGATTCAGTTCAAGGAAGGAGCCAAAGAACTCATCAACTTGCCCGTCAAAAACAACTTCAGCGACACGCGATTCGACGACAACTGGGTTAGCTACGTGGCAAACCGTTTCCCTAATCTGCCACGCCTCCCTGACGACCAGATCGTCTCGACGTCAGGGACGGACGAGAGCAAGGAAGTTGACAATCTTCAAGGAGATTTCGCCTTGATCAATCTGTACGTCACTCGACAGCTCTACAGACGGGCCACCAAGATCATCAGTTATGCCGACAATTCCGAGCTTTCACTTGCCTTGAGCGACGACTTTGGCAAGAAGGATCCGGAAGACAAGAATGAAGAGGATGCCTACTTGCACCGCCTCTCGAATATTGCGATGTTCACTATCCAGCACATGAGCGAATACCAGCAGACCAACCTGCTTCTGAACGAAGAAGTCGTAACACTCTTCCGTGGAACCGACCAGTATCGCCATCCTAATCCCACCGAGACCCACAGCTGGAACAATAGTGAGTTGCGAGCGGCCATGCTGCGGACCATGGGTCTTCCGCAGACTCCTTACAACATGAGAGATCCTCCCCAGTTCCCCATCAGTGGTTTCAGCCACGGCCGTACTGTCATCCTCTCCTTGGGCATTATTCAAGCTTTCCATCCAACCACAGTCGAGCGTTTGGTAAGATAACCGTTGCATCAAGACCAGGGAAGCTTTGCTAACACTCTGTTCTAGGTTGAAAGAGGAACCGCACACCAGATCTTGATTGCTGGCCTTCTCACCAGAGACCACTCAGACTCACCAAAGTGCCGGCAAGTCGTTACGGCTATTCTGTGCGTCATCGCCAACAAATACAAGGTTGAGAATTTGAACGATATCGTCCAGATTATGGAATATCAAATGAACTTCGTTGTCAGCGAAGAGAGACTGTCTGACCAGCTGGAGCAAATCACTGGCTACCTCGACCATGAGGAGAATGTGGTGGCTGGAAACAGCCCCAACGACCTCAGAGCAGCTCTGGCAAGGCCTGTATACGCGATTGTAGTCGGCATTCTCCGACGCTACACTGGTAACGCTCTCAAGAATGTTCTCACGGCTATAACTCAAGGTCCTGGTAATAAGAAGATTGGCCACACGCTTGCTCGCAGCATGGATTTCATCTTCAGTGACCTGGACTTCGCAAAGCCCGAGTTCTACGGCCAGCTTAAAAAGCTCTGGGTGCAGAGGGCCTACTACGAGTTGGTCAAGCCCATGCTGCCCAAGGCTTGGCCTGCCGGCTCGAACAGCAAGGATGACATGCTTGTTGCGGCCAATTATAGCATTGCAGTCTTGAGAGCAGTCAGGCACATCAAGTACGCGCACTACGAGGACGACACGGAGGATCTTATCCGAATCATTCTCTGCGCGATCCGCAATCTGCCGGCTAGCGCAGATGTAGCAGCCGGTCTCCAGATCTTGGTGGCCGTCACGGAGAACTCGCCCAGACGCATGCAACCATTCCTCAAGAGCATCATTGATGCCTCCCTGTCGATCTTTAGAAGAGACACGACGCAAGCCGGCGAAGACAACACCTGGATGCCGGAGAATTACGTGCCCTTTGACCGTTCCGGATTCCAGGAGGCGCAATGCCGGGCCTTGGTCGTTCGTCTCATCGGGCAACTGCCGCCCAACTTTGAGCATCGCCATCTCCTCGACTCGGCGTCCCAGGCCAAGCGCTTGTTGGCTCAGGCCTCTGGAGACGAGTCGCGAATGGTCAGAGAGGCTGCCCTCAAGTCTCGTAAGGCTTGGGACGAGGTCAACTGACGTATGTTGACTTTCAGAGCTTGAAGTAGTTTCGAAAGAATGAGTTGAACACGAGGCGATGGCTTTGCACTTTTGTCATGGATCAGTCGAGTTTGAATTGGCTTTGGTCGAGGCACGAAAGTGATGGTTTGTTGGTATAGGAGGGCAGCGACTCATGTGTTGGAACAGAGAGTGGGAGACGAGGTATTTGGCGGACTTGCATGATGGTGAGGGTTGGTGGCATGGCGAGGCGTTTGGAGGTCCAATGGATCATCAGTATTAGACGACCAGCATCCAGTTTAATGAGATAAAAATCACACAAGGCATTGCAATGATTTCACCAGAGACACTTTGGTTGCTGCGCATGTATGCTGTCCAGAGCATAAGCCGGCCGAGGAATGGAGCGAATAATGATAATTATCACCAAGGCATAGATGGTGCGATTGTAGCACTTTGAAGCAATATACTAAGCAAAAACACAGACACCATGCTTTTGACGGTTCCAATTATCCGTAATTTACACAAAAAAGTTTATTGGCAAGCCCCATGCGGTAACAAGTCCAAACCACCTCCAGTCCGGCCCTGTCTATGCCTTGCGTCTCTTGCTGCCACCCTTGGCCGCCTCCGCGCCGCTCCTCGTCGCCGTGTTCTCCGCGTACAGCGCGTCGAGGACGTCAGTCGAGTATCCCTGGGAGGTGGATGCGATACGCTTGGGGTCAAGCTTGCCGACGGCGGGGATGTTGGTAGCGAGGATCTCCTGGAAGGGAACCGCGACGAAGCGGCCTTGTGAGTCGAACCACTGGTTGAAGGGTTGTGAGAGGTTGATGACTTTATTTCCGCCGTTCTTCGAGGTCAGGGTGATCTTCATGTTGTAGGTCGGTACGTTCTTCTTTGTGGATGTCGCGATGTTGACCTGTTTCGCGGGCGTGTAAGTCAAGGTATGTCCATATCCTGGGAGCACATGCAGCTAGCTGTTGAGAGGGCACGAAAGAAAGCAGAGTGGCCTTACCTTCTCGCCTGAGGGTGATGTGCCCTCATACACGGTGCCTGCCTCCTTCAACCAGATCCATAGCGTAAGAGCGCCGTTGAGGATCGAGTAGAGGACCACGGCGGCGGCCGTGTAGTACTTTGTGCTGTCGAAGCCGAGCTTATAATCCCAGAGGAAACATGCGCCCGCAATCAAAAATGCTGAGTAGCCGAGCGCGAGGCGGACATCGGTGAGCGCATGGGACTGGGTGAACTTGAGAGAGTTGAGGTAGTTGGGGAGAGCATCGTCCGAGGTATTCTTCAGGTCTGGGGGGAGGAGCTTGTGTTAGTGTGATGCGATAGCTAGGCCTAGCGCAGGGCCATAGAAGGGTGAAGGGAAGTGCATACCGGCCAGATTATGGACCGTAATTTTTTCGGAAGACATTTTGTCTACTTCAGTTTTCGGGATTCTTCTTTCGAGTAGACTTGACAGCTGTGCGTGAGGCGGGCAGGCGTGGAGTTGTGATAGTTTGGCTTGTAACCTCCAGCCTGGCTTTCGGAGCTAGGAGTCTAGGACAGCTTGGACCCTTGTGCGCAGTCCCGTCCGTGGGCAGAGGTGAAAGTGGAAGGTGGTCTTTCGGAAGCTCGGCGAAACAAGCACCCGAAGAAGCTCCTACTCGATACAGACATCCAACTCCACCAGATTACACTGAGGCAGGCGGAGCTCTCAACCACCTGGCTGCATCGCAACGACGAGCGCCGTTACCGTCTCTGACACACCATTGCCCGGCTCTAATCGTCAGACACAAGCCCAGAATGGCCCAAGTTCCGGTGCAGACGATCCATCGGGATCCCCAGCTCCTGTACGCAAAGTCCCGCCTTGCCTGTCCTCAGTTGCAACCGCGTATGCTGACCTGACAAACCCGACAGTTACTGGATCCTATTCCCGATCACGGTGGTCATGGTCTTGACCGGCATCCTGCGTCACTACGCCACGGTTCTGCTCGCCACCGCACCCAAGAAGCTCGACAAGCCCGCGCTCAAGGAGCAGCGCAGCCTGATGCATGGCGTCACGGTCCGCACCAACCACCACGTCCTGTCCAAGAAGTCCTTTGAGGCCCGCCGCGATGCGCTCGTCGCGGCGTACGAGTCCGGCGCGTACTTGAAGAACCCGGATCAGAAGGGCCAGCCGCCCGCGAATCCGCTTACCGACCCTGGCGCGATGGACGGGATGATGGGGATGATGAAGAATAACATGGCCATGATTATTCCCAACACCTTGATCATGAGCTGGATCAACGCCTTCTTCAGCGGATACGTCATTAGTATGTTTTGCATGATCAACATCAGGACTTTGTGCGGCTGCTGACTGTCTTAGTGAAACTACCCTTCCCTATCACCATCAAGTTCAAGAGCATGCTTCAGGCGGGTGTGGCGACCAAGGACATGGATCCCCGCTGGATGTCCAGTATCTCCTGGTACTTCCTCTGCATCTTTGGTCTGCAGTCTGTCTTCGTTTTCATCTTGGGAAGCGACAACGGTAAGCCTGAAACTATCTTAGCCTTGCCCTTCCAGCATACTGACATCATTAAGCTGCCAGCCAGATGGCCCAGCAAATGGGGCAGATGGGAGGTGCCGCTGGTGCCCCTCAGATGTTTGGACCCGGTGTCGACCCTGACAAACAATTCAAGGGCGAGGCGGAGAACATTGCCGTCGTCGATCACTACTCTGTTTTGGATGATGTGGAGTCAAGACTGCTTGCGGGTATCAAGTCATAGAATTGTAGAACAATACACAAAATCCGCGCCCATCCGTACGCCTCGGGGCCCTTTCCATGTCTGAATAACGCTTGTGAGATTTCAGGAGCCATCTGAAGGCTATTCGCCGCCCTGTCCGTCCCACCAGAGGCATACGCCGAGACCCTCCATGGCCATGGTGCCCTTCACCTTGTACGGCGGCTTTGGCGGAGCAGCCTCTTCGCCCTGGCTTGGTCCTGCAGGTGTCTGATCGTGCCACTCTTCATCGATGACCTGGAATCTGACCATTTCGTGATTATCATAGAAGAGTCTGTCGTCCTCAATGTTCCAGATCCATAGCTGCTCTGAGTGGTTGCTAGAGTCGTGTTAGTGACGCATCAAGGTGACAAGGCAGGTCTGGCGGCACGTACAACTCGGCACCTTCGGGAAGCTCATCAAAGGGGATGAAGATATCGTCAAAGAAGTCGGTTCTCAGGTTGATGCCGGCCGGCGTCGAACTTCTAATTCTTCCAATCATGACTTCGCCCTTGAAGGGTCTGAAGACGATGAGTCTGAACTCCACTGCCGCATTTGTTAAAGATGATAAAAAAAAAGTCTGATGGGCTTGAGCTCGTGGAATTACCATTGACGTTGACGAGGCCTGTGCCATGGCCGATGAGGCCCTCAGAAGTCCACAAAAGATCGTAGAGGCAGATGCAAAGACCAATTTTCTGTATGACCTTGTTGGCGTACTTCGCATTGATGTTGTCCTCAATGGCGGCTTTGCTCTTCTTGCGGAAGTCTTCTGGCGCGATTTCGACCAGATCCGCAATCTTGGTCTTGATTGGGTCCTTTGTGTTAGTGACACACTCAGGTGAAATTTGTGAGTTTTCGAGTCTTACTAGAATGAACATGTTGAGCGCTTTGTCTTCGAGACGGCGGATTGTAGACCAGAAAGATCCCGGGTAAATATATTATTGATCCGGTATCATCGTCCGTCCCCTCAACGCCTCTGGAGGGTCGTGTTTGGGTCTTTCAAGTCGTGGTTCAGTGTATTGTACCGGCGCTCAGTGAGATCGCAAAATCGGCAAAATCGCGGGGCGCTTTGGTCTTGGGAAGCAGATTGACTCTTACCGCCCTCTACGTTGAGTTTAGCCTTAGCGGTTGCAGGGTGCATGTGTATCCCTATGGCCCACCACGTTTTAGTGGCTCGAGGTCTGTCCAGGCGGCGCGCCTCTGTCGCAACCCGCTGGAATTGTTATTGCGGGACCCGAAATGACTGTAGGGCGACTCCGAAAGCTCAAGTCCTAGGGGCTCCACGCACTCGCCTCACCTTCGCGTCAGGTCAGGGAAACTGCGTCCAGCCGTCTCTTCCATCCTAGAGCCTTTCGCTTCCCTTCCTTCATCACCTCAATCTTTACAGGTCGGCCGCCTTTCTTCTTTTCTCAAACTGGTGCTCTCTGCATAGAACACGCTACTTTCGAAAAGGCAATACTGCTTTCTGCTACGTTGATCGAATTTTGAACCATCCCTGCTACTCTTGCAAATAAAGATTGTTGCACAAATCGTCAAGGTCGTTGCAATCGAACACTGCGTTTCCTGCACTTTTTCACGGTTCCTTTCTTCAAAACCCCCGAACGCTCTTTGGCAACTCGACTGCGAAGATAGTAAGAACGCGTCGTCGTCCTCGAGCCAACATGTCGGGCTACAACTACGGTCCCCCACCACCTCCGCCTCCGGCTGCCCAGGCTAGCCATCCTGGATATGGGCATCACGGCGGCGCTTACCAACAGCATTCACGAGGCGGAGGTTCCCATGCTGCCCGTGGCGGGCGTGCTGGTTATCCATCAAATGGTCGCCCAGAGTACCCCCCGGCCCATCAGCCTCAGTACGAATATCCCCGCCAGCAGCCATACCCTCAACATAGCTCAGGATATCCCGCCCAGCAGCAACAACCTGCTGGCAGCAACTACCCTCCTCAGCAGCAGTGGCATCAAGACCACGGACATGGCGCCGCCCAGCATGGCGCTCACGCTCCTACGCCTCTGTCGACTTCCAACTACCATCCGAACTACGCTCCCCAGGTCTACGCTCATCCTCAACACCCACAACATCCTCAGCCTCCATCTCACCAGCCAGCCTACGGGCCACAGCAGCCGCAACAACCACAGCAGCAACCCTACGCCCAACCGTATCCCGCTCCTGCACCGTATACCGCTGGCCAGCCGTGGGCTGGACACGAACCCCATGCTCAAGGTCCCTACGGCGCTGGTCGCGGCCGAGGCGGTTACGGAAACGATCGAGGCGGCTCCCGAGGTCCTAACATGGCCACGCCTGCTCCAGTAGCCTACGGTGGTGAAGGAGTTCACCATCAAGCGAATGGTGGATATGGCCAGCCGTATGCCGATCCACGCGCGCAATCCGTCCAATACCAAGCTCCACCTCAATATCCATATCATGCCCCTCCTCCGGCACCTCACGCAGCGATTCCTCCACAGGAGCCGTACTACAAACATGATGGACAGGCCGGTCGAGGTCGTGGTGGTCATCGTGGTGGCAACCCACGTGGCCGTGGCTCGTTTCACGGCAACGACAGGGGTCGTCATCGTCAACAGGGCAACAACAATCACAATCACAATCATAACAACCGACAAGACGGTGGATTCCACCACAAGCATGATAAGCACGACAATGCTGCCTCGGGTAAGAAGAAGAAGCGTAAGACTAACACCCTTGGTCTTACACCTGGCCAAGACTCGGAGTCGGAAGACGATGAGATGGAAGAGGAGACGCTTCGCAAGTTGATAGGAGCAGATGCATTACAGTAAGTCGGATGGCCATGTCAGATTTTGCTCTATCTAACCGTCTCGTAGGGTGACTGATGTCGCTTCATACATTGCCGAGCGGAAGAAGCGCTTCCCCACGGCTGCGCGTGTCAAGGCTAAGAAGTCTGCCGAGACCACGCAAGGAAGTGGCAATAAGATCCATTCCAGTCTGGAGAAGGAGGAGAATCTCGCCAGCAAGCTCAGGAGACAACTGGAAAAGGTTGAATCGTCTATCAAGCGCAAGCGTGAACAGCAAGACGAGGGCGATGAGATGAGAGACAGCCCCTCCATTGACATCAAGTCTGAAGACGATGAGCCAGAAGTCGCGTCAAGTCGTGTTCAGCCGGCCCCCCCTCCACCCCCTCCTGCCAAAAAAGCAGACATCTCAAAGCATTGCAAGTACTACTCTACGGGAGGTACTTGCGGCAAGAAGGGCAAGTGCCGCTTCGTACATGATCCTGCTGTTAGGGAGGCAGCCATGAAGGAGAGAGAGATGAACAATGGCCACCTCACCATCCAGCAGCGCTTGATCTTGAACGACAAGGACCAAGAGGACCTTACTGTTCTTCAATCAATTCAATATCTGCGGGAGAAAGGCCTGATGAAGCCTGAAGATCAGCCTAATGGCACCAACGGGCACACTGGGTCACAGACCTCCCATTCTCAGTCCCGCCAGCACCCCAGCAGTCTCCCTGCGGCACCTGCTTCTCTCCCAGCGCCGCCTATGAAGCATCACGGGCTTCCTCCCCACAAACCGCCTCCTTCTGCAGGCGGATCTACGGTTCGATACAAAGGCTGGAACTTGAGTGGATATGGGAACTCAGGTCTCAAGTCGGAAGATCTCCCATAGATGGCTACCATCAACGGCCAAAGCCGGAGTTTTACCGAAATACTCCAACTCTGCACTGCTTTCGCTTGAAGTGTGCTTCGGTTCTTTTTTGAGCGGTCTGCCTGAGTATGGCGACCTCGAATCATGCAACAGGTCTCTCGCCATGGCAGAGAAGTCGTCCTGATGCAGCGATTCGAACTAGCAGCGATGTTTATGTTTCATATTTGATCGAATTTTAAGCCACATCAAAGAAGTTGGGCGTGGAAAGAGCATGGTTAGGAGGATCACATCACCAATTTTATGCCAGCCCCCGTTTCCTTGATTTTCACCACACTCAGACGACTCCGACTTTGACATCTCGGTTTCTTTGTTTGCGTCGGTTACCTTCCAGGGCTTCATCTGCAAAGTTGCGATCCCAGATCGCGTGTAAGATCGTTTTATCAATTCAAAGGGGACGAGGCTGGAGACACGACGGCATGGCGCACCTTCTATTTACCAGTCTGATGAGTTCAAAACCGTCGGAGTTTCCGGCTTGAGGAAAGGGGCTGAGTAGCTCCATGAAATGGCTTTGAGTTATTCGCTTCGGAACTTTCCAGAGGAGTTTAGGACTGACTGTAGTCCGGTTTGGCTGTACCTGATACCTCAAGGAGGGCTTTGCATCGGGCTTATAGAACGGAAAACTGCAATGGGTTCACATTTCGGTGTCTTGGTGCAAATTCAATTTTAGTCAATAAAGAATAAATCTTACGTCTTGGAAACCTCGGTTCGTGGTGATTCAACGAAAGCTTTACGTGATTATGCTGTAAAGGTCTTATCTATGGACCTGCCAAGTCTCGCTTCTCGTGGGTTACAGAAAGGACTTGGTTGCCATGTTGAGATAAAAACTTTCAGGTTTGGCCAGTCAACAAATACAGACGTAATAACATTAGGCTAGTACTTGATGGTGGCCGAGGTATTATTGAGCCGTGGCACGTATCTACCTGTTCCCTGTGTGATGATTTACGAAAAGAGGCCAAAAGAGACTGGCCGTGGAGTGTAGTAATATCCCATGATAATAATGACAAATCAAACTTGAAGTTCAGAATGAACGCCTTCGCTAATGTGATGCTGAGCCGCGCCTGTACCGGTGCAAATACCTCAGTAGTGCCAGATCCAAAATCCCTATTGATAAAAGATGATGGGAGAAATTGGGTGATGGGGATGATTGGGCAAAAGAAAACCTAGCGTCGTCGCTGCTCTTCGTAGAATCTGCGCTTGCGCTCCTCCTTTTCGGCCTTGAGACGCTTCTCGAGCCGCTCCTGTTCGATATCCTCGCGGCGGGCCGCGCGCTCAGCCGCCGCTTCCTCGTCCCACACGTCATCCATGCCGGCCTCCATGTCTGAAGACCCATCAGAGTCGTAGTGGTACCGGGGGCCGCGATCGTCTTCCTCGTCTTCGTCGTACTCGATAAAGTCGTCGAATTCCTCCTCCTCTTCCTCGTCGTAACGTGAGCGTTTCGCGGAGCCGCCGTACCGCGGGGCGGGTCGGGAGTTGAGGAGAGCGCCTCCTGGTGCCGGCTTCTTCTTTGCCGAGGTAGCTCCGGGTTTCGGGCGGGCGGTGCCCGTATATCCTGTGGTAGCGACGGCGGCTTTCTTGAGCTTCTTTTGTTGCTCTTCGTCGGCGGCAGCCGCTCGTGCCCTTACGCCGGCCCTGGGGTCTCTCGCTCTGTCGGCAGTTCCGTTACGGCTGGCGCTTGATCCGATTGCACTGACCCCATTACGTGAAGGCGGAGCCGAAGACGGCCTTGAGGTACCCTGGAATTTCGACACTGGCCTCGCTGCGCCCTTAGGGTCCTTCTTGAAATCCTTCTTCATCTCCTCCCGCTCTTTCTTCGTAAACACCTTTTCCACCGGCTTGTGCTGAATCTTGCCGACTTGGCCCAGCTTGGTCTGAGCCTGTTGAGCCCGTGCCATGATCTCGGCGAAAGATCCCTTCTTTGGCGGTGCACCTTTCGGTGCCGCGGCAGGAGCTGACGGAGATGGTCGACTAGGCAGTGTCGATGTCACCCTAGACGTGCCCGAGCCATTCACCGGCCTGGCGCCGGAAGAGCTGGATTTGGCGGACGTCGTGCCATTTCCGACAGGCCTAGGCGCAGACGTGGACCGATCGGATGGTCGTCCGGCGCTGCCTCGATAGCCAGTGGTTGTTGTCGAAGACTTCTCCGCAGGCCGTGCGGGTCTCTGAGCATCTGCAGATCTGGGGGGTGCAGACGAGCTGGCACCGTTTGTGCTTGTTCGCGGAAGCTTGTTCGAGACGGTGCTGCGAAGGTCGTCGTCGGCTTTCCGTTTCGGGGGCGGGAGGGCTGGCCTCGATGGAGCTGGCGATGTGCTCTGTGACTTATCGCCACTTATTTGGGCGAGGAGATCTCCAATCTGTGAACCACCCGTCGTCAGCCCTGCCCCAGAAGTCGCTAAAACGTGTCGTCGCATCTCCAGAGCACTTACAGGCATGGTGACGGACTGCTAAAGCCAAATATCGTCAAGCAAGTGTCTATGTTGCTTGCAGCGGCCGTCAGGATGCATCAGGCGGACGCTTGAGTCATCAGTGTGGAAAGTACGAGAACTCAAGTTTCTGCGCTTCAGCGGCCCCCTCTCAAAAGACTGAACACGCGGGCGTGTCCGTCGGGTCTGGGAGACGAGAAACGGTAGAGAAAAAATGAGGAAAAATCGCGAAAAATAAGAAGGCGGTCGCGAAGCGCACAGCACAAACACCCGACGGTCGTTAAAATCGAAAGTTGGGTGTAGGGGACAAAAGGAAGTGGCGTTGGAGTCGGCAAGTTTATATATGTTGGCCTGGGGGGTGGAATCACTGGTACCGTCCTTCCAGTACCGTCCACCTATCTTAGGTTCCTTGGACTGTGGTCCAATCCGTTAGCCTATCCGGAAGCTGGAGTGGCTCCGATTCCGGTGGAGTGAGATCCACTGGGCCCTTGGCGCTTTGACGCTGGGCTCTCGGTCGATTTCTGTTGGTAGAATTCAGAAGGCTGTCAGTGGCCCACGGGCCGAGCAGATGTAGGGGGGTCTTGAGTGTGGCTGGAGAAGCCAAAGACAGGACAAGTGTGGCTTGTGAGGTTTTTAGTCGGCTATCCCAGCCACCGACCGCCCTCCCCGCCCTAAGGTAGGGTCCCGCACCCTCTGGCTCACAAAACGAAAAAAAAGTTCCATTTCCGACAACCATCCGAATCTCAACAACCACGCGAAAACCTCCCAAGACTCGAAGATTCAGTCTCCGCCCAACTTCGCGGTTAAATTGATTGACCTCTCGTGTTCTTTACGACAAACAGTGAGTTTTCCCCCTTCTTCTCTACGCTTGATCTCCATCTCGTCGCCAATCGTTCTTCATATTCTCGACGCCGGCGCAAAAAATAACGATCCCTCTTTTCTAACAATCGTTCGTCGCAGAAAATCATTCAAGATGAAGCACCTCGCCGCTTTCCTCCTCCTCGGCCTCGGTGGCAACACCTCCCCCTCTGCCAAGGATGTCAAGGCCGTCCTTGAGTCCGTCGGTATTGAGGCTGATGACGAGCGCCTGAACAAGCTCATCTCCGAGCTTGAGGGCAAGGACATCAACGAGGTTCGTTACGACTTTGATCGCGATAGGCGCAAAGGATGTAGATGCTAACAAGGTACACAGCTCATCGCTGAGGGCTCCAGCAAGCTTGCCTCTGTTCCCTCTGGTGGCGCTGGTGGTGCCGCCGCTGCTTCCGGCGGTGCTGCTGCCGGTGGTGCCGCTGAGGACGCCCCCAAGGAGGAGAAGGAGGAGGAGAAGGAGGAGTCCGACGAGGACATGGGATTCGGTCTCTTCGACTAAATACCCCTCTCACGCCCTCGCCTCATCGAAGAATATACGCAGCAATCGGCCGACGTTTTCACAAGTCATTGACATGGGGAAATCTCTCTTGGGTTGGGCTTCGGCACACGTTTGTGTAGGAACACCTGCTAGGTTCGGTCAAATAAAAAGCTCGCTGGTTCTTTGAACAATGTTGCCCGAAATGATTTATCGTGTGCTTCCCCCTGATTGACTAGTGAGTGAAAAAATGCATGTCAACTCGAGCTTTGAATGTTAGCGCTCTCGTCATAATGCTACGAAGCTCAAAGTCCGCTTCATGTGGGGCAACATGTTCGCGACAAGATGCACGTAAATCGGGCGCAACCATTTTTGAAAACCCAAGACCGAAAGCTGTGACTGGTCTCGCTCGGTATATCTTAAGCGAAAAGATACCTTGCCGCCTTGCATGGGGATTACATCAACTTAAAGATGGAAGGTAGGCTGCAGGCATTAGAGACTTGTTGTGGCCTCAGGCAAGACTCAGCGTCTAGTCCCAAGCTCAAATTCCATGTGCCCAACGATGAATGTGTCGCCTTACGCTTTGCTGTTCAGCCCATCGTTGCTCCGACAACAACATCCCCCGGTCTTGATTTCTCATTGGCCGACCCCTGCTAGCCCCAAATACTGGGAACGTCCTCAATTGACAAGGAATCGACACATCCCTCCGACATACAAGATGCTAGTGACGCGCCGCATAAACTAATTTCTCCTCCATTTGCAATCTTTCGGATCATGGGCACATTTGACACGTAAAACAGTGTTCAATCGCCAAAATCAATCCCTTTCTTTCTGGCGGAAGGTGTTTGGCCGTCGAGACGTGGAGATTCGCGCCACTAATTCCCAGCCCCCCGTTGCGCAAAATTGGAACAACAAACTATCCCACCAGCTCGAAATGTCGACAGCCTCTCCCACGCCGCTGGGCACCGCCGGAACCGGCCTGTCACGAAAAACGTCCGTACGACAAGGCCTCAGGAGGCTGCCCTCTCGTCCACATCTCAATCGAAGCGAATCCAACCCTGTTCATGCGACCGCCGCTGCACCCGCGCTCTCAAAAAAGGCAGACTCGCAGCAGTACGCCATGCACGATAGCTCCGATGACGAGATACCCGTGCCTATGAAGCTCAGTGCCCTCACCAAGGCACTTCTCAACGATGGAAGCGGCCCTGAACCGCAACGAGCAGCTTCACCGCCTAGAACACGTCGCCGCGTCAGTAACCTTGCCGCGTCTACGAGCTCTGCAACGGAGGAGAGAAGGTCCCTCCGATCGGGAAGTGCCCAAGCGTACGACACAAGGTCAACAAAACCCACGTCGCCGCTACAGAGCAGAGAGAATAGCCCTGTGCGGAAAAGAGTTGTGAGACTCAGCAATACGCCCAAAAGCCTTGGCCAGATGCGTCCCGCCAAGAGGAGGTCTACCTCGCTGTCCCGATCAACCAACCAACGTCCCCAATCTAGAAGTCGGCCAGAGAGCCGAAACCAATCCTCGGATGAGAAGAATGACCCGCCCCAAGATGTCAACACACCAGCCCAAGGTATTCGCGTCGTCCGGATTGCTGCTGGCTCGTCTGGCAATAGAAGTCGCCTCACCAACTCATCCAGTCATTCTAGGCGTTCAGGTTCCCACATGGAACAGGACCACCCGGAGGAGCCATTCACAGTAGCACGCCACGCCGCCGGTGTTAACCCTGGCAGTGTGTCCCGACAAGCCTCCAATGCTGGAAGAACCACCAAGGCTGAGGACAATCTCGCACTGCAGGGCTCAATGCGCGTCAAGCGAGTAGGCAAGATTCCTGGAAGCTTCTTGAGCGGCCCCGCTCGACGTGGGCGCAGAAGGCAGAGTGAGGAGGAGGCGGAGGCTAATGGCGATGGCGATGGCGAGGGTCTGATCTCGAGCCAATATCACGATGGACACGGCGCAGACATGGAGAACGACGTGGCATCATCCTTCTATGGCAACGGCAGACAAATGTCATCAGGCAGTCCAGTCGCATTGAGCGATCCTTCCAGAGCAACGCATCGCAGGCCTACGTCGTATGCTGAACCACCGGCCCCTTCTTCTGCGCGCCATTCTCCCCAAGAAAGAGACGAGCCAGAAGAGATTCATTACAGGTTGCCTGCGCCGCGCCCTCAAGTTCCCTCCTCCCACGATCAGGAGAATGAACCAGTGTCTATAGTACGAAGTACGAGGCCTACCGCCATCAAGCCTGCCGAAATGGTCATGGAAAAAGTAGTCAGGCGTTCGATCAACCCCGAGGCTGCTCAACAAAGACCCGCGGCATCTCCTGAGCGCAAGCCTCTGGCTTCCCTGGCCAACAACACTCCGCGCCGAGCCGCTCCTCCGCCTCCGCCTAAGATGTCTGTTCTTGATGCTGCCACCACATCCGCAGGCGCAGCGACAACTACTCAAGGCAAGCAAAGGCGAAATATCCTCCGTGTCAACGGAAAGTCCTACACAAGGCTCGACTGTCTGGGCCGGGGCGGTAGCGCTAAGGTCTACCGTGTTACTGCCGAAAACGGAGCAATGTTTGCACTGAAAAGAGTATCGCTGGAGAATGCGGACGAGTTGACCGTCCGGGGCTACAAGGGCGAAATCGACCTACTTGGCAAGCTGAGAGGCAATGAACGAGTCATCAACCTTTTCGACTACGAGATGAACAGTGAAAAGAAAATGCTCACTTTAGTAAGTCATCCTCCGTTGGATCGTGGTGGCATGGCTAACTCGTACTCAGCTTATGGAAATGGGCGAATTGGATCTCCACACCCTTCTCAGGAGTCGCCAAAATCCCGAATCGCCTAAATTCGATTCGGTCTTGGTCCGCTTCTACTGGAAAGAAATGCTGGAGTGCCTGCAATCGGTACACCAGTCCGAAATCGTGCACTCCGATCTCAAACCAGCCAATTTCGTTCTTGTCAAGGGTCGCTTGAAACTCATCGATTTCGGTATTGCCAATGCAATTCGAACAGATGAGACTGTCAACGTTCACCGCGAAACGCAAGTGGGCACACCGAATTACATGTCGCCCGAGTCGCTCCTAGATTCCAATGCGCCTCGAGGCGGCCGAGTTCCTGGACGACCCAAGCTGATGAAAGTTGGAAAGCCGAGCGATGTCTGGTCTCTCGGGTGTATTCTGTACCAACTGGTCTACGGAATGCCTCCCTTTGGCCACATCAGCAATCAAATGGCAAAGTGCCAAGCCATCATCAACTGGGACCACGACATTGAATTCCCGTCCAGGGCCATGGGTGGAGTTCCAGTACCTCCTTCTCTGCTGCGAACCTTGAGGCGGTGTCTCAACCGTGACGTCGACATGCGACCTTCATGTGAAGAACTCCTTCACGAGACCGATCCTTTCCTATACCCCAATGAGATGAGCGAAAAGGCGCTTCCCATTGACGAAGAGCTGCTTGGTAGAATCATCCAGAGCGTTGTCTCAAGGTGTCGAGAACGCATGCCGACAGATGCGGAGGCCATGTCTGTGTGGCCGTCGGCTTACTGGACCAGCGTCAAAAAAGCAACGAATCCAAGCAGATGATGAAAGCGTATGAGCATTGTTGTTGGATCAGGCGTCATGGAGACATTACTTGGGTTTAATGATCATCGGAATATCCATAGCTCGGAGTTTCTTGGGCTGTTTGTTTTACTTCTTGTTCAACTGCTTCGTGCAGTTTCTTCCCCACCACTGTTTTCAATATTGATTCCCTAGGCTTCGGCCTTCCCCCATGATTGGGCACGTTTTTTCTGGAGACGCAGACCTAGACAATGCGTCTTATCAATTGTACTACAGCCTCTTGGCTTCAACATTTTCGGCGACCATCAAAGTCCCCAATCCCATATGACGTGAATGTATTTATTTGTCTATTGGTACAGCCCCGACGGGGAACAATACAAGGACATGAAATCATACGATCCATGGCCTACTATTCCTGATTCATACTCGAACAAGCTTGCACACCCCCCAGCCCTGCCTCTTAAGCCTCAATCTCCTCAGGCGCATTGATCTTAAGCTCGCTAATCGTCAGCATTGTGTAGCGGTGCTTGCTCTTGACCGTCTTCACTTTCCGCTGCCTCCTTTTCGTCTTCTCCTTCATTCTCATCGGCTCGCTCTCCGTGCCCGTCACCACGGCACGGCACTCGTATACCCGCTCGTCGATGAAGGGTGAGCCCTTGAGGGTGTAATCTCTGCTACCGATGACCGAGGCACGGTTGAGGCGGAGGACGTCGCCAGGCACGACGCCAGGCATCTTGAAGGGCAGGCGGACGCTATCGCCGGGCTGGACGAGGTACGGGCGTCCATGGATGTGGAAGGTGATGTAGTGGTTGGGCTGGGCCGCTAGGAAGGGCAGCGCCGCCTGCACGGATTCGGAGATCGGGATCGTTGCGGACGGCGTCGACGTCTGGGCGGCGCCGGCGGCGGCCTGTTGTGCTATTGAGGAGGCTTGCGCGCCGACGGGAGGCGCATCTTGTGCGGCTGCGGCGGGCTCAATGATGGGTGCCGTGGAGTTGAAGCGGCGGGCGTGGATCGGGAGGAGGAAGGTCGGCGGGAGGCGCGTGATGGGTGTCCTGAGCTCCAGGACGGAGCGCAGCAATGTGCGACTCATCTTTTGATTGATGAGGGTTTGAAATCTTTTGTTGTCGTTGGACAGAGAGACAGTCGGACCTCGTTTGTCGGTCCAATGGCTGGTCTCTCACGTTCGTCGACTTTAGCTTTCTGCGCGACTGGGACCCGGTCAACACGAAGCTTCAAAAAAGTTCGGATAGACCTGGAGTGCAGTTCCTCTGGGTGCTCGGAAAATATGTTGCTCCGCTGATGCAAGCAGGGATGTTGGCGGCTGGACCTCGAATTTTGGGGTCGGACCCCACATCGCTATCGATATGGGATTTTTTTTTGGCTACCCGCCACTTCGACGGACGACGACCCTGAGGAGCTTCGCCGACATCAACACTACGGACGACTAGACTTCGTCCAGATCAGTAACACCATCCTGTAAAATCGAAGTCGCTACGGGCGTAAATCACTCAAGATGCCTCAGGTGAGTAGCTCTCCCATTCGCAGCTCTCTATTCTTACCTGTTGTACTAACAAATCCGCGAACAGAACGAGGTACGACACGCCCTCAGAAGGGCCTCTCCATCTCCCAATCTCGGCGCCCGCTAACGAAGAAATTATAGTATATGGAGAGATGGCGCAAGCTTCATGGTCGGAGGTTAGAATCTCGAAATCAACCAGGAACTTTGACGAGGGGAGGGCTGACATCCGACTTTTCTCAGACTCGATCACGAGGAGAAGGCCCGCAAGAAGGAGGCTCGTGAGGGCCACAAGGCGTCCAAGGATGCGCAGAACCTGCGCGGTCTCCGCGCCAAGCTTCACGCGAAGAAGCGCCACAACGAGAAGATCCAGATGCGCAAGCAGATCAAGGCTCACGAGGAGCGCAACGTCAAGACCAACGACGAGAAGGAGCCATCCGAGCCCATGCCCGCCTACCTGCTCGACCGAAACAACCCGAGCAACGCCAAGGCCATTTCTTCCCAGATCAAGAACAAGCGCGCCGAAAAGGCTGCCCGGTTCCAGGTTCCTTTGCCCAAGGTGAAGGGCATCTCTGAAGAGGAGATGTTCAAGGTTATCTCGACCGGAAAGAAGACGCACCAAAAGTCCTGGAAGCGTATGATTACGAAGCCAACTTTTGTTGGGCCCAACTTCACCCGGAGAGATCCCAAGCACGAACGGTAATCATTCCTACGCATTCGGCGCCAGCTTGGCAGTTTGAGGATCTTTGCTAACGAGGTGCTTTTCCAAAATCAGATTCATCCGTCCTATGGGGTACGTGACCGGAAGCGCTCTGTCTCCTCCTCCGTCTTACTGACAATGATCTCTAGTCTGCGTTACAAGCACGCGCACGTGTGCCACCCGGAACTCAACGTAACCGTAAAACTGCCAATCTTGGGAGTCAAGAAGAACCCTCAGAACCCTCTTTACACGAACCTGGGTGTCCTCACGAAAGGAACTGTGCTGGAAGTAAACGTTTCTGACATGGGCCTTACGACAGCGAGCGGCAAAGTGGTTTGGGGGCGATACGCCCAGGTGACGAATTCACCGGTAAGTGAAATTCCATCGAAAAGCGCGGCTATTTTGCTATTTCGATTGCTTCGTTTGGCTGCTTGGACGAGCCGGTCGTGGCACAGTGTCAACTTTGTAAGACGAGAAGCTAACGCACGGTATTCTTCAGGAGAACGACGGCTGCGTAAACGCAGTCCTGCTCGTTTAGATGGAAACAGGAAAAAAAAGTCAAGGCTATCGCGCAAGGAGTGTCACATAATTGCATCGGGGCACAGCAGGGACGCCGTGCCTCTATCGAAACGTGGAGCGGAAAAGCCTATGAGGTAGTGGTACTTGGGGCAATCGAGTCCCAGCTGGCGTTAAGGCGTTCTGTCACCTCGTGTAAGGGGGGAATGGGTGGATGCCCGTGAGTGACAATATGAAAAAATTTCAACCTAGGTAGATGAAACAAGATTCCCATTTGTAGACTGGCAAAGGATGACTTGAGTGACGAGGATGACTGCAAGGTATTCGCTGCTTGGGCTTTTTTAAAATAGGCCCTTTATTACCCACGACCAGCCAGCTTGATACCTAGGTATCACTCCCCTCAGCTCAAAATGGATTGGCCCTCCAAGGTTTCCACCGATACAGACGCAAATTCCTCCCGCAGATCAAATCTTGCATTGAATAGAACCGCATCATAGAAATTCTTCTATATGGACAGTTATCGAGTTTCAAGCGATGCTTGCGACGAGGCACCGGTATCGAGGTCCAGGCTTCCATGGCGAGAGAACACGTTCTGGTCCGTCGAGTGGCCTACAGTCGAGGAGACGGGTAGTCAAGGGTGTTTGGTTTCCAGAGTGTAAATAAGTATAGCGACGATGGGAAAGCAGGAAACAAGGAATAGCAAAACAGAAACAAAAATGAGCCACCTGTGGCTTTACGTAGGGTCACCAAATTCGAGCTCGCATTCGCTTGCCGAAACCAGGCATTCAACCATCCACCACTAGGGCCATATACACTTCAAGCGCCGCTCATGCCTTTCCCTTCACTTTAGTTGCCTATTAGGGGTTCTCTCGCTTGAAATTAGCCCAGGCGACGGCTTTTGAGTCCTGAGAGTATTCACAAGGCAGGCATTCGATGGGTCTCCTGGAGAGTGGATTTTAGTCGCACCTGATAATTCACAGAGAGACCTGCAAAGGCAAGCGTTACACTACAGACCATCAGGATCGAGTAAGCTTTGCATACAAATGCTTCCTCTCAGTGGCAAGATACATCTCCGAGTTCTTCTATACCATAACTTGGAGCCTCTACAGCAGGCGTTCTAGTTCAGAGACTAGTCCAGACCTAGTCTGAGGTCTTTCGCTGAGACGCAATCTCACCAGACGTCACTGTGTCGAAAAGAACATGCTTTCTATGGCGCCAATGCCAATATCAGAATTTTTCCACTACAAGCATGTAAAGCAAGGCAAGGTGCCAGTATTTGATTCAGAATGTTGTCTCTCATTGGACTTTGATTTGTTTGGGATATATCCTTCAATACCTATCTTCCTCTCGATCCCTTCCCTTGGATTCGAACAAAGCAACAAAGATTGGCATGTGTGTGTAATGCGACCCGAACAGTTGAAAAAATGAAACAATCCGTCCCGTGTTCCCCGGTTTGTGACGAACGCAAAAAGAAAAGAGCAAAAAGTCAAGGAGACAAAGTTTTCAAGGGAAGTAGAAGAAGCTCCCTTGAAAGGCCTTAAAACGGAAAATAATTGCGAACCCTGATTCCTCACACACATCCCTTGAAGATCCCGAACTGAGAGGGAGTTGGGTTATCCGCTCTTTCCAGTTTGACCCCAAAAACGCCGAAAATAAAAACAAGTGACCACGAGTAAGAAGGGAAGAGATTTAAACTATCATTACTTTGATGATGTGGTGGTTCGAACAATACTGACGGTGAAGAAGAGCAAAAGCCACCTGAGCTTGGGAGAAAAAGTCGGAAATTGCTCTGGGCTGCGAAGACTTGAACAGGAGCGCCGAAACAGAGATGAAAAGGAGGGCTCGTTCAAGAGCTTTGGGTTAAGCGACCGTCGGCTTGGACGGATCCAGGTAATGCTGTGGCGATGCAAGGGAATTCTCCGTAACTGAAATGATAAGCCCGCCTCGTGAGGCTGAGAAGGATGTGCTTGTCAACGCCGTACTTTTTGATGTGGCTGTTATTGCTGTCATGCGGAGAGAGAATCGTTCTATGTTCTTCTCCGGTTTCATGTCGTAACTTTCGTTGCTGTGAAAGAGATACGCAATCTTCGTGTATGAATGCATTCGAGTGTTGAGAGCAAGCATGGCGGGTATAGTAGACTAGGTATTTAGCCGAGCTTTCGGAAGCCTTCGACAGTAAGCATCGGGACTTCCACATCGCTGAGGCCGAGAACGCCCTCATCGCGTCTGCGGTCGACGAAGCCGTTGCATTCGGCAACGACGATGCTCCACTCGGCCAAAGCACGACCGGCGTAAACGGCGCGCTTGACGTAAATTCCCGTTGGGCGAAGGGGTTGTGTAAGGGGCTCGGGGCCGGTCCTACGACTTCCGGACTTGGACAGGTGAGGCCGTTGCTGAGCCTGGAGCACGGCATGAGCCTGGGCCATGGCCTTGGATTGCGGGGGTTGGGGCGCAGACTCCGACGGCTGCTGCGCCTCCTCCTCGGTCTTGCTCTCGGTAGGCGATGAGGCCGTTGATGAGTCGGAAGACACGGATGAAGCAGATGACTTCTCTGCACTTTCGAAGTCGAAGGTCATCAGCTCCACGTTCGGGTTGTTCTCAAAGTCGAACTTATTGCTGAGCCTGCGCACGAGAGAGGATGACGACACCGCAGTGACCGAAGACTTGCGCTCGAGGGTAGGGGAGGCGAGAGGACTGGCGTTCTTGGCTTCGTCGACGAGGCCCTTCTTCTTAGAGCCAGAGACACACCGTGTGGGATCGGGAAGACCAGCAGCAGGTGGAGGAGGGGTGCTGCCGCTTCTCGAACGGGAAGTGACCCAGGCCTGCGCCGGGGCGGGAAGGCGTGGGCGAGTAAGGATGCGATCGCGAGGCTGGGTGACGGCAGGAGGCTGCCAGGTCAGCGTGAACTTGAACACGAACTTCTGCTCCATAAAGATCGGCGAGGTGCCCGGCGAGCTGCCGTCAGACGACGTCGTGACAGCTGAGGCCGATGAAGTGGAAATCTTGGGAGGCAGAGGCGGGCCTCCTTGACGGCGTTTGGAAAGAGTGGCGGACTTGGACGACGTCGTTTCCTTGCGCGAGGACTCATTATCCTCGCCATCTGAACCGTTACCACCCAAAGACAGCACCTTGCCAAGCAGAGACCAGCGCTTCTTGCTGTTATCAGGCTTGGCAACCTCCTTAGTTTCTGTCGCCGGCGTTGATGACATGACTCCCTCGCCATTGACAATCTTGGAGAACGAGTCGAAAGGCTGGTTGAAGTAGCCTGGCTGCGGAATGTTCACTTCCGTACGGATAATCATGAACTTCTTGCCCGGCGTGGGGAGGCATGGTGATGTCGAGGGCGGCAGCCTTCCTGCGGCATCGGCGGCGTTGCGAAGGAAGAGGTAGTGGGCCCAGACGGTCTTCAGTCTTGCTGCGGCAACAAGGAAGATTTCACTGTGAATGTCAGTAAGTCTTGTTGACTTGCGGGATATGGCACAACTCACGCATCAACTTCGTTCGCGCTGCCGCCGTCACGACAGATACGCCAGCAGAGCAGGCGCATGTAGTAGCCGCGCACCATTGGGCACCAGTGGTTGAAGTAGGTGTCGAACGTCTCCTCGGAAAGCAGCCAGTCCAGACACAAAGCCTTCTTCCGTACGGGATTTGCCGTGACTGCTTCCCAGGTCGAGAAGATGAAGGACAGGAGCCGAACTTCCGTCATAGCGTTGTCGGAGATGAGCATCTTTCTGCAGACATTGAGCCAAAAAGACCAGTCGATACTCTTGGCGATATTCGGGTTCTCGAGATCGTCGAGCTGGTCGTAAGCCACCAGTGCCTCTTCCAAGAAATCACAGAGCGTGAACACGGCGCTGTGGTCGAAAGCGGATACGCGGCGGGTCGCAGCACGAGTCACAGAGAGGAAGGCTTCGGCAAAGGTTCGTCTCGCGGCAGCAATGACTGGTAACGATTCGCCCAGAATATCCTTCAACAACACGATGAGGCGGTTCTCGGCCATGTTCTTCAACAAGTTCCCTGGGATTGTCATCGCGGTCGCAGCAGCATCGGCGCCGTAAAATGAATCTGTCGGCATGGGCGGGTTGTAAATAGCGTCGACTTCGGCCTGGCGGTGGATCGTGGACTCGATACACGCGAGGATCTGGGCCTGTACCAGTATGAAACCTGGCGACCGCGCCTTCTCAAGCAGAGGGAGGCCTTCGGGCATGAACTCCTCAGATAGAATGTGGTAGTACTTGCAGAAGATGAAAAACAAGTCAGTATCACCACCACGCCATCGCGTCACCCAGGGGCTAAACCAAGGGATCCTCGCCGCCATCACGGAAAGTTTCACTCGTTCCTTGAAGCGAGCACTGATTGTCTTTTGCGATTGCCAGCCCAATACGCCCACATTAGGTGGGAACAGGGCCATGATGTCCTCGCTCTCGCCGCCATTCTTTTTGGGCAGTCCAAACTCGTCAGCCGTCCTTCGAATGAGCTCAGGCCGCAAATCCCACAATCGCACGAGAATCTCGGCCACAGACGGGCAGAAAAAGAAGGCGTATGCGCACGCCTTACCGCACCAATTGACGAGACTGAGAGGTGCGTGTCGAAGCGACATCTTTTCCACCACAATTTGCATCTGCTTCATGAGGTTGCTCACAAACATGGTCCGCACATTGTGCTCGGCGGATTCGGCGAGGAAAGCTTGGCTCGATGCCTGTGATGAGTCTGCTGTGGACTGGGTCCCCGATCGCGGTCGGACGCGTTCGTTTGGTGAGCGATCCACCAACGACATGAAGTACGTCGTCGTCTGTCGCCATTCTGGTCTCATCATCAGCATCGTCAAAGCCTCCAGCAAAACCGGCCGATCAACGCCTGGGAGCTGCTGGCCCTGGCCGTCCAGCATATCCAGCAAACCAGTCCACCACTTGTTCAGCACAATGGCCCTCCGCTCAACATCTTCCAGAATGAGTCCCTTGTTGGTGATGTGGTTCATATAGGTCCGCAAAAATGGCAACAATGTAACACGCACAGAGTGCATGCGCTGGGCCATGGTTTTGGTGGCGAAGCTTCCACTCTCGGTGTCGAGCGACCGGAAAACCGACCAGATGGTATCCTTGTTGGCTGACATTTCGCTCGTCAGAGACTCGTCTGTTGCTGTTGTTTGGGATTCGGCGAACGAAGCTGGTTTCGACTCGGGCTTTTTGATCTTATTACTATTATTGTTGCTGTTGTTTTTGGTCTTCTTGCTGGGCTGATCGCTCTCAACAGCAGATTTGGGCGGGGGCAAGCTTAGTGATGATGGGGGCAAAGCATTTGTATCGATCTCGTTGTTTGATCCAAGGGTAATGAGCATGCTTTTCGGTCGCTGCTTAATCTTTGTCAAGAAAGTGCTGGTTCTGTTCAGGGTGCGTGCAGGCTTTAATGATTCGGCACTCTTTGAAGCGGCAGTCTCTGTGTCGACTAGCATAGATACTGGCCTCTTGCGGGTCGAGTCCACACCCTTGATGTTCTCGTTACTCGGGGCCCTGCTTCGGGAAGGGCGAGAAGGCGGTGGAGCTGGAGGGTCTGGATTTCGCTTCGGGGACGGGGAACGGGATGTGGACATCCATGACTTCTTCGCAAAGGTAGCAAAACTCTCCGAGACCGTCCTGGGGCGTTCTGGCTCGAGAGGTCGTGTCGGCGGTGTCGGTGCTACGGGGGCGGCAGACGTCGCAGCAAGAGGTGCAGTGCTCACGTGGTCTCCGGCATGAGTACTGGGTCTTTCGGGCATGGCGGGTCGTTCGGGCACCGGCGGCTCCTTGAACTTTGACGGCGATCTAGATGTTGGTAGCCAAGATTTACGACGCTCCATCAATGAAGCCCTCCTGCCCCTCTTCTGCAGCTTCTCGGCATCTTTGTCCTTTTCCTTTTGCTTTCCATCTCTCGTGTTCTCCTTGTCCTCCTCTTTTGGAGGTTTTAACAACATGGCCGGGTTTGGTCGTGGCGCGGCTGCTGCGGCTGCGGCCGCCTGCTCTTTAGCAGCAGCTTCCTTGGACTTGCCGTCGAGGTAGAGGTTGGTGTTGAACTCGGGAAGGGTGTCAAATGAGGGAAGCTCGAATGCAGCTCGTCCCTGCACGCTCGAGCCTTTCTGCTGTGTGGGAGCTGTTGTTGTTGAAATTGTAGACGCTGCTGAGGCGTTGTTACGGTCGTCGGAGGTATGGGATCGGTGTAGGTAAGAACCATTAACTGGTTGGACAACGGCCGGAGCCATCGTCAGCGTCGGGCCTTTCATCTCATGGCAAGTCGCACCAACACAATTAGAGAGGATTCCTCTGCCAGTACACACTGGTACAGAGACAGAGACAGAGCAGCAGGTGCAGGTGTCGGTGCCCGTGCCGAGCTCTGGAGGGCTGTTATTTGCGATCGCGCGGGCAACAGTGACCTAGAGCATGCAGTTGCGACTAGGAATGCAATGTACGAGGGTCGATTTGGGTTGGGTAAGGGAGGACGGCCGGAATGCTCGGTGTGTCACGGTGGCACGACGTCTGCAGTCTCCCAAGTTAAGGTATGTAGTAAGGCGGCCTTGTGAGATAAGGTGTGGTAGAGTCAAGTTAAGGAGTTCCCCCTCAATTGGACATGACAAAAAAAAACCTGGGGTGTGTACAGGCAAGGAAAGGTGTTTCTTTGGTTTTGGGTTTGTCGGCGATCGGTATGGTAAGGTATGCTCTGGGCCGGCAGAGGGAGGGAGAAAAAGATACAAGGCGGCAAGTGGACGGGAGGGTTCGTTCGTTGAGGGTGGGCGATCCAGGGTGTGGATAATGAGATATGAATAGTATCCGTTCGGGGTCCGTAGGAATAAACCGTTCAGGTTCTCGAGACAAGAAGGAACAATAGCGGCGGAGCCGTAAAACGAGCGAAAAAGGAACGAACGACTGGTGGTGAGGCGAGGCAACCAGCTGCTTCTCTTGCGTCCCTTCTCAGGTATAAACCTTGATCTGGGTCTGTCTGGGTCTAGGTCTTGTTACTCGGTGGTGGTTGTGGTTGTGCTGGTGGTGGTTGAGCGGGTTGTCTGGGTTTTTGCTTTCCTGGTTCGTTGCAAGGTCCAATCCAGCGGCAGCGTCGTCGGGGATCAACTGTCGACGCAAGGACAACGCAAAAAGAGGAGGCTGCTGTGTATCCGTACGGAGTACTGTGTGTAGCAGTGTACACGGAGAAATCCCAAGGTCGAGCGAGGGTGTCTGAGCAGCGAGCAGGACTGGGAAATCTGAAAGTTGGTGCAGCCGCAGCGGGAGGTGACGGTCGGGGTGAAGGGTTCCCTGTCCAAGACTGGAGCTGGAACGTTTCAAAGTGAGAGAGGGCGATAAATAGCGGAGCTGGGAATATTATGACGGCCTCCACCTTTTTTTCTTGTCGCCAGGGAACGCGCGCTGTTGCTCTGATGCGACAGGAGAGAAAAGACGGTAGATGCTAAGATGATGCAAATTAAACGCCTTTCCGGTCACCGGGCGAGACAAGGAAGCTTGTTGGGGGAGGAGGAGGAGACGGGGAAAGAATTGTGCAAGAGGGTCTTGGACTCGATGGATCGGCCGATATTCAATGTCTCAAGAGGCAAATGACACCAAAAAAATAACGAGAGAAAGCTGACAGCCTGGTAGGCAGAGTGACAGTAGGCAAGGTAGCGAGAGTGGATTGGTAAGAGTCGTGCGTTTGCCCAAGGTACGGTAGCGAAAGGGATGACGAGATGTCAGAATGATCTTTGGAAGGAAGGATAGGCACACAAGGGAAAGCTTCAAGGTCCAAGGCAGAAAGAGCGAGAGAGAGAGAAGTACAGGGACGGATCGAACAATCGGGAAACGGGAACACGACGGACGGGGGAGGTACGGGGGGGTACGGGGGTAGCGGCCACAGACGGAGGAGACGTAGACGCAGAGATGCAGCAAGTAAGTACCCTCGCGAGTAACAAGTAGCGAGTAGCAGTAATAATAGAAACCAGGAGCGCACATAATACGTCAGTGGGAATCAGGTATTAGCAACTGGAGTAGTAATATTACTCCCTCTATGCCACATACAACGTGCCTTACGTAGTAGTCGCTGGGAAAGTGAGGTGAGGATCCGGACTAAAGGTACATCACCGTACTTGTACGCAGTACGAGGCAGAAGAAGTGCCATGTACTGTACCTGCCTCGTCTTGGCATTGGTCTTTTTCGATAAGTCTCTTGCTCTTATTCTCATTCGTCCTAGATCATGATGAAGTATGCTTGCCTCTCTGATTTAATCGGAAGAGGCAGACGAAGAAAGACGAAGAATATCCCGCTAAGCCACCAGATTCTAATACACACGAGAAGGTACGGGCAGCCCAATGTCAGATTCAATTTCGTTCAAATCCATCAGATTGGTCCGCCTCATGTGCAAAGATCCTTAGAATTGAGACGGTCAGCTTTCCCGCCGCGGCGCCGCCCTCCCTAAGGCACACACAGACGCCGCACCCTGCCTAAAGCAGCTCGGCAGCACAGCGGCACTTTAAGGGAAAAAAAAATCAGGAGAAATAAACGTTAGATCGCCTCCCGTCCGGTCTGATGTAGGAGAATAAAAAAAAACAAAAACGGACTAATGCAATTCACTCCCTTTTTTCCCTTCCCGCGCGAAATGTTTGAACGCGTGTGAGATGTGCGGCCGTGCAACACTTCCGTCGCCAAAATACCTGACCAAAAAAAAAAGTAAAGGTGTTCATCAATGTACCTGTACATGTGCCAACAAAAGCCCAACCTCCTCCCTTCCCGTATCTCTACGGACTACGGTACGGATAACAGGATGGATCGAAGCTAAACGGGGTGACGAGGGGAGGGGCTCCTCTCTTTTGGCGCGTTGGATCATGGATTCCATGGTCCACGGATGGGTTTGACGGGGTGGATGATCGCCGCAACGCCAGCGCCAGCGGGGATTAATACGAACGAGGGTACCCGCCTTTTCCCTCCCCTTTCTACCAGTGCCGTCCCAGGAAAATCAGAGACAGCTAGAAAAAGACAAGAAAACCTGCCTTGGCCCACGGCAGCTCTGCTGGCCGAGAGAGACACGAGATGCCTGCAAGGAGCGGGCGGGGAGGAGAAGCTGCTCGTTCATTATGTGCCTGTGATCAGTGTTCCCGTACTCGTACCAACTCGTACTGGAAACGCCCTCCCATTGTTCCGACTTTTGTTCAACAGCACATGTGTCCAGCTGTTCAAACGAGCCGCTAGTCATTGTGCACATTCCGACCAGCACGTACCTTGAGCATGATACCGCATCTCCGAGTCTCTAGACCCTATGAAGTATCAGTAGGAGACGCGCTTTTACTCTCTCTCAAACGCACCCAATCCCCTTCGCGACGAACTCGAGGGACCGAACTGACCTGAGTCTGAGACCAGTGCGCGCTCAATCCTCCCACTACACCACGTCAGTCGTCGTTGAAGTGTTAGAGGGGAGAGGGGGATCTACCCGCGGGACGGATGGCTTGTCTTTCAAGCTTGTTCTACGTGTCCGCCCCCTTCAGGACTGCCCCTGGCTAAGACTAAAGCGTTCACGCTTCGGCGGCCGGTCCCATCGGCTCTTCACTCAGCGGTGTCTCACCGATCGAGAGGGGATTCGTCCAGCGTTTTCTTCCGTTTTTTCTTCTTCCTTCTTTCTCTTTCGTGCTAGCATTCACGAGAGCGGTACGGCGTTTTAGTGGGAAGGCGCAGAGCTAGCAGCTGCTGTCCAACTCTCAACATTGGCATTGACAGTGAGAAAAAGCCCCTGAGTTAGTAATATGATCGGTACGCACAGAACATTCTGAATAAATGTGTCGAACGGACGGGCGTGGTGCGAGTCGCGCGTTCTGCATGATAGCCTTGATAGCTGACATCTGCAAACGCTCGACCGTCAAGACAAACTTCCCCCGACCCTCTCCAAGTCTCTCTCAGGGCGCCAAGTTCTGACAAAGTGTTCGGGCGATTTTCGTCTGGCCTTGTCCTGGGGCCTCCTGGCTCAGCGCACAACAAGGCGAGGGAGCCAACACCTGAGGGAGATCAAACGAGTCGACCGTTGCTTGACCCGCTTCGCTTCATCGGTACTCGGCAGGGTACCGTGGACGCTGGAACAGAGCGCCGCAAGTATCACGACTCGCAACACTTCGGGATGGGCGCATGGCGTGCGTGGGGGCTCTCTCTCCAGCCCACCGTGCCATCCTGCTGTAATTCGGCCGATATTGAAGCGCTGCTGCAGCTGCATGTGCGCATCTGCAGCCAGATGAAAGGGCCCTGCAGGCTGCAGGCAGGAAGATAATGGCGGCAGTTCCAACTTCCAAGATGTATCTGTCCATGGCGGGCAATTGGCAAGTGTGAGAGTCGCCTGACAAGATGTCCGATTCGGGTTTGATCATGTTCCCGCGCATCCGACCAATTTACACTTTGTGCATTCCCACTAGTGAAAGCGCCTTGAGCATCGAGGGTAACGGCGGTAATGAAATTGTACGCCCCGTTCGACTCAAAGTTCCGCTTCTGGCGTTTGCCAACGCGCCACATTATTCCCATCTTGGGAGTTGTGGCTGTTTGGCGGCCCATATTCGAGTAGCCAGGCGCGCGTCACCGGTACGCAAGGGCCAGTAATTCCCAGTGTTCCCATTGTCCTTTCAGCTGTGCAGGGCCGTCGCCGTTGGAATTCGCGGGAGGTTATCCCGTGCTCCAAAGCACAAAAAGACAAAAACTTTGTTCTCCCTCCACATGAACGGTAAGTCGGGAAGAATGAAAGTGTCTCGGCTCATAATGCTCAAGTACCGTCTCGTGCCATCGTCATACGCCGGTGGCTTGCGTGCTTGCTTCGCCGGTATACATCGATCTACACTGGATTAGAGTGCCTGGAATCGTTGTGCGACTGCCAGCAGGGCATCGTCCAATGTGGTTCCGCTTGTCAGCTGTCAAGCATCGCACATCGCAATTCCTGACTTTGCTCGAATTGCCATGCCCCGTTGCTATGCCCCCCTGTCCGGGAGTGGGAACGTTAGCTCGCCAATAACCTTCCCACCTGTATCCCAACGCGGCTTATGCCATCATCGCCCAGGGAAGGGGACTCGTGGGCCTTGCCCTGCCAGCTTTCAGGGCTGCTAGGAGGGGTCCGTCTTGCTCTCCGAATCCTCCGATCTTCCTTGGGCTTCCTTTCAGGCAGGGTCCTAGGCAAATGGTGTTCTCCAGGAATAGAGGCGCCTGCCCAGTCTGCCAATCGGCCCCATCAACAATCACTGTTTGGGATCCGCTGGATGAACCAGAGTTGAATTTCTTCTGCTAGGCATCCGTAAGTAGCAGACTTGAGAGCGCGACTTCGGGGTAAAAAAGAAAGTCGGAAGAACGAAAGAAGAAGAAAGGTGCGGCGACTCGAAGAGATTAAACAGCGTCCGTGAGCGAGGCTCGTGGACCCGGATGGCGCTCCTTTCCAGGCAGTCATCCTCATGCTGAGCTCCGCCTCAAAAGGAGGAAGTTAGGAACTTGCACTTAGCCTTGCGGCCAAGTCCTAAGGAGCCGTATCTCTGGATCTGTCATCAGCTTCAATATTAGCAGACACGCGAATTAGGCATAGCGTTCCCCTGAGCAACTGTCCCCACCGGCAGACACGCTCGCCATCAGATCATGGCCGCCAGGACATGTAAGCTGAAATCTCTGCCGTCGCGACTGGTCGCAGTCTCGTAGCGCAAGCCTGCAATGTGGCCGATACGCGGGCGGGCGGTATCAAATCCCTTGCTCGCTGCTCGCATCGCCTTGACTTCATGTTGGCGGTGAGCCGGGCAGTCCGGGCAGCAGAAATGGGACCGGGCAGATTGATGTGGAGTCTCCATTTGGCTTCATTCGAGGCTTGTCCGAACGGATTCGAGACATTTCCACTGAGAACTTGGCAACAGATCAGCCGCTGGAAAAGACGCGTCCAATCGTTGTATTTCGGATGCGCAAAGTCCATAGTTCGGGCGAATAACATGTTCAGGCATAGTTTGACGAGATGTTGCCTTTACTTCATGCACCAGAGCTATCGAATAAAGAGCGACGTAGGTGCTTGGTAATAGAAGGGCAGAGTTTGATCTTGGCACGATGAAATTTTCCTTCAGCAAGAATGGCACAGAGAGAAGCCCATTGCTGTACACACTAATGCCTGTGTCCAAAAGGGACGGATATCACGAAAACTGGCAGGTTGGTTAGCGGATTTTTGTCGCGCTCTGCGAGACGCTTTCCGATATTCGAAAAGTAACACATTGTGCGTAAACGCCTCACACTTGCGATGCGCCGATTGTGCACGCGCGTCTGAAATGCGACCCAAGACTACGCTCATCGTGGGGAAGATCAATCCGAAACGACACCAATGCGGCATGGGGGTGCGACAAATGATGGTGGGATGCTTGGTCTGATGGTTCCCGAGGTTTCGAAGCGGTAGAAACGCCCAAGTTGCGGGAAAGGATGCAGGAGCGCGCCGCAAGAGGAGATCGAGGATGCCCATCATCATTTGGAGATGGCACCGCTCGTCATCTCGTTGAGGTTGGCGCTTTGCTGATATGAGAATGACGACGTTGCGAATGGCGAAATCGCGTCCCACAGCCCACGTCACATCGTCGGACCAACCGTCCAGTGCAAACAACGCGGATGATTTGAGGTGAATCGCAGTCGCGGTACCGGCTTTGGAGGTCGGTTGACGGATAATGTGGTTGTGAGGGAAGGACAAAGTTGCAGGCAAGTTGGCAGGCTGAAGAAAATTTTATCATGAGGATTGAGGCAGGTGGGCACGGGATGGAGGGCACAGCAAGCTCGGGAGGTTTCTCGGCCCGACACCTAAAGCCGCCCCGCCTAAATCCATGGTCGTGTTCCAACCTGGAAGTCGCGACGTTGGCCGGTGCACCTGCCTACTATCGGAGCTGGGATGTCCCAAGCCTCCGCCGGCTCCGTTGCCGTGTCCGATTGAGGAATGCATGAGAAAACCTGCGGGGGAAATTAGCTTGTTGACGATCGCGGGGAGACATGAGTTAGTAACTTAGCTGAGATCGTAAGATCAGTCACTTACTCTCAACGATAGCGGTGGTAGCTTGGATCAACATGACTAAGTAGTCACCTCATGTACCGACTTTCTGCCTGAATCAAACAGCCTCACCAAAGCACAGCCTCCACAGCGAGGCTCAACATGTAAGGTAGACTGGATGGCCATGTGTTTTCTCCATTGCTAGCAGTTGCAATTATACGATCTGGCTAAGTGCACGTGAAGGTCTCGTTACTTTTGGCCCTAAGTCATTCATATGGTCAGCACCCTAAGGATATCCCCTCCGTGCTTCGAGAGGAAGAGCTGAGGCGCAGTATCTGTTCTTTCCACACTTTGCAAACTACAAAGGAACTCCTTGCGAGCGAGTTGTTTATATCCCCAAATTAAGGGGTCCAGTGGTTTCGAATGCATGATGAACTATAGCCTACAGAGCTTCAGTATTTTGTCAACTAATCGATATAACGCATGAATGAGGCTGGGGCTGAAGATTCCGGCCCGTGTGTATGCCAAAGTCAATCAGATGAAAACTTGGAGCTAGCAGAACAACACAGAGTTGACTTCTGAACAAGTCGACATCTTAGATCACAATTTTGAAGACGAGAATCATTCCGTTTCCTGTCTCTCGCATCCAAGGAGTTGTCGCAGATCATTGGCATTCGGGAAATACACAACCTCTCGCTCTGCTAGTCGCAAAGTTCAACGCTGCACGCTGGTTGATACCAAAAGGGCAATTCGTATTCATGTTTGAGTCCACAGCAATAGCTGATCATAGAGCAACTCTTCTACGACGAATACAAGCAGGCAAGTAGATGGAAAGTGTTTTTGCAAGCTTTGCATGATTGCCTATGCCAACTATCACCGTCGTTGGGGTTCAAAGAGCTTCGGCACCGAAAGGCACCTGAACTAATCAAGTCTCGGACTGGAATAGTTGTGAGTCCGGCTTCAGACCAATAACTCAGATGGCGCGGTGATTGGGTAAACCATTTTCGTCGCCAGCTGAACGGCAGCGCGAAGTCTCTTCAAGCGGGAAAATCAGTCGGTGCGGTTTCTTCTTCAATGAAATGTCACCCCTCTCCTCTGATTGGTCAGGATCGAAAGACTCGCCTTTGGTGGGAAACCCTCAAGCATGAGGTGCCCACCCCTTCCTATTCCCAGTAGCTCTCATAGAAGAAGACTTCAAGAATTCCAAAATTGACTACCTCAAAAGATTACAAAAAAAAAAAAAACACTAAATCTATGTTTTGGATTTCCTTCATACTTGGTTCATTTTCATAGTACTTGTAACGTCTAGTACTCCCCCCCAGCAATATGCAGGATCTGAGAGTGAAAACAGACGGAAACCAGGTTGAGAAACCGAGTGAACATGGTACAAATCGAGATGTCGAGCAGCAACAATCTATCGAATCCACGTACGAACAAGGTCCCTCAGTCTTCAAGTCTCTCGGTATTCTTGATCGGTTTCTAGCCGTCTGGATCTTTCTCGCCATGTTGATTGGCATTCTCCTTGGAAACTTTGTACCCAATGCCAGGCCAGCGCTGCAACAGGGTAAGTTTGCTGGCGTCTCTGTGCCGATAGGTAAGTTCTGACTCAACCGGCTCTTCAATACGTTATGCTTATAGACTCTAGCCGTTGGTCTGCTGGTGATGATGTACCCCATATTGTGCAAGGTTCAGTATGAGAAACTACACACTATCTTCCGTACGAGAGAGATTTGGATCCAACTCGGCTTCAGCATTATCCTCAACTGGATAGTGGCACCGCTATTTATGGTCAGCCTTCCATGCTTCCAAAGACAGTATCGAATAGCTGCTAACACAAAGGGCTTAGCTTGCCTTATCGTGGGCGTTCCTACCGGACAAGCAGGGTCTCAGAAACGGCTTGATTCTTGTTGGAGTCGCAAGGTGCATCGCCATGGTGCTGATTTGGACAAGCCTGGTAAGAACATCGCTAGTGATAACTTATACGCCCAAGGTATGCTGACACTGTTGGTTGCAGGCAAGAGGAGATGGAAACTACTGCGCGATTCTCGTGGCAGTCAACTCTTTTCTGCAAATCGTCCTCTTCGCCCCTGTCGCCCTGCTCTTCATTCGAGTAATAGGTCAGGACTACAGTATCTCATCTATCTCTTACTCGACAGTGGCCTCAGCAGTTGGCATCTTTCTTGGCATTCCTCTTGGTGCGGCCATCCTCACGCGGCTGTCACTGGTCTACACCACGGGGGTCGACACCTACAACAGCAAGGTCATACCTTTTCTGGCCCCGTGGTCACTCATCGGTCTTCTGTACACCATCATCGTCCTCTTCGCCTCTCAGGGCTCCCAAGTCGTCCATCAAATCGTCTCCGTGGTGCGAGTGGCGGCGCCGCTGGTGGTCTACTTCTCCGTCATTTTCTCGGCGACCCTGCTCGTCGCTCGCAGACTGGGATTCCGCTACGGCCTCGCATGCACCCAGGCCTTCACGGCGGCCAGCAACAACTTTGAGCTAGCCATCGCGATCGCGGTCGCGGCGTACGGGCCAGAGTCGGACGAAGCCCTTGCCACAACTGTCGGGCCGCTCATCGAAGTGCCGGTGCTTCTTGGACTGGTTTACTTTGTCAAGTGGTTTGCTAAGCGTTACAACTGGGAGGACTGAGCCGGAGCTTTCGCAAACGGCGCGATGAGACAAAAGCACATGTCGGTGTCATGGGGTCTAAGAGCATGCAGGAGCTAAGGTAGCACGAAAGTTTGCGGATGATGCCGTGCCGAAGGAGCTGAACTACCGATGCTCAATGTTGAGGGGAAACGAGTGCCATTTATGATAGCTTTTCAGAAGCAAGTGGATATCACTGCTTTGATAAATCGAAGTCCAAGTCGACTCCCAGGATTTTCGAAAGTGTCAGGTCCATGGTGTTGCAAGACGTCCACTGAACTTGGAATGATAAGGTAAAGATGCGGGGACCCTAGTGACTGAACCCTTGTCGGTCTTAGCGCACGTTGCGCTGCAACTGCCTGAAGTGACACCTCGGGTGCCCCAAGCTCCCTGTCACCGTCCGCTTCTTGTTCCGCCTTGGACAGGATCCGTCCAGGTTCCGACCGCCAACTTGATTGTCAACACTCATCTTGATAACCTACAATCTCCCAATCCGATCCTCATCAACCACCACTTCACGACCGATTCGAACGATCCGCCTCCGCAACGAGACTCGGGTAGTCTGCGACCCCCGCACTGTATTTCTCATTGTCAACTTTTCGGCAGAGTCAGAGCAGCGGGGCTCCGTATCGCGCATTGGACCCCTAGGAGAACCCCGAGAACTATTTCCACGCCTTGCCGGAGCTTCCCTCCCACGATCCCGCAATGGAGTCGCTTCCCCGCGAGCTGATCGATGCGATCCTCCGGCAATGCGTCGCTTTATCACCCCGAAATCACATCCTGGACCTGCGTCTCGTATGCAGGGCCTTCGACCGCTTCCTAAAGCCCTTCGCATTGAGGACAATCGCCCTCGAATTCAGCCGTCTCAGCAAGAACAGCCGGCGGCGGCAGCCGGATATCGATTCTCTTCAGACAATTGGATACCACTGCAAGTCCATGTACATTGACTTGATGGTATTGCGCGATGAGTGTAAGCTAGAACACCGTCCCGAGTTCGCGAATTGTTGCTGATCCACCAATAGTGGAAGTAGAATTTCTGTCAACCATCTTCGATCGAATACCCTCGATGAAGCACTTCGTCCAGACACTACAACGCCAGTACTGCATGTCACCTGCTAGCTTCACAACGCTGGACTACCGTCATACCCTCGAAACAATACTATTCAACTGCCAATTTGTTTCCTCACTACGCCTGAACCTCCCCTTTCAGCTCGTCGGCCACCGCTGCAATGCTGCAACAATGATTCTCGCGAATACCTTCTCCGCCTTCTCCCGCCGCCCGGAGGACTCTCTTCCACTCAAAACACTTGTGCTGGAGAACGTGTCTGACCAAGCTATTGTCGACCTATGGACCAACCCGTCCGATGTCCTTGCCATCATGCGCGCCATCCTCCAACTCGAGCACCTAGTAATATCCTTCCGTCGTCATGAAGTCGATCCTCCACGCGTGGCCTTTTACGGTACTTGTCTATGGGATCTAATCCACAATGCTGAGGCTCTACAGACCCTTTGTCTGTCCGGCACCGACGACGACCGTCCACCCAGAGGCCTCAAGCAAACAAAAGCCTGGAACATGACGATAGACGAGTGGAGGGCCCGCGCGCTTCCCTCTCCACCGATAACGCTTCCATGCCTGACGGCCCTCGAATTGAAGCGGGTTGAAATCACACCGGATGTCCTTCGATGCGCCGCACGCAACTTTGGCCAGACCCTACGCGAGCTGTACCTAAATGAGGTCTATCTGAAAGCGGAACAGGGTCATAACCTCAACGAAGACTCAAAGGAAATCCTATGGGTTGGTCTGCCGAATCAGCGGCCTGGTCTCCACGATGACTGGATGGCCATGATCATCCGGGAGTCGTGCCCGAAGCTCCAGACGTGCCGTGCTTCATTCCTCGGCTACGACCTATACACCCGTGACGATCTGCCTCCGTCACCCGCGCCCTCATCCCCCGATTTCGACTTCATTGACCCCTGCGGGCTCGGCCGCTCCATCGCGCAGCGCTTCGTCGAAGTGGCACTGGGCTGCTACCAGCCGCCGCAGTCGGACGGCTCACCCGTGTCTTACCTGCCGGCTCTGGCCTCCAACGACTACCTCCTCACTCAGATGCGGCCTAGAACACGCGCGTTGCGGGTCACAGAGTACGACGTTAATGCCTACCAGACGGCGGTGCGGAACTCCACGAGCGGTTGGCAACGCAGCATCGATGGCGTTTTCCCCAACTGCAATAGCGGCACCCTCGAAGAACTTCACTACATTGCCGAGACTGCTTGCCAGGGCATGAATGAGATCCAGAGGCAGCGCAATGAGCACGCCGGCCAAGGGGAAGGGGGCGAAGGCGGAGCCGGTGATGGCGAGAATGGCGGCGGCGGCGGAGGAAACCTGGCAGAGAATCTGCTGAATCTGAACTTTGCAGAGGAGTGATGGAGTTTCCCGAGACGTTGCACATAATGGGTAGGCTACTGAGTAGCATTGCACGACTTTGTCAACATTACACGGACTGTTCTTTTTGAAATGTTCTCAAAGACATGGATGGATTGGTCGCGGCCAAGCGTTTGAACGATACGAAATTTTGCTTCCTAATAGCAGCGATGGCAAGCTGGTCAAATGGTTTCTCTGGTAGAGTGTGTGCTACCATTCTTCTTCTTCATTATACCCCTCCAGCCCTGTTCTAGAAAATTTCAATTGCTTACTATGCCTAATGCTCCTTTTTTTGAAACCCTCCTTTATATATGATGATGATGTTTCGGTCATAATGCTAGCGGTAGTCAATGGCCTTTTCCGTCTCTAGCTCGTAAGATAATTCCCAAATCGAATGCAGCCACCCTCTCTTTGAAAAACAGGCGAACTAAATTCTAGATTCCTTTCGTAGAATAAAGTTTCATCCAAAATGTCATGAAATGCGCCTTTCTCTCTCTCTCTCTCTCTCTCTCTCTCTCTCTAGTCTAGTGACCGTTGACGCCGTTGGAGCCGTTCTTCTGCTCCGCGACGGCCTTGTCGAGGGCCTGCAGGACATCGCGGCGCAGGTCCTCTGCGTCCTCGACACCGCAGCTGATGCGGACGAGGTCGTCAAAGACGCCGACGGCCTCGCGCTGGTCCTTGGGGATACCGGCGTGGGTCATGCTGCTGGGCACCTCGACGAGGGACTCTACGCCGCCGAGGGACTCGGCGAGGGTGAAGATGCGGGTGAGCTGGCAGAAGCGCTCGGCGGCGGCGTGGCCGCCCTTGATGCGGAAGGAGAGCATGCCGCCGCCCATGCCGTTGCGGTGCTGCTTCTTGGCGATGGCGCGGTGCGGGTGGGAGTCGAGGCCGGGGTAGTTCACGGCGATGACGTTGTCCGAGGCCTCGAGGGCCGTGGCGACGGCGGTGGCGTTGGTGGAGGCCTCGCGGGCGCGGAGGTGGAGGGTCTTGAGGCCGCGGTGGGCGAGCCAGCAGTCAAAGGCGGAGGGGACGGCGCCGATTGCGTTTTGGAGGAAGCCGAGGCGTTTCTTGAGGTCCGGGGAGTTGAAGGCCGCGACGCCCATGACGACGTCCGAGTGGCCGTTGATGTACTTTGTGACGGAGTGGACGACGATGTCGGCGCCGAGGTCGAGGGGGTTCTGGACGTAGGGGGAGAGGAAGGTGTTGTCGACGACGACCATGATGCCGTGCTGGTGGGCCTGGGTGACGACGGCGCGGACGTCGACGAGGCGGAGGGTCGGGTTGGAGGGGCTCTCGATCCAGACGAGCTTGGTGGCCGGGGTGATGTGGGCCGAGATGTCGACCTCGATTTCCGGAGTGAAGGTGACTTTTACGCCGTGGGCTTTGGCGACCTGGGTGAAGTAGCGGTGGGTGCCGCCGTAGACGTCCGAGACGGAGATGACGTGGGAGCCGGCGGCGAGGGACTGGAGGACGACGGCGGTGGTGGCGGAGCCGGAGGAGAAGGCGAGGGCGTATTTTGCGTGCTCGAGGGCGGCGACGGCCTGCTCAAAGTTGTCGCGGTTGGGGTTGCTGGAGCGCGAGTACTCGTAGACGCCGACGGGCTTGCCGACGCTGGTCTGGGCGAAGGTCGTGGAGAGGGAGATTGGCTCGATGACGGCGCCGGTGACGGGGTCGTGGGGGGAGCCGGCGTGGACGGCGAGGGTGCCGAAGTTGTGAACGGGCGAGGGCGCCCGCGGAGGGGTCTCGATGGGGTGCTCGGCGACGGGGACGGTCATTGTTGCGCAACTTGCGATGGAGGGGTTCGTTGTTTCGTGATAAGAAGAGCTTTGGCGGGGTAATAGATTGCGACTATCTTCTGAAGTGAGAAGAAAGGATGAAGAGTCGAGGGTATCTAGAAAATGCAGAAAGAAGGATGAAGAAGAAAAAAAAAAGTAGGCTCGAGAGAAAAATATCCGGGCTACGTCTCGGGGTTTGTGCGAAATAAAGTCGACGGTAACCGAGTCGAGTCGCGGGGTCGTTTTTTTCTTGTAGTTTGTTACGTTATGAAGAGTAAAAAAAAAAAGTAGCTCGAGTCTCGGTAGGATGTTTAAGGTGGAAATTGCCCCGCTACACTCCGGTGACCGAAAAAGACGACGGTGCTTTGTGTCGGGGATGCCCCAAGCTCCGAATTGGTAAGTAGGAATCAATCACGCAATCGCGCGCCTGCTGACCAAGACGGTCTGGTTTTGGTGAGTCAATGGGCTGATTTTGGTGGTTGGGGGTGGTAGCTGAGGTGTCTAGACGGGCTGAGAGAGACGTTTTCGGTGGTTTGTTGTTTCTGATTATCGTCAACCTCTGGTCTTATTTACTTTGCGCCCTTGTCTTGGAGGGGCACGTTGAGGTACCGGGGTTTGTTTGGCGGAGACTGGCGGTCTGCGAGCAGGGAAGAACGAGCTGCTCCAATGACTCCCGATTATTCTCACGGGTTGCAGCTTTGCGTGGATGGTTGAGAATGGCGCAATCCGGAGCTATGCAAGGCACTGAGCTCTTGTAGGCAGGTGATGAGGTGCTCGAGGGATTCCCCAGGGTTTTCGATCGGAGTGATCGGAGTGATCGGGAAGGTCCAAGATACGTGTGTGGAGGGGCTACGCAGTAGTGTGACTGTGTAAGGCAAGGTAAGGTAAGGTAGTGTAGAGCTCAGAAATGGGCAGAGGTTTATATGAAAGCACATCTTATATCTCGGTTTCCCCCTGGATGACGCCTTCGATTTCAAACATGTCAAAAGATTCCCCAAGCACACACCGCCTCCTGCTAGAAGCTGACGCGATTGAACAGGGCGCAGGCTGAAAGCCTGAGAACGAGCTGGAGCTGAAAATTTGATGAGCAAACGTGGTTCGATGAGCTTCCGTCATCACAAATCCCAATGATGCACAATGTAGAGTTTGCCTGTCGCTGTCCTTTTTTTTTCTTTCCCTTTTCGCCGACCAAGGTAATACTACCTGCCTCGACTGGTAGGTATGTATCCGTAAGCTGCCTTTGCTGACAACACCTTAGTAGCGCACACCATGGCATGGGCACCTTGAGGCAAGTGTCAACCGTTGCGGCACACAATTCCGTAACAGGGTCCTTTTTTCGGGGTCTTGGCTCCGCAGGTCCGCATTGCTGACATATCGAGTTCTTGCATGGGAATTTTTTTGCTGTACCTTGAAAGATAAGGCATGGTGAGGTGGAAGAAAGCTGCAAGCTGCATGTGGTATCATTGCGCACCAGAGATTGGCCAGTACCGGGGAAGAAACTCAAGGCCGAACGGGGGGGACCTAATAGAGCAGAGCGGCCGGGAGAACTGCGGAAAGGTGGGGTACAAGAAACCCGGCTCGGCACAAGCGGCGGCCAGCTTCGGCCCTACGTACTGTGTACAGGCTTCATAATCCACCTTCCTCCTCGCTTTCTTTCCACTCTTCTGACTAATGCAACCGCTTACAATATCCTATCTCGAACCCCAACAACCACCGTGCTACCTCAGAAAGCGAAGCTCAAGGTTTTCTCTGGCGGACAACCACACTCCACCTCATCCTACCTTACTGTATTACTGTACGGACAGGTAAGGTATTAGATAGTATGATAGATAGTCCACCACACCATCACCACCCCTCCGGCTCCCAGACAGCCGCCTCCTCACCCCAACTCCCTGCCTTACACTCACCTTGTACTACACCGCACACACAACAAGCTTTCACGTCGAGAAAAACTGTCAACACACTCACCAGTCCCTGCCACACACCAAAACAATGCAAGTGTCGTAAACGCGTTAAAACGGGCCAGCGGCCGAATTTGACAGGCTTGGGGTTGTTTTTCTTCTCAAATCCTCTGGCTGGGAAAAGTGGCAAATACCCGGGCGGGCGTGGGCTGGGGTGCGCAAGGGGGCAGGGAGGAAGAAGGAGGGAATTCGCCTAAGCTTACCCATGCCATTGGGACAGCTCAAGGGAAATGGGTTCCATCTACGGATTTGGGGAGCGAAAGGGGGGCTTCTGAGCGTTTTCACATGTTACATCTGGGTCGCAGCAAAAGAATAAAAACGAAACTTCCAACCGCCCCCCTTCGACAGCACATCGTCAACAAAACAAGGCCACGAGACCACGGGCACAGCTCGGCCCAATTCGGAAGGTCTTTCGCGTATAGGTCTCCCAGTTGTTTCTTCCCCGTCTGCCAGACTGTCGGACTATTGCGACCATGTTCCCTGGTCGTCCATCCAGCATAGCCAATTCTGCGGGAGTAATTGCGAATAGGTAGGTAAAGGTGAGTACGTAGGGCCCGTAGAGGTCACGTTAAGGTGTGTGTTCGCCCTCTAGGTCCCATTCTTTCTTACAAATTGATCTGCCTGGGTTCACACACAGCCTGCCTTACCTTTGTAGAGCTGGTAGGTGCCTTTTGCCCGTCTAGGCTCACTCAGACACCACCACTAACCTACCTTACCTTACGGATACCTTCCATTATCAACTTACCTAGCCACACACGGGTACGTTACGACACTCGGCCTCTTTACGAGCGACTCGCGTTGGAGAAAAGACTCCCCTTCATCCTATCGTCTGTGCCGCCCTCCATGCTCGCTCGGACTGCGCAAGGATAGCCGGCCAGCCTTACGCCCACGAAGAAAATTAGTCTGTCACTAAAACGTTGTCTCGAAACCTTGTTCGAAGCTCTGCACCCACAGCACAGGCGCTGGCGGCGATCACGGCCCTTTTCTCCTTTGGGAAGTGTTGCTTTTTTTGGTACTGGGTCCACCCTGCTCTCCGGCTTGGGCGTCCTTGCATGTCAAGGTCAAAAGTCAACCCTTCTCAAAACTGGCAGGCCGCAGAACGAACATGCCTACGTGACAGCATAGTACGGAGTACAATCATACAGAACCGGCCGTTCGCGCCCTTCCGTCTATCGCCGATCATTGCAGAAATGCCGTGCCGTCTTGGCGGACTCAGCTCTCTCGATGGACCATATTCTCAGACGGCGGTACCGCGTCCATCTGTTCTCTATATGTCAAAGGCGCAGACGCCATAAGTGAAGGACCAGAGTTTGAAAGCAATTGGGAACAACTTGCCAAACGAAACGCTAAGTCCGAATAACCGATTGCCCCTTTCAAACGAAAGGTCCGCGGCCTTGCTATGCGCAGTCATCCAAACAATACTCATATCGACGCCCTTTTACATACCTTGTATGCACTGTCGGCGATGCCAGTGTCATCTTGAATACTGACTCTAGGTATGAGAAGGTACGCATGGCGCGTCCACAAAGGCTTTTCAACTCTGAGACAAAATTCCAAGGCTCAGCTTTGCGTTGCCTTTACCTCTCTGCTAGCCTTCACGTCTTGCTTCAACGAAACAAAACAATTGGCAGTGACACATCGAGAGCCGCTGGCAGAGATAGCTGCAAAATATTCCGTTGAATACAATTCGATACTCGTAATGGAATAATGAGTGATATTCCCCTGCAGAGGTACCCCTCTCACGAGTGACCTGGAAATTACTTGGGAGGATCGCCCCAAGAGGTTACGATACTGTCGACCAAATGGCGCGTCGTCCAAATATCGTGCTTCATTTCTCCGGGACTGACTATTCAGCTTGGCTAGCATCGACTGTGGGGTATATTCCGTCAGCCGCAAGCTATCAGAGAGTAAGCTTCAGATGAAGTCCGATTTGAAAAGCCGTATAATTGCCTACCTTGTTACATGGCAACCTTTGGATGGGCCCGAAGAGGCTGGTGTCGCGAGTGAACTGGTGGGTGAAGTGGCTGAGGTATAGTCCGTAAACATCCACGACTCGTTGCTCTACCGACTAATCGAGATCGATAATCGACTGAGCTTACATTTACAGATCTGTACGCTACAGTTTACATGTCGAAGAATGCCAAGAGCGTATAAGGTTGGTAGTTGCTCAAAGGCTTCTGTCAGGAGCCGTCAATCAGTTACACTCAGCAGCCCTTCCTTCGAATTGGTGTATAACCACGTTTCCAATTTGTGAACTAGCGGGCGAACCTGCAGATGCGACTTGTGAGTTTGCTGATCTCAGCGCCGGTTGACTCGGTTGGATGTCACAAAGGGTTGCTTTCGGCTCAATGCGTGGCTACATCTGGCCGAGGCCCTCGCTTCTTTTCCGGCGCATTCGACTAGGTAATGCACTTAGCAAGCGGTAAACCTGCAACCTGTAAGTCTCGTGAGAGTCAACTTTGATGTCAGTTACCTTGGAGCAAGTGCATTTCAACCGATGTTTTGCTCACTTCAATCGAGTGTTCTCTCGGGTGAGACAGACTTGAAGCGGCAATGGCACTAGGCCCGAAAAGAGCACCAACTCCCAAACCCTTTCAACCCTGTAGGATAGCCGTTGCATTGCTGTTTGCGAACCAATTGTCCATGCTCGTGACAGTCAACGACGGATTGAGCTGGCCGGATCATCGTTGTTGGCTCTTCGGCCTGTAATCCGACTCCGATGAATCAATGCCATCCGCGGCCCCGGACGCTATCGACCCCTCCAACCTAGAATTGCATCATTCTTGTCAAGCGTCTTGTCAACGTTCCATCCGGTGGTCGGAACAGCGGACAAGCCGCGGGGGGGAAGTCGGTAGCGTCCCCGCCAGTCCGGGGTTGTCCCAAGCAATGTCTGTGGGCAAGCCCATGTGCGACATCAACCATGAAAGGCTTGGCTCTTTTTCATCTTTGATAGGAGGGTTCTTCTAGAAACCCTCCTTACCTCCTCTCCGGCGGCCGGCGGTTATTGTTGCTGTACGCTCCGTATGTTTGCGTATCTAGCCTTGCCTCATGTGCTAGATGCCGGCCGCATCACCCAAACTGCTCTTGGTTCCCTCCTCACGCCAGCTCCATGCAAGACCCCAGGATTGTTTCAATCGACATGCCTTGCATGTGCGGCTTAATCGACGGCAAGGAAAAGAGGTGTCCAAGCCTCCTTCAGATCTACGTCAGCCCCCTTTCCTTCCCGTCACACCCCTCGGATGGCCTGGACTCCGACCCAATGGCAGGTATAGGGTTCCTGCGCGCACACCACGCCCGCGAGTTCTTGGAGCTCTTTGATTCGACCATGGTGGCCGCCATTCAACCTTGGAGGACATCCCATCCCGTCCTATGCTAGGTTTCCACACACTTGTAGATCGCAGATCATATTGGTTGGCGATTATCGACGGAACGTTTTGCCCAATTAAACATGGATTTGATAAGTTCAACGGGCGCCACACCTTGGAAACAAGAGCTCGTGGCGATGCAACAACTGTATATGGGAACCAGCGCGTCGACAATGTTCATCTGCCGACATATCCTTTGCAGCACTTGATAGCCAGTTGACGCATCGCTGCGGTTGCATGTCTCGTGAGCCGTGCGTAATGCTTAAGCTGTTAAAGAGAAGCAAATGAGGCTGCAAAGGTCCAACGGACGGGGTTCGGCGGGTTTTCCACGAGGATGGACAACGCGGAGTCGGGTTCATGAATTTCGTTCGTCTGACGTTTGGCCTATCTGCCGGGCTTCACCGTCGGGCAATCTCTGTGTGTTCTACAATCCGCCCGGACCATGCACGCTCGTCATCCCTTGCCCCCGACTCATGTTGGAGGAAACTTCAGATTTTGAATTTTTCCTCTCCTGCCGGCAAAGATGCCGGAGGAAAAGAGGAGTCGGAGGTAGAAAGTGTTTTGAAAAGGATACCAGACGATGTTGGTGCTGGCACTGAGAGCAGGGCTGAGGGATGGTTTGACATCTCACCCTACCCTACCATTAGTCTTCCGGCAACCAGAGGCGACAACGAGAACGACAAGAAGTGAGGGTTTCTGTTTGACAGAGACAACTGGCGTAAGCTCGCAGGCGCTCTCCTCCGATCCGTCCGCTCACCCGCCCGCTCCGTGTGGGAGGTTGTCTCGTCGTGGGGTCATGCCGACCAATCTCGCAGCTTCTCGGCCTTGTCGTCTCTACTCGTCCATCAAGAAGCGAAACGCCCAAGCGGGGACACCGCGGACTGTTAGTCCTCCACTGTCCACTGCATGGTAAGGGACTTTCTTGTAGGGAAAAAACGCACGGCGCAGTTCTTGCTTTGTCAGTGGGAAACGGTACCCGTTGTGGTCGTTGCGGTGGGCACGCAGGGTGGTAGGTAGACGTTGCAAAAGCCATGGGGTATTTGACTGTGACGTTTGAACTCTGAACCCTGCCCTACTCGGTCTTACTGCCTTGCACTTACTGCCTTGCACTTGCTGCCGCTGCCCAGCTGGTCGGTGTGTTGGCCACAGCGGACGGGGACCGGGCCCGATGAAGTTGACTTGTCGGGTTCGTACTCCGTACCTCGTACCTTATTCAAAGTGTAGTCTTCAGTAGGCGTAGGCACGGGACTGGTTGTGAATGGTGAGCGTGAGCGAGCGCACATGTCAGGCAGTTCGAGGTAGATGACACGATGGACTCAACTGGACGATTGATACCCCAATGTGTGTACTTTGGGATATTCTCGGCGCTGAATTCGTAGGGACTATTATCCGCAGCAAGAATTCCCCATGTTGAGCCGCCTATGAAAGTACTTGGGGGGCTGCAGGGGTCAGGAAAGTTGTGCATTAGCCCTAGTGGCTACATTCTATACTCCGAAGGTTCGTAGCATATACGTATGCTCTCCGTAGACTGCAGCTATGCATGTTGGCTAGGTATTCGCCCGTCGATCCTGTTAATCCGTTTTCCTTGTTGATGTCGTCGGCTCCGCGGATTTTGGTCTGATTGTCGGACTGTGTATCCTTACGGATTGTGGTAGTGTTGTGTGAGAGCAAGGTGTGGATCTTGTCAGTGTGGACTATGGCGTGGCGGAGCATGACGGTGACAGACGTAAAGTCCCATGTGTAGCTGGAGTTTTACCCGGTAGGAAGTAAGGTACTTGCCAATTGTACGGCGGCAAGGAGAGACGGACTTGTACCTGCCTATCCGTCCGGCAACAAGGTTAAGAGGTACCTCTGGTATTACTGTGGGGTCTGAGTTGACAATTCGCCGCAACTCGATTCGGTCAGCGTGGAGGGCAAGCTGCACAGCCCGCAGCCCGCAGCTCACGGCCCACGGCCGCAAATGTCAGTGACTCTGCTCCCCATCCGGGCCATTCCCCCCTGCACCTCCTTCTCCTTCCATTCTGCCCCACGACAGCACAGCAATCAGCGGGCAACCACAACATAACCGTTCAACGCTAGACAGGAAGGGGGAAAAACGTCTTTTCATTCTTCAGACAAGAAAGAAAGAATCAAAACTTGTGACTTTGACACCGTTCCCCGACCCCCAGCCTCCCCCGACGCCGAGATTGACACACCTCGTCACCTTGACTGCAACAACCTGGATGTTACAGCCAGCCCGGCGTTCAACTCGACTTCTCCCAACCTTACCTTGATTGCTCTTCCTTGCTTCAACTCAAACCCTACCTTCCACCTTAGGTAGCCTCCTTCTCTTATTTGCCTCCACTGCTTACACCTCACAAAAGGCACTTGCACCCAGCACTGCCAGTACTTTGGTCCAAGCTTTGGGCCTGGTCCATCCTCTGTCTCCTCATAACAAGTTGCTCTCTTGCTCTTGCGATACGGATTCCCTTTCTGGTCTTATTGTTTTGTTGATTTTTGGGTATCCGTACGGAGTTGACGGTCCCATAAAGAGAAAGGACCAGCACTTGGGCCCACAACAGCGCAAACGCAACACGCATATCCCCGGGCCCCCGGTCCCTCGAACCCCGAATCGTCAATCTCCACAACTACAACTTAGCCAGTCTACCCCGAAACTTCGACACCATCATTCACTTCATTTCTTTTCTTCCTTCCATTCCCATCTGCCTCATTCAACTGCCCTTGGCGCCTGTCAACACCTCAAAGACAACCCCGCCCCCAGCTTTCTTCAACACCTGCACCACGTCAATAAGATTGCCTTCCTGTTATGCTCCTCGGCCCCTTATATTTGAGCCCCCACGAGACACAGACGTCGACGTCAACATTGACCCCCCAGTTGACGACACGTGAAGACCAACCCACGCTCACCTTATAGAGTGGGACCCCGCCGACCTGATAACTGCTTTGGCACCCAATCGTCAACATCCTCAACTGTCGCCAACATGCCTCCGAGAAGATCACACAAAAAGTCGAGAGCCGGCTGCAAGCGTTGCAAGTCGCGCAAGATCAAGGTACTGTCGCCCCTCTACAGACTTCGCTTCCGGTCGCCTTTACAAAGTATGCCTATGTTGGCTGACATTGGCAACCTGATAGTGCGATGAAGTCCACCCAAGGTGCGGCAACTGCCTCAAGCACGGCGTGCCTTGCGACTTCGAGAACCCCGACATGTTCGACGAACTCCTCACCGCCCTCACACCCTCGAATACCCAATCGTCACAGTCTCCCATTGACAGAGCCTCGTCCACAGCACCATCCCCATCAGCACACCGGGCAAAGACTCCCTCTTTTTCTGGCTCGCCACCTGCCATGAACTGCTCACCGCTCTACACCACTCCATCTACTGCTGCCGTATCTGCCACGACGACACCTAGTAATCGACTTCTTGAGTTACGGTTGATGCACCAATTCACTTCCATGACCTCCCGTACGCTAGTGGTGAACACACCCGCCACGCAGGATATTTGGACAAACACGGTTCCGAGGCTGGCCTTCGGCGGTGCCACCTACCTGGCGGATGCTATGCTTGCCGTGGCTGCATTACACCTGCGCTCTTTCAATCCAGACGACAGGGCCCTCATCAGAGCATCTCATTCGTACATGGCATCTTCGCTAGCGGCATATTGCACAACTTTGCAAAACGGCATTACTGAGGCCAACGCAGAGTCTCTCTTCCTCACAGCAGCTCTGATTGCTTTCCAGTCAACAGCTACACGAATCTTTATCCGCGACGAAGCCGACCCGAGCGACCCTTCAAGCGCCTATTCTCTACCACTTTCTTGGTTCCACGCTTTCCAGGGTGTCAAAACGGTCGTGGCAACATCTTGGCCTTGGATTCGCAATAGCGGCGTTGTAATTCCCATCATCGACTCGCAACCCGTCCTCCAGCTGGATCTCGATGCGACCTCGCCCACCTCTTTCTTTGGAAAGTTGCTCGACAACTTGGACGAGGAGCTTCAAACCGAAGACACTCTTATGGCTATGTCAACTAGGCAATCGTACCAGCATGCTATCGCCGTTCTCAACTGGGCACACAAATTGCCTCATCGCGGCGCCGCCCTCGCTTTCCCCGCCACCGTGTCAAAGCGCTTCATTGAATTGCTAGAAGAGCGTCGACCTCGCGCCCTGACGATACTTGCTTGCTTCTTCGCGCTGCTGAAAGGATTCGAGTCAGCAGTGTGGTGGCTAGATGGTGTTGCTCGGAGAGAAGTCATGGGCATTGTCTCCCAGTTTGAAGCCACAAGCCCTTGGTGGGAGCATCTTGAGTGGCCCGTGCGGATTGCACTCTACAAGAACACCATCATTCCACCAGAAGTCTGGGGTTCAGACTGGGTTACCGAGGAAAGCAAGGCAGAAAAGGGCCACAACATGACTGCCGAGTCCTTTGTGAACCACATCGAAATTCTGACTGGTGTTTTTCAAAAAGCACAGCAAATCCCGGTGACGGGCATCACAGTCCCGGCGAACGCAGTGTAAGCGCAACAGCTGGCTATTACGCAGACACACTCGACGTATGGGATCACGCAAACTCCAGATTGGCGAATGCTTAGATTGGCCGATCTTGACGGCACGAGACGTGCACATAAGAATGGAATGGTAGGAGTCACGGATATTAGGAGTTTCATGTGGCAAGGCTGCGGGTGGGTAACCTCTGGACGGAAGGCATTACGCATAGACAGGTCACTTTTGTTTCGACTTTACTTGTCTCCTTGCGGACCACAGGCCGTTCAGAGGAAAGGACGAGACGAGGATCTATCATCATCATCACAACACATATGGGTCAGGATTTTATGAGGGACTGTGGTCAAGCATTTTCGCGGGAATGGATGGGTACGGTGTTTTTTTTTTTTTTTCGGATATCATATAACGGCTGATAGCGGGGTTCTACAGCCAGGACAGCTCAGGCAGAGCAGATCTTTGACACATTTCTAGCATATGAATTTGATGACATCACGGATTGGACTTTTTGGAGAAATGAAAACAAGGCCGGACAAGTTTTCCCTGTGACGAGGGACCACCCCTGAAAAGAGACGAACAGACGTTGGATTGTCCCGGCCATGTGCTTGCCTAGCCAAATATGCCATCTGCTTGCATACAAGATTTGACAGCTGCTTACCGGTAGTTAGATGATGTTGTTTGCTCAGTTCGGACGAGTTTTCCCGACACACTCTCTTTTTGGCGATGCCGAGGGGCGGCCAAGTCAATGTTCATGCGCGCCATGTGATTGACGTCTGCCGGCCGGCCGGTCCTGTGCCGCACCTTTCCAAGGTTCTCTCTCTCTCTCTCTCGCTTTTGCCGCAAGCTCTTCCAGTAGAGTGTTTCCAAGGCAGGTCTTACCGCTGGTATCGAGGCTTACTGAACCATGAACCACCTTTTCTTTTTCTTAGGGGCTGTTCCATCTTAGCTTTTTGGTTACGGTAGATCTGGCCGATCTGTGTTTCTTGCCCCCTCTAGGCTTCTCTCGACCGTTGTGCCCTGTCTGCCGGGTGTCTGTTGCCGAGGTTCCCTAGGCCCTGGCCTTCTTCAGAGAAGCGAGGTCTGGATTCCTTTCACTTGAGACGAGGGGGCCTTTGTGTGTACACCCACTGTTGATGAGAGCAGGTCCTCAAGCATGTGGGTGCCCGAATGAAGGGAAAGTTGGGAGAGAAAGCTGGAGTTGGCTGATGGGTGCTTGACATATGACAGGCACGGGTTGGAAGTAGTCTTCTAACCTGAACTCTGGGCATGTGGATATAAATAGTATACTGTCCGTTTATGGACAAGAAGAGAATCATCGGGGAAGCCTCCCCGCTTCGATACTCCCGACCGGGAAGGAAAAGCGGGAAAATGGGGCTCAAGGACGTTGACTTGTTGTCGGGGCCGCGGAGCGCCGCAGGAGAGGCGGAGAACGGGGATAGTAGGCGAATGGAGGCAAGAAGCGAAACACAGGAGGCTCCTCTCCGCGTAAAGCTACCTACCCCAGGGAAGTGAAGGTGACGACGCCTCCGGCATTGCTTGACTCGGGGGGGACCGGAGGACGGGGGTTTCGGTGTGGCGAATGGAGGATTATATGGGGGTACTCCCGAAGGCGGTTTGGATAGTTGGTTGCGGCTGTGGGTAGGTAGCGAGCGGCCAAGCGGTTTAAGCGGGCATCGGGGGGGACCATCGGAGTCGGTTGTTAGGTTGGGCTCCGTGGTCCTTCGGCATAGAGTGGGATGAATCATTTGACCCGCGGGTGAACCTGCGAGGGAGCAACGAAGATCTGCCGTGCGTGACTGGGCTTGACTTGCGGCGCATAGCGGTGGTCGTGGGGGTATGTCTCGGGAATGAAGGAGGTTTCTATGCCGAGCTCGTTCTGTTGGAGAGTAGTTTACGTATTCAAGAAATGTTGAACCCCGTCCCTGCGACTTGATACTCCCGTCAAGGTGTGTAGGTTTCAAGTGCCGGGTGATATTTTCGGTCTTGTCACGACGGGCATAGGAAGGTTGACTTTGACAGTGGGCTGTGAGTAGAACCCCAGAACCTCGGGGTTGGGTTTGTATCAAGTAGCGATGTTCGCTCGGCAGTGGTTCCAACGTTTGTCGTCTTGATTTTTAGAGTTTGCCCAAGCTTGGGACGTCAGTGGACGACTCGTACTTTGGATTTTTCCGGCGGTTAGGGATAGCCTCATGTAAGAGAATGGACGAGCGGCCAAACCAGTTCAGTCATAGTTACTTTGGTAAAGTAGTTCCGTTTTGAGTGTCCTGTTCGTGAACCTGCATGACCACGTGTATTTAGAAAACCGTGATCAAGAGACGTCAGTGAAGAGGGCGGCTCGGGCTTTTGGACCCGGCAGGAGGGATGACCATGGTGTAAGGATTCGATGAACGGATTCGCCATGGGGCTGAGCAACGTCCGATTTGAGTGTTCTGTTCGTAAACCTCGAGTGCGACCACGTGAATTGAGCTGGAACAATAAGAGAGCAGGTTCTGGGATTATCAGTGGACGACTCGTATTCTGTGTTCAGGTAAGGATGTATTATCGCGAGAGTTGAAAATCAGTCAGCTAGATGTAAGCGTTTTGTGTTCGAAATCCTGTTCTTCGTCTTGGGAGACCGCGTGCGCGGAAACCTTGGTCAAGAGGCTTTGATAGTTCAGCAGCATTCCTGACAGCTTGCGAAATTATTAGCCACCGCTGTAAAAGCTTGCAGTCAACGTCAGTTCTGTCGGCGGCGAGCTTGCTGAGACCAAGCCAAGGTTGGGTCATCGGTTTCTCTTGAAGAGATTTCTAAACCTTAGCATTAACCACTCCCAGTAACCCAAGATCCCGCCGGCAGTGAGTGTCGCAATCGAGTATGCCTAGGCAGAGTTGTCCCTCGCTCATTTCACGCCTCAGCATCCCGACTCTCCTTTCTCAGACTGAGAGAACGGGATCCGGAGGCTGGTCGTATTGGGAAGGTCGCCTATTTGTTTACCCGGCCCCTTTGCCCCATAGCTACCATACGGACGAGATGCTACTCGGAAGACATCCAATGCCCGTAGAAGACTGCCTTGACAGTTGTCAACTCACTAGGCTAGGTTCATCTATTGATCTAGTGCCCTCGACAACAACTACCACGGCATCGAGAAGCTTCCATGGAACCAGTTGTCACAAGCCAACCGGTTTCACTGCCAACATCATCCCGCATCTTCGATGAACTGCAGGTTGAGAAAGAGAAAGACATCATCTAGTGGGGTAACAATCGTGGGGTAAAGACGAAAAAAAACTTTAACAAAGTGACAGCCAGCCAGCCGCCCCAGGATCATGAAGTTTCCACGAATCTATTCTCGAAAAGAGCCGGAATCCGGGGCTAGTGGTTTTGTTCTGGGGCAACTTGACGATGCATCATTGGCGCGCATCCCATCGTTGGAGCCCCACGGGCCACTGCTAATCTGTTTTTTTGGCGACTGCCCGCTATTACTGCACGTAGCTGACCTGACGACATCACGATCCACGGCAAATATTCGAAAAGAAGCAGCGAGGTCACAGTCACACACAGTGACACATGGTGCGGGATGGGCTGCAGCGACGAAGCGAGCCGAGTCCCGTTTCCCGGGGTAAAGTAGTGTGCTCCGTATTGGGCGAGAAATTGCTGCCCTCGTGACGATGTTGCACCACCCCAGCTTGGTCAAAGAAGAAGTTAGCGCCGACGGCTGTCATCTCAACTCGGATGGTATTCCGATCAACACATCACACTCTAACTTTCGCTATTGGATATCTGAATGTTCAGAGGGTGCGTCGAATGTTGGTCTGAAGTGATGATAAGGATGAATATTTGATCATTTACCGATTGATTGTGTTTCGACAATAAATGAATTATGAGGCAGATAATTGCCCTTCTCCGCGTTCTCGATAAGCCCGGAGAATTTGATAAGTCGGACATGAGGATGGACATTCGCTAAAGCTGCGCTCGGGGATAAGTTGCAGGTGTTCGGATCATGGCTCCGGACCAAGCTTATTTCAACATCCCCCCTGTCGAAATGTCAGCACGAAAAACCAAAATAGAGAAGGCTCTTCCGTTCTAGCCGGAAAGCAGCGATAGCCGCCATCGATTCTAGTGTAAACCTTGGGAAAAGGATACCACGTGTGAGGCAAAGCTCGCGCCAACGGCTTCCGAACACAATGTTTCGTTCTCTTTCTTTTCCTCTTCCTCTTTCAAAGGGCGATCTCGGAAACTGAAACAGACCAGGGATGAACCTGTTCAACCTGTCATCTCGGGTACGCAAGCCACTCCTCCGACCAGCTCGGGCCTTCTCTTACGACCCGCACTTTTGGCTGACGACTTTCCGGAGTGGCAGACGGCACTTATATTGAAAAGAGCGGGCTTATTGACGCCGAAGAGGGCGGCTGGATCACCTGAGTGCCCGCTACGCCAGAGAGTTGAGGGGCGCAGCTCGCTTGCTGCCCTCCCAGAGTCCCAGGCTCCCAGCAGCAAACGAAGGGGGTGGCCTAGGTTCGCCAAGTTGGGCCAAGTTGACAGAATGAGCAAGAAAGGGTGGGGAAAATAGGCCATGATTGGAGGAGTCGCCAATTCTTCCCTGACCAAGGAGTTGCGCGATGAAACGTCAAGCTCTCCACAGCCAACTGGGAAGGACGAGTAAATCGAGTATAGTCTAGTCAAAAGCTGGGTTGGGTTGCTTCTTGTTGGCTGTGGCTGTGGCTGGCCGGGCTGGCAGTTGGCTTTGGCAGTGTTTGGTAAGCAAACAGAAGCGGTTCGTCCCTTCTCTGCCGTAGCCGAGTACTGTAGTGTAGTACAGAGGATGGACTGGGCAATATGGATGAAGCAGACGCATGCCTGTCGGCTCCTCTTTGTCTTGTTAGTCTGACGGGTGTTGTGACCGGGGGAGGCTATACCAGGGTTACATTTCGTCTGGTGTCGCCTGCTGATTGCTGGTGAGTATTTGCTTCCGGTGACTATTGAAGCGGGGATTTCCAAGAGATGGGTTCGTAGGATCCCGTCAATTAGACGAAGGGACGGGACGGGTCTGTCTAGCTGATGCTCCGGAAAGGGGGCACCAAGAAGAGAGGTGGAGGAAGGAGTATATACCACGCTTGGGAGCAGGAATTTCACGAAGAAGGAGAGAAAGAGAGGGAAGCTTTACTCGTGCTTTGCCAGTCTTCTTCTTTACGCTGAGAGGGGCCTTTGCTGTCTCCCTTTCTCTCCATTCACTTTGATCAGAGAGTTCCGATACTAGCACCATCGTCATCGTCGATCGATCGTCGTCGCCCAAGATGCTCGCCTCCCTCGCCTCCGTCTTCCTCCTCGCCCTCTCCACGGCCAACGCCGCCCTGACCTACAAGGGTGTCGACTGGTCCTCGACGACCATCGAGGAGAAGGCCGGCATCAAATACAAGAGCAGTGCCGGCACCTCCCAAGCTCTCGAGACCATCTTCAAGAACGCCGGCGTCAACTCGGTCCGCCAGCGCGTCTGGGTGAACCCGTCCAACGGCGACTACAACCTCGACTACAACCTCGCCCTCGCCAAGCGCGCAAAAGCGGCCGGCCTCTCCGTGTACCTCACCCTGCACTTCAGCGACACCTGGGCCGACCCGACCAAGCAGGCCATCCCGTCCGGATGGCCCTCTGATATCGAGAACCTCAGCTGGAGGCTCTACAACTACACCATGGACGTCAGCAACGCCTTCCAAAAGGCCGGCGTCCCGCCCGCCATCATCTCCATCGGAAACGAGATCCGTGCGGGTCTGCTCTTCAACACGGGCAAGACGTCCAACTGGTACAACGTCGCCAAGCTCCTCAACTCGGCCGCCTACGGCATCAAGGACTCGACCCTGAGCCCCAAGCCCAAGATCATGATCCACCTCGACAACGGCTGGGACTCGAACCTCCAGGCCAACTGGTACACCAGCCTTTTTGCCCAGAACGTGCTCAAGACCACCGACTTTGACATGATGGGCGTCTCCTACTACCCCTTTTACGGATCCGGCGCCACCCTTGCCGCGCTCAAGTCGAGCTTGTCCAACTTGGCCTCCAAATGGGGCAAGGAGATTGTCGTCGCCGAGACCAACTGGCCCACGAGCTGCCCCAGCCCTGCGTACGCTTTCCCGAGCGATCTCAAGAGCATCCCCTTCTCCGCTGCCGGCCAGACGACCTTCCTGAAGAAGGTTGCCGAGGTTGTTGCCGGTGTTAGCAACGGAAAGGGTCTCTACTACTGGGAGCCCGCATGGTGAGATTCTCTTAATTCATGTTTACTTGTCATAACATCTACTAACAAATCACAGGATGAACAACCAGGCCCTCGGCTCTAGCTGCCCCTCCAACACCCTGTTCGCGTACCCGGGTACCGCCCTGTCTAGCTTGGATACCTTCAAGAGTATCTAAGAGGGCGTCTTTCCACAATTGATGACGGGATACCCAGGAGTAGTGTGTGGAGGGAGGATTGTTTATGTTGACATCAGCTCGTCTCACAGTCGCTGGAGAGCCTTTTCTTCGAGATGGAGACTGCGTAAATATCGTTTACTTTCAACACGTACATATATTTAGCGTTATTCGTACATAGTTGAGCCAGATGAAGCATGAGCCCTGGCGGTATATAAGCAATCTTTATCAGTTCAATCACGATGGCCGATTGCATCTCACTCATTCTATATCGATGCGCAAATCTCTTTGAACGGTTTATCAAGGTCTGCTATGTTATGAACCAAGACCACATGGACTTATCTCATACCGTTTATTAAGTCACCTCCAAATGGCTAGGGGTATCTGGGTACCAAAGATGATCATTCCAAGGCACTGTCTCATAAATCTATTTCTATCTCAAAAACATCATTTGGAGCTGCGACATTGGCAGGTGGATCTATCTGCTCCGGGTGATCGATCCTATGTACGTCTTGCAAGACGTAGTCTACCACTTTGCACATCTTGATAAGGCAGGCGGCTTGAAAGGACTCGGTCGATTAACGAGTTCCGTCATGGCATCGAACTCCCAGGAGAGATGCATGTATAAAATCGAAAGATAAGATCCTCTGACAACAATTACAATCGTCCTTCAATTCTAATCTCAATTCACAACAGCAAGTAAAAAGAGTTCACCCTCCCCCGGTGCCGATTTAGGGGCTACATCTCTTGGCGCTCATGCTGGGAGTCGAACTCGCTGAGCCTGTCGTCGGGTAAGGCTGGTTGGCGCGAATAATTCGTTGACCGTTAAACCGCTCCACCACCCACGCCGCAGTTTGACCTGACCCCCGACCTAGAGGGCGCCTGCTGTGCTGGTGACGGAAATGGAATTGACGAGACCTATTTGTTTATGTTTTCTGCCTTTGCTGGCTGCTCGGGCGGTTCTCGATATCGATTACACGGTATTAATACACAGTATCAATGGATACTCCCACTGTCTCGATAGACTATTTTTTTGGATTTTCCACCTTTTCAACTTTCCCTCCTGTATTCCCTCCTGTAAAGTTCACGACCACGGATTTGACGAGACCTATATGGTTTTTTTCTCTGGTGTATATCCAGGCTGGGTGGGGATAGAATTGATCGGATGAAAGTTTGGGACCTGGGTGGCAGATTGACAACCTCGGGTAGGCATGCTGTCATGGGGAGGCTCGGTTAGCGCCATCTACCTTGCATCGGCGTCACCTTCACGGCCCTATTGCTCCAGACGAAGGGAAAAGGTTCTAGTTTTTTATTGATTCATGGATACATAACAATACACCAAGCCAGCGATCCTCATATCCGAAAACAAAATATGTGATGATCAGGCTTCTGTCGACTCCGGTAGATAGTAACACACTGCTCCTGACGATCAGGAAACGGGAATCAACTCAGTCAAGAACACTGTCGAAAATGTAGTGTGAGCCCGGGTACATAGTAGAGGCCAGACCATGTCATGAAGTCGATGACACGTTTGGGACTCGTGGCGGACCCTTGCCTCGTACTAGTTTCTGAATTACCTTTCCTTAGAAGCTCTAGGCCACGAGTCTTCCTATTTCCATGTCGGTAACTCCAACAAACTCCAAATTCTCCCCTTCACAGTCCGGATTATCCTATTAACGGCTACTTCCGAGAACTCAAGCTCGATGACCGATCCTCCGGACCTTATCCTCCTCGCCAAAAGACTTGCGTAAGTTCAGGTTACCTCCGAAATCTTTCATCACATAACTCGGGCAAAAATCGCAAAGCAGCACATCTTCAAGGGAGCGTAACGGTCATCTGATACCCAACGCTGTAGAATTTGAACCCTTGAAGGGAGCCTGGGCCCGAGCCTGGATCTTTGCTTCGGCCTTGGCAGCAACCTAAGACATTCCCAGGCCTGGACCGCGAAAAAGCTGTCTAGACGACCCAGGAAACCGGTCAGTCCTAAAGCTAGGTATATGAGAACGTTTCACATTACTCCCTTAGATCCAACTGCCTTTGTGTCAAGGTTAAATCGCCGATCCCTTCCTCCAGATTGTACACAATACTGAGGCTCTAGTCTGAATAGGAAGCAAGAAACTTGGATCGGCACCTCGAGCTGGTCTAGTGTTGACCTTGGGACCCATACGGCCGGTCACCCCTCTCTGGCAAAAAGGACTGGAATATAGACAGAAGGAAACATACGGCATGAAAGAAAAGACAGGGATGCAACCAAGAGACAAGAGTAAATTCCAGCAATATTCAAGCAAAACATGCCATTTCTGAAATATCGCTCACTTTTGACCGCCGTTCACTACCCATCCAGCCCATTCTCCTTCCTCCACTCTTTAATCCGAACGAGCAGCTTCTCCCGGCGCGCAAGACCTTGGGGACCCCAAACGCCTTCCTTGGTAGGATAGAATTCATCGAAGCGGGGCTTACCATCGTCCGCAACCTCGACGAACGGAAGCTTACTGCGCATAAAGATGTAGACATCCGGACCGCCCAGCAGCGCAGGGGCGTCGAGGGTGCCGACGCGGAGGAATTTCATCAGGGGGCCTGTACCGTCGTAGTTGCTCCAGACGGGCGTGAGACAGATGGGACAGCGAGCAATGTGCTGAGGGGCGCCCGAGTCGGCGGGGACGGGGAGGATCACGGGTGAAGGGATATCTGCCTGGACGCGGCGTTTGCCGGCATCGTCAGTATCATCATCGCCCTTGCCCTTGTTCTCGCTCGTCCCGTGAACATTGTCGGCGGGCCTGGACTGCTGATGCTGCCTGGGAGTCCAATCATCAAAGGCAGACTCCGGGAACGACGCCAGCGGCTGCAGCAGCGAGGCGGACTTGCTCGGGAGGAGGGTCACCTCGTCTCCCTCGACGACGGCGTTGAGGGCGAAGGCGGTGCCGGTCTCACGCTGGCAGGAGGTGCAGTGGCAGCAGTGGACGACCATGGGCGGGGCATTGAGGGAGTATCGGATGTTGCCGCAGGCGCAGCCGCCGGTGAGGGGGAAGATGGAAGGGTCTTTTTCGGCGGTGGAGTGAGACATTGTGGTGTTTGTATGAAAGTTTCTTGTTGACTCGTTTGTGTGGTTCGGCTTTTCCCTTTTCTCGACGGTTGTGGCCCGTTTCGGTCGTGCGTAGGTGGAGAGACCGGGTAGTTTGCGTCCCGGGTGATCAACGTTAAAGGGTCCAGACCTGGAAAGATTGCTGACGGTTGACAGGTCTCGGCGGTGTGCCTTTGTTCAAGAATTCCAGAGGGTGGCGAGAGTTTGTATTCTCTTCGTGCAGAAGGGGGTGGGAAGGGGGTGGCAGGTCTGCCGTCTGGGTTGGCAAAAGTGTGTAAGTGGGATGTCTGCGGGGGGCTGGGAGGCAGGAGCGATTGACTTACATCGGCGTGAAAGAGAGGAGGTGTCTCGGAAGGACCCTGAGCCTGGGCAAACAGAGTCAGAAAAAAGTGAAAACTTCCTAAAAAGAAGAAAGGATGGATGGGTAAGAGGAGGAAGAAGATGGAGGGGAGAGGTGAAACGAAAGGGCGCGAGGAGTAGGAGAAGGAGGGCAAGGCTTTGTTGACAGGCGAGGAGGTGAGGGAATTCGAGCGTGCCCAGTCAGCGTTCAGGTGATGGCCTGAATAGGCAAGTTTCTTATCTAATCGCTGTAGATGACACTTTTCCCCTCTTCTGCTGTGCCCTTTTTGCATCACCCTTAAGCAGACAAAACCAACCGAAGAGAAGCGAAGTAAGCTGACAAGCGGCAGATAATTCGTTTCTTCATGATCAACTTGAACAAGTTTTGATATTTGCCCATGATTCATCTAGATATGATGTGTCGTTTGATGGACACGACAATCGTCTACTGCGGGTAACCCTTGAACCAGACTCGTACACAAAATTTGGGCATAGCCTGACGATCGAAGTCTCCGCATCCTATGGAAAAGTCGGTATGGCAATCCCTAAGACTGAATGAAGCACTGGTGTTGTACGATTCTCTTGGCTTCGGGGGGTACAGGCATTTTGAAGAGGTCATTAATGACAGCTGTGGTGTTATGTGTGGTGTTGTGAAGGAAGGGGTTGGGTGGTTGACTCAGACAGACCCTGGAAGGGGGCTCTCGCGCCCCACGGCTTACACGTTACACCGGGCTTGAAGCATCACAGGGTCTGAATCGTTCTGACCTAGGTGGGAGGCACACACCGAGACGGAGGAGGGCTACATTCCGATCGAAGGCGGGTTTTTCATCGTTTGACGCCGGCGTGATTGTTCCAACTTTGGACACCGTTAGATGACGTTTGTGGTGTTTTTTTCTGCGTCATTTGTCTGGTAGCAGAAAAAACCGTTGAGTCTGGGATATAAACCGTCGGCGCCCTCCAGTTCCGTTCTAGACCTCTCGAGACAGCCAACATATACAAAACACTGCAAAGGGAACGAGAGTTTACCAACCTCAGCTCTGGAATTCATCAAGCCCAGCCAGCCAGCCACCTCGAGATCGAGTCCAGAAATTTAAAAACGCCACGCGAACCCGCCTACGATAATGCAGCCCACTGCCCTCTTTGGAATTCTGCTGCTTCTCTCTTCGCAAGCACAGGCCGCACCATCGTCGCTTCACTCTCACCTCCAGCGCCACAGAGAACGCGCCGCAACACACGCTCACTTGAGCCACCAGCACGCAAAGTTAAACCAGAAAGTCGAGCCAGCCGAGTCCGAACCCGAAGCGATGAAGACCTTCAGAGACATCGTACCACTATTTCAAAATCTCATCGCCACGGAAAAGCCCTCATCACCGTCACCCTATGTTGAGTCGACGTTGACGCCTCCTCCGTCTCCAAAGCACAATGATGCAGCATCAGACCATGTCGACTCAGACTCCGACGACTCACAGCAACTACGAGGAGTGAGGACGAACCCAGTCCGCGAGCAACAGACGTTACCTGACCGAGCTAAGCTGGCGGCGATGGGTCGAGGGCAGAGCCGCGTGAGGTCGGTCGCGGATATCGTCGACAGCCGGCATGCTGACTCTGCGATGCGGTTGCTGCGAGCTCACGCTGTTGTCAGGCATAACAAATTTCAGCGTGAGATTTGAGAGAGACCGTGATGGAAAGGCGTGTTTTCGAATGCTTGTATTTAGATTTGGCATGAGTTGGGCTTTGAGCAGCTATGGTCCTGGCGGCTGTTGACTAAGCCACCTGGTAGTTGTGTGTGTGCGGAATGATGAGATGAAGGAACCAAGCCCGCCGCGGGATCGGCGGGACGCGCGACGATAGCACTTGATGATAGGGCTGGCGATATTTTTAGAATGCAGAATAATACCACTTTTCGCCTATAATGGACGCTTCTCTTGATTTTTCGAGGTGCCTTGCTTGATGTTGATCGTTGGCTGAGGCGAAAAACCTGCTGGACTTGTCTGAGAAGAATTGGATACTGAAATGCGATTGTCGGTAATTGCGTCAGGTATGGGGATGAAGTTCTCCATCTGTTACAGGGAAAGCTGGTAAGCGTGGGCGATCTGTTGGCGAAATCGTGTCAGCACCGCTTCCATATCCCTGTTAGCATCGAGTAACACTGTAACGGCGGGCTGCTCAAGTCTCTCGGAGACAAGAATCGTCTCGCCAGCAGGTTCTCAGTCTGAAGCGGCTAAAGAAACGTTGGCGGTTCGAGATGTCTCCCTTTCGTTATGACGGCATGCTGATGACCTTGGAGTACTTGGCACCTGGTAGGTTTATCGTCTTGACGCAGCCGCGGAATAATTGAGTAGATTGACGATTGACAACCTGTCACTGTGATTTGTACACTGAGGCTCCGGCGAGGAAAAGATGAGATGTGTTTTTGTTTCGAATCGAGTCAAGCCGTCCCGTCATGTTTCCTTTGCGCACGGAGAACGGCCCCACGATCCACCAGGGTGACGATCACCCGAGCCGTATAGATGCATAGAAATATACTGTTTTGAAGCTGCGTGTAGAGGCATTATGTACAGTATGGATGATTGCTAAAGACGGTATTTCTCGGACCCACTGATTGGTGCATAAAGCCGGACCTCCACCGAAGCTGGCCTCCGATGGTGATGTGCAGATACGGGGTTCGAGGTACTTTAATCTTGGCGCGCTCAAGTGGCCCGGGTATTTTCCGTCGCGGTTTGGCTTCGGGGATTGGCGCACCTCAGCTCTTCCCCCGGGATGAGAAGTCGCCAGCAAAGCAGCATTTCCGAGGTATTGACGACCTGGCTCGTGCTGGCTTCATCCTACTGCGCATCGTGTACCTTTTACTTAGGTACCCCGTCTGTTCCAACCTGCCATCCTGCCAGCGCACTTGCAGTGGTTAGTCACGGGAGCCAAATTGTCGATCCCACTCCTACCTACCATAGCTCACCTACCATCTCCTTCATCCCCTTTTGACACTTCTCGACCTCACGATAGCGCGCGCGACGCCTACGACCACGCACCTCTTTCTCGACATCCGACAATTGACTAGCACTACACCTTTGCTTGCGATCACCAACGAGCCTTTGTACTCTTTGTGCCGTTATTGGGGAACTTCCTCTGGTCCATCCTCCCATCGCTCGCCGGCTACGAAACGTCCTGTTCAAAGCGCCCAATTGCTGGGGAAGCTCCGATACGCTTGGGCTTCTGCATCGTTACACAAAAGGGAGCCTCACATCGGCAGCCATTCCTCGATTTTGATCCCACCGCTGTCGACTCCCACCCACCGTGGCATTCACCGACAAAGCCTTACGAGGGACGCACCGCCTGTTGTACCATCCTGCCGCTCGCCATTGACGTGTTTGCGACTCTCAGTACCGACTTCTCGAATCTGCTTCTCACGTCGCATTTAAATACCCTTGCAAGCGTCGGCCATTTCGCGACACAGAATCTTCGAGATGCCTTCGCAAAGGCAGTTGCGCACCCTCCTGGTGGGTGTGCTGATTGGTGTCGTCTTCGTGTTGTTTTACACATCTTCCTTGCGAGCGAACGAAGTCAAAGACGAGCGGACCATCCAAGATTTCTACCACAAGACGGTCAATGGACTGAAACACAAACAACCGCCGGGCCAAGCGGTGCTGGAAGGGAATAAGCCCAAGGCAGCTGGCCACGTGCCTGTTGACAAAGATGCCGATGGCGACGTTGACGCCGACGACGAGAAGCTCGCCAAGGATATGCAAGGACGCCTGAAGGCCGCCGAAGACAAGGCCAAGGAACTTGCCAACAAGAAATCACCACTGAAGCCTGATGCGCCTAGCGACGTCGTCGGAAAGGGCAACTCTGCTGCTGGACAAAAGAAGAAGGAAAAGACGGCCAATGGCAAAGAAGTCTCCGAGACTGAAGAGGAGGAGAAGAAGAAGGACGAGAGCGATGAGGAACATGCTGTCGAGGTTGAGTTGAACTCCATCTTGAAGAAGTCACCAGGTATGTTAACGTCAAGACTCGTGAAACAAATGCCAGCTAACCAGACCAAGTCATCATCTTTTCCAAGTCTTACTGCCCGTACTCGAAGAAGGCCAAGGCATTGTTGCTCGAAAAGTACTCGATCGAGCCCACACCATACGTTGTCGAACTGGATAAGCATCCTCTTGGCCCTCAGCTGCAGGCCTTCCTCGGCGAGAAGACTGGCCGGAAGACAGTTCCCAACATCTTGGTAAATAGTGTGAGCATAGGTGGAGGCGACGATGTCATCGAGCTTGACAGCCAAAAGAAGTTGGTACCCAGGATCATTGACCTTGGGCAGAAGAAGGTGGAGATGAAGGAACGGTCTGCCAACAGCCAGAAAAACAACTAGCTCTCTTGAGTCATTCAACTTTTATTTCTACATTTGCTCGACTTCCACCATATGGCATCATCGTGGGCGAGGCGAAGCGGGCATTAGGGAACCACGGGAGTTCGAACTGGTGGTGGGTACCCCAATACTGGACATTGCATTTTTTGGCGTTGGTGATCGGTTGAGCTCGCGCGCTCTCGGCGGCGAGCACTCAAGGGGACGGTATGGGCTCTCGCCAGAGCCTGAAGGCTGGACGAAGCGTGCCGCAGACGACTGCGCAAGTTCCGTAATGATGAGGGACGTGTATGAGTAGTGTGGCTGAAGATGCTAGGGCGGCACTGGTAACCTGGCATCGCCTCCTTGTGCGGTTGTGTATACACGCAAATGGCTCGCTGTCAGCTTGTGTCCTGTTCTTGTGTGCTCCCAAACCATGGACTTTTGGCAACAGGCCGCCAAGATGTTGCTCCTCTTGTAGACATAATTATCATAAGATCACGAGCCTTCATGGAAGCCATATCGGCCAGCTTCTCTTCTGTAAGGTCGCGGGTTGGAGCCGACTTCCTAGTTGATTCTTTTCCCGCTTCGAGTCTGATTAGGATTCCCTCTATCGACAAACGCCGTTTAAGGTATAAGGATGACGGTGCTGTTATCTTCGTTCCTCGGTACTGCTCCAGCCCGATTATCTTCTTTGAGTCCGGACCTGCTATTCTTATCAAGAGCCATCACTGAGGGGCAGGGTTGGATTGTGGTCGGAAGAGAGTGGAGGGGCTTAGCTATGCCCCTCCTTGCGCAACTGTCACGATGCGCCTCATATAGCTTGGCAAGACCAACCGGGTTACACAGCACCTTTCTCTAAACTGGGTCCATTCCGTGAAATCAAAATGCCGCACTAATACTAGAATTGCCCTCTTTGATGATCGCTGACACCATTTTTGGGACAGGGACGAAATCTGGGGCGGAGTGCGGCCTGTGTCGTCAAGTGAGAACCTGGATGGCCGATCGCGACGTCGTTCAAGGACAGCCGGGTGCGCACTTGACTTGCACTTGCGATGCTATATCTCTGTTGGTTGGTCTCTTTCCGTATCTCATTTCAGCTATTCAACTCTCAGATTGAAAGCTTTTGGATGATTTGCTGTGAACTGTGAACCACTGCTCTCGTCAACTATCTCATCTGAATCTCAACTTTAAAGAGCGGAGTGATTCAGAACACTCTGGGCCCTGACTACTTATACGCGAGTGGCCTACCTCTTACACACATTACCGCATCACGAACTCGATTCTCACAGAACATTCCATTTCAAATCACTTCAAGTTCAATTTCTCGCTTTTACTCTCACATATCTACTATTCACATACTCTGGTGCAAGCCTGAACACCAGAACGGCCACGGTTGACAGCAAGGCCTAGGGCAGCAGGAGCAACGAAGGGGTCAGAAAGTTCAAGAGCGATACTGGCTCACCTCCTGCTACCTCTCCTCACAACCACACATCTCAGAGGGTCAGAGGGCAATCGCAGGCCGATCGAGGTTGTTTCGAAACCCCCTTGTTCATCCAACTGCGTTTTGTACAACCTCTACTCCAACATTCACCTACAATACCTTACTACCATCTAAACCTCGGATAACAATGTCTTCACTCTTACCCGGCCACCTCCTCCTCCTCGTAGCAGAGCACGCAGACTTTGCCCAGATCCAAGCCCTCCGAGCAACCTGCAAGACCAACCGCGCCCTGCTGGATAGCTACCAGCACACCGTAACAAGAGTCAACACCGCCCGGTACCCCTGCGCACCACGCAACCACATCCTCGCCTCCGACACCCGCGAGCGCGAGGTGCTCCCAAAAGACACCTTTGATACCATCCGAGAGCTAGAGACGCGGCACCGACACATTGAGGATATCGTCCACGGCTCATACCTCGCCTTCTGGGAGGAGTACGGGCTCCAGGACGCGAACAAGGCGGACACCATCCGCTCGAACCTCAAGAGAGCGCTCTGGCAGTGCTCGGCGATCGCCGACTTGGAGACGCACTCGATACGGTACAGGGACGACGTCGTCCCCCGCCGGGACCCTTGTGTGAAGTCGCTGATCCATCAGGAGATTATACTGCACGACGCGCCGCCACCTGATGGCTGGCACCTGGCTTTGAGGGAGGTCCACGAGTCTAACCGTCAGGATGTGCGGTTCCGTCAAATCGCCCACGTCCGCAACGACCTTTCTACACAAGACCTCGCGGGCATAGTAGTCCTCGCGCACCTCGCTAGTCAAGGGTATCGGAGGTACAGGGCTCCCACGACGAACGGGCTGAGCCGGCCTGAGGTTATCGAGATGGGCGTGTGTATGGCGGAGAACACCATCCGCCACGGCGTCTTTTTCTTGTACAGCAAGGTAGTAGCGGGCGAGGATGACGAGGACGGGCGGCACCACGCGAGGCTGCTTCTGGATGATACCTTTGATGAGATGCGGCGGTGGGAGGCGGGAGATCCTAGTGTGCTTCCCGGTCTGACGATGAGCGTCGCGTCTACGTTTTGCGAGAAGATTGGGTGCGAGCACCGGGATATGCTGGATGCTGCGTGTACGTTATTGAGGGGGGATGTGTGGCGTCCTGCGGCGGAGGAGGACGAGGGGGAGGAGGTCGAGCCTGAGGCTGGGAGGGAGAAGCCTACTGGGGAAGAGGTTGAGCAGGAGCTTGATGTGGCGGAGGGAGAGGGTGGGGAGCAGGTCTCGTGAGGGTTAACCTGGGATAGGATACATTGGATACTTATGAATGCATGATGACCCTATAAAAGTTTGCTCCGAAGATTCCCAGACCAGATTCATTTGCCACTAAGCCCCCTTCTTCTCGTTATTTGTAAAACATATTGCAGGACAGAGGCTTATAGAAAGAAGAGTGAGACGAAGGCGTGAAGTTCTATAGTACAGCTCTCTCTCGGACGACAGTGAATCACGAAAAGAGACAGTGAACCTCACGGTCACGGCCCATATTGGTCGAGCATTCTACTTAATCCCTCTGCCGGCGCCCTTGTTCTTCATCTTTCTCATTGTGTTTCATTGAGATTTTCGAAGTTGCGTGATGTTTGGGTGTTGCGTCCAGTGATTGACAACCTACCTACCGCCCTCGGATAGCTCGAGGGAACGACCAGGAAGTTTATCCCTGTACCAAGACCTGGCGTGCTTTCGTCTTTTACTCTGGGTAATCATCTTTTAACGGCATGGGTGTATACTAAGGTAGATATGTAGACACGAAAGATGAGGGGTGGTCCAGGACTTGATAACCGCTCAAATCCAAGCTTTGAGAGCTCTTACTAGTATAAAGTCACATGGAGTCAACCAGAGAGACGTCTGGCTTTACCACGGGCCTCGAGAGGCGATAAATTTCTGGAAGAAGGCGTGTGTCCTGGTGATACTTTCCAGGGTACAAGGAAGTCTGTGAAAGCTCGAACGCTCCTGTACTCGATTTCCGTAGGCTGCGGGCGAGGTAGCCTACCTAGATTGCAGAATCCTTGACATGCACACACACGCTTTTCACGAGGTTTGAACATTTCATTCTTTGAACCCCTTGGTGTTATGAATCTCGTTGGGCCCCGCCGCTTGGAAACCTGCCAACTTTAGCAAAGTCAGGGAAACGATCTAGAACATAGGTGCCACCTAGGTAACTTGGGCAGAAGCCATGGAAGCCTGAGGATGGCCTGCCCCAGCCGCCTATAGCCCGACGTCGAAGCGTAATGGTAGCCTAACTCGATGGTGCCTTACGGTGTGATGCGTCGTTACGGAGGAGGCTGCGGGGTTTCATTCTCATAGGCAGATCCCAATGGAAGGGTCAAGACGGCTCTCGTTCGGGAAAGCCAAGCCGGTAGGAAGGAGCCTTGGCCTGCCAAGGGACTCGGAGAGATCGTGTGGGGAGACAAGCTTTTTTTTTCTCAGGGCGTGTTGGATGAGGATTCTTTGACAGAGCCCGCGTTTGTGACGACGACTGCTTCAAGTGGATGGCTGCCGACATGGGTGGGCATCTTGGGAGTGAATTTGGTGGGGCCCACCCGGCGTGGGAGATTCACATCGGGGACGAGGGACACGTTTGTTCATTCGTCTCCAGCGAGATGTTTTCTTCGTTGGAGGGTTTTTTTTTTTTCTTTCTGGGTTTACGAGGATGGAGGGCGGAGTGGTTACTATGGATTCCGCGTGTAATGCAGGACTTTTTTCCTCACGATCTAACTTTGGTGGAGTATCTGCCTGTATACGTACCGCTAGGTAGGCTGTGACATGATGCGAGAACCGGCGAACTCGTTTGGGTTGTGGTGACTGGTGAGCCTGTCAGGCGAGGAGTCACCGGAGCCCCAAAGTCCCTTTCGCAGTAATGCAGTGCTTCGCATTAGGGCTGATCTGGCCCCTCGGGGGGATAATCAGTCCCGCGTGTACCGGCCGGCAGTGGAAGTGTTCGTACAGGTAAACGTCACGGCGTTCCCCCGTAGTACTGCTGATCCAATCAATCCTTCGTTCAGGCGTTTCTGGCTCGCCGAAAAAAGTCGAGATCACTCTCGTGGGTATCCATCGCCAAGGTAGAAACGGGGTCTTAAAATTGGTACCGCGCAGTGGAGAAATCATTCCTAGACAGGGCAGATTAAACGCCAGATGTTGATGTTTTGCGTGTTTTTTTTGTAACAATGGCGGGCGCGTTGGGGGAGTGACTCACGACGCAGGACAAAATCTCACCGGCGGCGAGATCTCAGGTTTCTCACTGCGATGAGAGAGAGGTCTGAGACTGTCTACCACGTATACTGTGAGGTACTCGACGAGGTAAGGTAGGTATGCACAGCCGACCGGTGGTCTATCTTGCCGTCTTACAATGTTACGAGTCCTATTTGTCCTATGGCGGATCAATTCCTACGCTAGAGTTGCTGTGGTGTTGTTGGTGCCTGTTGGTTTGCGTAGCCCTGGAGGCAGGGGAGCGGGGGTGAATCTGACGCTTATTTTTTGGTTGGTAGCGGTGCCGGGAACCGAACGGCCGCGTTGGCCGTTGATCTGCTGTATCCGTCCCCAATACCTTGCCTTACGTGGTCCGTGGAACCCGCTACCACGGGACCGGGGGGGAAGATCTCAATGTCTGAATGTATGCGTATTTCCAAGTGAATTAGGTATGACATTGACGTCGTAAGGTGATTGCGTTGCGTAGTCACTGTGAGTCTAAACGTGGTATGAGTTGATGAGTCTATTCGGCATGGTATCCACAGCAATTGCAGTGTCAAGCCTAGTACGAAAGCGAATTGTCGTACACTGGTGGATTTCCACGACAAAATGCGCGCGGGAAAGCCTCAATCAATTGGGTCAAGATCGTGCGTCGGCGATGGCTTGGGGCTGAGTTGAATGGAGGGTTCGCCAAGATGCCAAAGTGGCATTGGTTTCGCAATAATTAGAAAAAAAGAAAGAAACTTTTCTATCGCAGCTTGTCAGTTTTGGCGATGATGGGATGAATTGAGATTTTCTCCTTTGCTCTTTGCTCGCATTGAATTGGATTTTCGATTGCCGCCTTGCTACCCTGCCGCCCGTACGGGACTTTGCCAGGCACGCCGTGATGCTCTTGTGATCCATGCGAGAGTGAATGAAGGACGGCGAAGCAGCAAGATTCGGATGTAGGCGGACGCATTGTCAGGGTTGAGCCTTGCGCCAAGTGACTCATGGCCGAAGTTTATCGGAACAAGGAGGATTAGAGCGACACTGCCAAACTGCTCAGTGCCAGGCTTGCCAGGCAACTGGCAAGCTATTATTTACAGCGTCGTGCTCACGCAGGGAGAGAGTAAGTTTCGAGGCTAACACTAGAGGATTCATGATGGAGGGGGGCAGTTTGACGCATTGACAAACTGACGCGAACCGGCGTAATGTCTTGCCTGTACAGGAATCCCTTTGGGTAGTCTTACTTACCTGTTGTGGTTTAGTCCTGCTAAGAACTCCCAGTGAATACTGCGGCGGTATGATATTGTGAATATGACGGCGTGAGGGAGGGGGCGAAAGAGGTTAAGCTCAATAAGCTTCCCGTCACACGCCCACGCAAGCCCAATTGTTGGTTATGGGCGACGCAATGGTGTGGATACACGACCTTGATCTGTTCCGGGGGCCTGGTTGGATGCCTTGGGATAGGACCAGGGGAGGGGGGTAATTCTCCCAGTGACGGAATCTTTGGGGGATGCGTGTGCAAGTTGCGTGTGTCCGAGTGCGTGTGTGTGTGTGCGATGGGATGGGATGGCTTGGGTTGGGACGAGGAAAGGGGGGAAGATGCTTGTTCAGGTTTCTGCGCCCGTTTTTGGGGGCCCCCAAACCACGCCGCCGGCTTTTGCTTGGAATAGATGAGTCCTACGAAAGGATACTTTGATACTTTGATACTGTGATACCTTCCTCAGGTTCCAAGGTAGTGTACACTACCTAGGTACAGGATGGATGCAGGATACAGTGACATTGCGTTCCATGGCATTTGAGGCGGTGCATCGCTTCGTTTTGGAAAACATAGTTATAAAGAGCATGCCACGCCCAGCCTCTACCAATACTTCATCTTGGCCTGCGTCAGCAATCAATCAGCCTTTTCTACCAATCGTCCATCAATCAGACGCTATCAACACCAGCAATACTACAAGAAGCTACCCGTCACCACATTCACCACCCTCACCACATCTACTACCTACGATCATCACCATTAACCACACATCCACCATCATCCAAACCCTCCAAACCGCAACAATGGCCAAAGCAACATACGCACCCTCCACCTTCTCCGAGACCTCGACCATCTGCTCCTTTGAAAAGGAATCCTTCGAAAAGGACCCCGCTGTGACAGTAGCAGCGGCAGCACCCGCCGTCAAGGAACGCCGCTCCCTCCGATCAAGAGTCAAGAAGGCCCTCCGCGAGGTCGGAAACCCGCCCACCTACCGCTACGACCTCGAGCACGGCATCGAGACCAAGAGAACGGTGCCCGTCGGCCCCATGGGCTACAATGTTCTCAACCAGCCCTCGCGCATGTAAAACACACTTGATGCTACCTATTAGTGAACTCTTGTGTGCTTGCGATAAGCGATAAGCGAACGTGCGATTTGATCTCGACGAAGAACAGACGTATTTGACTGTTACGGATGAAGCGATTTTTTCATCATGGATGCCATGAACGGATATACCAAATGGCGCAACGGAGTTTGGATGGAATCTTTATGGGGTTCCCCTCGTGTGGGGGGACCCTGATGGACTTTTTCCTTGGGTTCTGAACGATTTTATCAACATTTTCTTTACAATTTTTATAACGGCACCCAATAAGGGCAAGAAACACAAATAAAGGTCTTGTATCCTATGTGTTTTCCGCTCCCCTTTTGCAAGCTGTAGCTAGGCGATAGGTGTCGGCAGAGACGGACCTTGGATGAGATGGGAGGTGCCGCGAGGAGAGATGGCTTTTGCGAACCCAGCTGAGAGGAGAGAGGGGGAGCTTGAGGAGGTTGCCTTTGTTCCCGCTCAAGAGGGGGAGGAAGGAGGCGCCAATGGCTCTCGCGCCTGGCTGGGATTAGGATAACGACGGTGGGTTGGCGGGAATATGGGGAGCAAGCCATCGTCTTACGGGCTGCCACACTCCAAGGATTGGGTCGACACCTACGCTCAGCCTTTTTCCTTTTTTCACATTTGAAAATTCGGGGCAATTGGAGGGATACGAAGAGGTATTACCGGTTCCTCAGATGGGACATGGATCTTGATAGAACAATACCACGAATTCCCTCTATCCCCAGTTTGCTATCCTTTCACGTGAAAAATGAACAACTTTCGCAGTGACCATCCTCATCGACCGCCTAGGTATCTAGACCAAGTCCGGATATCCTAGTACCTAAGTCAGAGGCGCGACTCGACTCGGCGTCTCAACATCAGACTGACTAGACGCGCGAGCGCGCGCTCAATGTATCAGCTGCCCAGTCAGGCGAGTCGACCCGATATGAATGGAAGAGTAGGCCGTTCCCCATTTTTGCCGACCGGCAGACTGAGCGAGGACCGGGTTAAGTGGGACTGGTCGGGGGGCCAAAGACCGGGCCTCGGACCTGTTTTGCGGCAGTTCCGTTGCCCCAAGTCAAGGATTTAGGCCGGTTTGGTCCCTACACGGCTCGGTGTGATCATTCAAGCATTCCTCTAGCTAATTCCAGAGAATCAATTGACGTTTTGTCTCAATGCATACCCAGTACCCAAGATCTAAGGATTCATAACAAAACGCATTTGGGTACGACAGAATACTTGTCCTTGCTCCAAATCGAACATCGCAATTAAGAATTGCCATCATGACGTAACATGCCCCCATTAAGTAACTGCCAAGTTACACAGCACCAGCAAAGACCAAGTTTCTGAAATAGTACTCTTTCACTTCCAGAAGCACTCATTTAGGGCAGACAATAGGGACTAGATCGGACGAAGAGGACAAGAGGGGAATGCTAATGGATTGGATGGAAGCGGGGCCCACGGCTCATCCCTTCTCCAGTCATCTAGCTTAGAAATCACGACATCAACTACAAACCGGGGCCGAAACTCCCTTGCGCCAAGCTTATTCAGCATCCTGTCTCCGTGGTGATTTGGGATTCAAATGCAATGCTGAGCTTCTGTTGGTTTGGCATTTCAAATTTCGTTGAGAGTTGTTAGTGGGGATAAGTAAGGACTGAGTACAAAAATGGCACGAGAGTCTCTCAACTTCAAGTGTGTTGGTGTCGTCTGTAGTGAAGACAATCTTCTTACGGCATCATCAGACTCGTTTGTACGCGAAGCAGGTTGAATCTTCCCTACTATACACACAACTCTCTCATAATCCCAACGTCAGAGAAAGAATCACACAAAATGGTAACCATCCCCAAAACCCACAAGGCCGTCGCCACACCCGCCAAACGCGCACCCCTCATCCTCCTCGACCGCGAGACGACCCCCCCGGGACCAGGCGAGATCCTCATCCTCAACGAATGGACCGCCTCCAGCCCCCTCGACCTCCACCGCGCCGACGGCGGCCTCCTCTGCAACCACCCGGAGGTCATGGGCGGCGGCGCAGCGGGCACCGTAGTCGCCGTAGGCCCCGACCAGGACCCAGCGGACGCCGACAGACTGAATCCGGGGGACAAGATCTTTACGTTTGCGTTCCACCGCTTCAGCGAGCGCGCGCACCAGGACTTCGCGACGGTGCCGGCGTGTCTGGTCTCCAAGCTGCCCGCGAACGTCACCCCGCAGGAGGCGGCGACGGTGCCGACGAATCTGATCACCGTGTTCCATGCCGTGACGGCGGATCTGGGGTTAGAGCTGCCGTGGCCTCGGCCCGCCGAGGGAGAGTGGGTCCCGCGTGCGAGGGACGACGCCGTGCTTGTCTGGGGCGCGGCGAGCAGCGTCGGCGTGTACGCGGTGCAGGTGCTGCGGCACTGGGGATATCGGAACGTCCTGGCCGTGGCGAGCGAGAAGCACCACGCGCAGCTGAAGGCGATGGGCGCGCGGGAGACGTTTAGTTACCGGGACGCCGACGTCGTGGAGAAGATCCTGGGGGCCGTCGGTGAGCGGGGCGTGCCGTTCGTGTTGGATTGTATCGGGTCCGTCGAGGGCACGCTGAGACCGTTGACGAGGATTGCGGGCCGGGGGACAAAGGTTGCGGTCATGTTGCCTGTCATTGTGAGGGATGCGACGGAGGAGGTTGAGCCGGAGTATGAGATGGAGGTGGGGATCATGTTGGCTGGGGAGTGGGCTGATGGTGTCGAGCTCCGGGGGGTGAGGACGCATTTCTACCTTGCGGTGAGTTTTTTGGATTTCATTCGTTTCTTCGTCGAGTGAGTATGTTGCCATGAGATGAGCAAGGCTGATATTTCGGTAACACAGAATGAGTTCTTCAAGGAAAAGATGCAGAGAGAGATTGTGCCGACGCTCTTGGAGCAGGGCATCATCAAGCCCAACAAGCAGAAGATTGTCGAGGGCGCCACCATGCTGGAGAGAGCGCAAAAGGCGATTGAGTTGCTGAGAAAGAGGGATCCTAGCGGTGAGCGTCTGGTCTGGAGGGTTTCGGATCTTGAACTGAAGCTGTGAGTGAGGTGGTCGTGTTAGTCGATGTCCCATAAGCGCAAACATCACCTAGTTGGCCTACATTAGAGAAAGAAGTATGTCTGTAGTAGAACGAATAGAGGTCTTCAAATGCTTTTTGTGACTTTGTTCCTGCTTTTGTAATCTGCCGACCATCTGCTGAAAGAAGCTCAAAACTCCAACCGTGGGATGCCTCCTGACCAAAAACAAAACGCCAATGAGTGGTCGATCCTCCGCTGCGTCGTCTCTTTTCCCACTCGGATATGTATATCAAGTTTCCTCCGCAATACACACATACACACACACACACTCTCTCTCTCTCTCTTTCTCATAACTGTCGCCGTATTCTTTTGTCACTCCAAGCACTTTACTCCTTACGACCCTTCTTTGGCTTCTCCTCCGCGTCACCCTTCTCCCCCTCGTCCTCGCTCGCCACGTCCCTGCTGCGCTTCAGACCCTTCATCTTGCGCGTCTGCAGCTCGCCCAAGTCCTGGCGGCCGACGTGCACGCGACCCATCTTGTCACCCATGGCGTCCGTGGTGATGTTCTTCTTGGTGCGCTCCTCGGTGCCGCGGGGCTTCTTCATGGCCTCCTTGAGCATGCCCTCCTCGGGCTCGCGCACGCGGCCGACGCGGAAGTCCATCCGGGGCCCAATCTCGTTGACCTCGACGCGGGGCACCTTGGAGCCGCTGCGCTTGGTGGCGATGGTGTAGGCGCGAAGGCGGATGGCGGGCTTGGCGGCGTCGTCGGTGGGCTCGTCGGCCGTGATGGAGACGATCCACTGCAGGCCCTCGACGTCGATCTTGTCCGTGGGCTCGCCGCGGAAGAAGTCGGCGAAGAAGGATTTGGCGTGGGTGTACTCGTTGGCGATGGGGCTGTCCCAGGCGGTGCCGGCGAAGTTGAGCATGGGCTTGAGGCCGATGGGGACCTTTTTGCCCTTGAACTGAGCGAGGGTGCGGAAGGTGTCCGGGTCGAGGTAGAGCTCGAGCATGTCAAAGACCTTGTAGCTGAAGGTGCGGACGAGGGTGAGGGCGTGGGGTCGCTTCTTGGAGGTGTGGCCAAAGACGAGGATGGAGGCGTCGTTCTTTTCCGAGAAGAACTCGAGCGAGTCGGCGTTGTCAAAGGGGTGGATGTCGTTCTTCTTTACGAAGCGCTTGGCGAGCGGCTGGCGCATCTGGTAGAGCTCGTTGATGGCATCTTGTGTCACTTGCGAGCATGAGCTTCCGCGGAGGAACAATGCCGTCTTGGGGTTTTCTCTGTTTGAGAGAAAGGTTGCTGAATTAGCATGCGATCATGGTCAAACTTGCTCGTCGAGATCGGGGGAACGTACTGGGCCTTGGGCTCGCGCTTCTCGAGCGCACGCTTGGAGCGAGCATTACGGGGTTTTCTGTTGAGAAATTATTAGCTACTTGTCTGCATGGCTACGTTGTGCGGTTACCGCGACTCACATTTGACGAAGCATTGTGCCGGTGGTCGAATTTGTCGTCCGTCGGGTCTTTGATGCAAGTGGCTGGGATGCGAACTGATCTCAATTCTGCGGTAAAGTTGAAGCCGCCGTCAAAAAAATTGCTTATCGTTATCGCCAGGATGCAAAATCTTATCTTATCACCCCGCGGCATTGAAGGTGCGTGTATCTAAGACTGCCAGCTGGTCCCACCTGCAAGGCTTCAGCTGAGCTTCGTCGTTCCTCATCACCGCAACGTCATCAAAATACACTGCCGGTTTATAAAGTAATATCTAACACGCGCTTACACCCATTTTTGTCCAACAGATGCCCAGCTCACTATCGAACCACCACCACCATCATGGGCCATAAAGAGTACGACACGCCTAAAAAGGCACGGTTCCGTGGAGCCTAGATATTTCTTACTGCTTAGGGTTATGAGTTCAAGAGGAAGGATCTCTATGAGTTTTTCGATATCAGCGAGCGAACAGGTCGCGAGCTTCTGAAGGACCCGTATGGGTGCGACCGTACGCGCCACAACAACCCGGATCTCCCAGAGACACGCGGGCGCAAGCGGAAGGTTGTCGACGAAGGCGCTGTCGATGAAAATGGAGAGCCCTTGAAGAAGAGGAAGAGGAAACCCGACAACAAGAAGAATCCACAAAAGAAAACAGGGGCAGTGAAGGCTCCTGATTCAACGCGAGCCTCGGAGAAACAGACGAGCTCCAATTCGCCAGCAAACGAATTATCGCAGGCAGCGCCAAATGCAGTTGACCAAATGCCTGGCCCATCTCAAGCTCAGTCCGTTCCCTCTGGCAGCTATGTCAACTATTTTACGTCCAGCGTATTTTCCACAGTGGATGGAGGACATCCGTATCCTTTCTATGGAGAACAATCTGGCCAAGGTCGTTATTGAACTTCAGCTACATCTTCTGAAAATGATTTGACACCATGCACAGAGCGTGCTCGACGACACGAGCAACAGTCAAACAATTTCATCCAAGTCATTATCATATTACTCCAACGGTGAACCATTCATACACAGCCCCAAACAACAATACGCGACAGTTTGGCCGATTCTTAAACGACCCCTATGCCTAGTTCACCAACTCATACAACTGACTAACAGCGCCGACACCCTCTCTTGAGTACAGCGCCAGGAAATGTGTCGGGTCCCTGTTGAAAAGTCCAGGCCAATGGGCCTGCGCGGGTCCCGTCACGACACTGCCGCTCCATGTCTTACCGTGGTCGACACTGGTGATGACCTTCATCTCACCAAAGTTGTAGCCGTCGGCACCCTCAACGTCCTCGTTGGTCATGAAGCTAGCGACGAGCGTGCCCCATACGTTGTACACCTGCGGCGCGCCCGACATGCGGCCGTTGCGCGCCGTGTAGAGGCTGCCGCGCTCGCCCCAGGTGTAGCCGTCGTCGTGGGAGAGGACGTAATCGACGTTGAACCTGCCTTCTCTGGTGTGTTCGAACACGGCACTGTGAAGGGCTCGCTGTTAGTTTCTCTTTCCGGATGGGTAGGGAAGCTTGATTACCACCCAACTTACATCAAGTCTCCTTCGTTGCCAATAGGCGCAACACCGACCATACCGTCACGGGACAAACGATCGCCGCCCGAGACAGGAATCCAGGCCGACCAAGTCTGACCGCCGTCCTTGGAGTATTTCATAAAGTTGTCCTGGTCATCAGCCGAGTTCTCGGCCGAATAGTAACACTGCAGCGTGCCATCCCTCGCCAGACGCAGGTACGGCTCCCACAGCCCGTTGACGCCGTTGGGCACGTGCTCCTCGACGGTAGACAGATACTTAAACGTCGCGCCGCCGTCGTCCGAGTACGACACGGAGATGCGGAAGTAGGTGTAGTGCCCTTCGGCGCCCGTGCGGTCGTGGTTCCGGTAGGCGTACAGGATGCGGCCGCCCGGCAGCTGGATCGGCATGGCGTTGTCAATGTCGTGCGTTGCCCTCTCGCCGCGGAAGACCTCGCCGATGCGCTGCCAGGACTGCGCGCCGTCGGTGGAGCGGACGACGCGGAGGATGCTGGTCGAGCCTTCTTTCGCCGCGTAGCCGCCGATGAGGGTGCCGTCGTTCATGAAGCTTACACGGATGTAGTTGCCGGTCGGGTCGATGACGACGGGGTCGCCGGCGCGGACGACGCGGCCTGGCAGGCGCTTGTCGAGGGGTACCGGCGTGGTGGTGGCCAGGCCTACGAGGGCTAGGCCTGCGGTGAGGGTCTTTGCGAGGTTGAACATTATGATTCTAATCTTGGGGGGGTTCTTGTCGACCTATGGGTGGCGATACATCAAAACGAGTTGAGGCGTCTCATGATGGACTCTTTATGTGTTTCCATTTCCATGGCGTCTTGTAAGCGCGGCATGTCGGAGCCAGTACCAAGAGTTTTGTGGCATCATGTCAACTCCACGAGCTGACTTGATCAAGGATGGCTTTTTCCCTCTCTCCCTGGTCATCTCAATTTGGCTGCCTACTAAGGAAGCAGAAGCTTGCTGAATGCCTCTACGGATACCGTTAAAGGATCAATTGCATCTATGTTGTGGAGAACGCTCCGCGGGCTGAGTTCCTGTTCTTGAATCCTTCGCGCTTTGCCCACGCAAAATCCCGGCTTCCCCTGCAGGAAGCGGTGTATTCGTAGAGCTCCTCCAATAAACTATGCTGTTCATCCTGTCAGAAATATTGATTACCTCTTGCGGCTCTCAAGACTCCACAGCACTGGTGAGAGGCCAGGGGCCCCAGAAGCTGCGAGCTGACATTGGATATGCTGGTTGGTTGCGCTCGAATCCTGGTCTGGGTACCACAATTCAATTGCTGGTGCCTAACGTTCACCACTTCGAGTTTCTCACCTTTGCTATGGCTTCTAGTCACCAAGGGGCGGTTGCTCCCGCGCTCGTCTTATGATTGCATCTATATTGGACGAAGCACAGAAAACGACAGCCGTGTTTTCGGTGTGTGGCATACCAACTGCTTTCTAAGGCATCATAAGCCGCTGTTGCATAAGTATCAATATTCAAGAAACGGTTACTTCCTGTGGCTGCTACCTGTCCAAGCAACGTGACACCTCTACGCCGTCAATCAAGGCAAGGTAAATTATTGAACTTTGGTCACATTTCAAGGTGAAGTATGCCTTGTCGTCATGTCGGTGAAAGCAACATTCATAGCGATCAGCGCTTGGATGTTGGTGACGCTACGTTAGTTTGTGAGTAAAAGACTGGCAACGAGCTCTGAATGTAGCTTGTAATGAATGAAGGACTTGCACTCCGTGTCGAAATTCACTTCGGCAGGAAGCCCGGTCGAGCCAGGACACTGTATCGACAACCAGCACCGCACTCCTGCCAAGTTGTGGTCTCAGTGTTCCCGTGCGACAGTCAATCGTACAGGGAATCTCGCGGAAGCCTTGGAGAACAACAACGATTCACAATACTGGTCGGAAGGAACAAGAGATCTCGAGACAGCGTCAATTCTGCCGTTCCCTGGCCGAGGAAGTCTAGAACAAATACCGACACTAGCTACTGGCCTCCCAATACCAACTAGTTTTGCTGTCCGTCGATGGCACCGTTCGTCATGGTTCCCAGAGCTGGTCGGGGGCGGAATGGCCACTCACGTTCGAACTCAACCTTGTCAATCTTCTTCACCACTAAATGATCATCAGTAAACGCCCACATCCAAAGAGACTGTCGTATCTCGATACACTCACATTGCCCAAACACGTCGCGCATACGTCGCTGGTACCACCAGCCTACGAAGCTCACAACCGCCATGAACGCTATCGCGGCAATGGCGACTGGCTTCCAGTATTCTGCTGCTTGTCAGACCCATGGTCTCCCCCTCCCCCCAAAAAGGACAGAAAGTCCGTTTGATATTGAAACTGCGTATGTGACTTACTTGTGGCGGAATTAATCATTTCCCGGCTGTTCACCGATAACACAACTGGGGGACGTCTCTCCTTCGGCTCCAACCAGTAATGCACGTTGACGAAGCACATGTTGGTGCGGTACACGCCCATGATTTGCATCAAAGTACCGCCGAGACTGACAAAAACGGCGCTCAGCCCAAAGATGATTTGCAACGAGTAGTACAGCGAGGACCAAAAAGTGTGCAAGGTCCAGGATCCCGGTTTGCTGGCGTGGGCTAGGAAGTCCGCCAGCTTGGAGCTGGGCGAGTGCGTGTCTTCGTGCCACGGAGCCGTTGAGGGGTCGTAGAATTTTCGATGATCGAGCCAGCCTCCCTTTCTAAATATGTCCAATGCTCTGATGCGGCGTTTGGGGTTGGTGACGTCGCCCGGGGCGCCGATGTAAGCCCATAGCCATAGACCAATCTGCGCGAGCTGGAGACCAAAGTAGACCAAGAACGTCAGGGAGCGGCAGGACAGCCCGATTTGGGGCGTGAAGAAGGCCAGCATGAATGCGAACAGGTAGGGGATACCGACGAGGAGCAGAGTGAGGAAGAGCAAGACGAACCAGTCGAGGAGCGACAAGGTAGTTCTGAAGCGTAGATCCTTCATATCGCCATCGATATCCTCGTGGCCTCGATACTCGACATCAGTTCTTCTGCTATAGACTGTCAGAAGCTGCTCGATCCATTGCTTCTTGGTGTGGCCGCGAAGCCATTGCCAGGCCACCTTGTAGCAACTGGGATAGACCAGATCGAAGCGTAAGAAACCAAAGACGTAGGTTGGATCTTCCGGATCTTCCGGATCTCGCTCTGTTGCCAGAACCCCCTCCAGGATGTTGGGGTTGTTTCCAGCAAGTAGTAGCCCGGAAATGATGGCGATATGAGGAATAATCTAGCTTGAGTTAATCGAGGAATAGTAGCCAGGAAGTGAGGACTCACCATGTACCATGATCCAAAAGCGATGGATTCCCTACAGAATTTGATTAGTACGTTTGCGGCTTTGAATGATATGGAGACTAGACCTACGCGATGTTTTCATCTCCCAACTCGTCAAGGCTAGTTAGGAACGAAAAGATAAATCCTCCGAGGAAGAAGCTGGAATAGTCAGCAACCCGCAGACTGCCTCGCTTTTTCTTAAGGACGGTACTTACATTACTGGTGCACCAACAATCGACCCGAAGGAATACTGGCAGTGCAACATCGTTCGGAGTCGGGTTTTGGTTCTAACTATGCAACGCTCAGTCTCCCGGGATCGGGGCCATGGCTCTTGGATGTGTTCACGCCGGTCGCACAGGCGATTTGAACAATTGTGCCTGGCCCACTGACGCGGAGACTGGCCCCTAGAGACATTGTCATCATCGTAAAGCCGTAGATCATAGAGTAAAGTCTCCATGTGACGCCAAGGAGATGCCGTTAGGTGACCAGTGGAATGACGTGGAAATGCCTGCGTTGAGACGGCGTTGTTCGCATTTGGCTGCGGAGCGGATGAACGCCGTCTGATGCTCTGATTCGGCGGTTCTGTATCCATTGATGTTGAGTTTGCGACAGTTTGGGGCGAGGTCTGTTCTCGATGGGCTAGGGACCCCAGTTGTATATCTCTGTTCTCGACAGTACGATCTTCCTGGGGCGTTGATCCTATCATAAATTCCCCTTGTGCAGTGTGATCCTGGTGTGATACGTGCCCATTTTCCAGAGGTATTGCTGATACGGCGGAAATATATGCTTGTCTCCCCCATTCCAGGGTCTCGCGGTCTAGAGCGAGATCAAGGTTCCCAATCAATACCAGCATGAGGCAACGGCACCGCATGTCGAGCGTCAGTCGCTTATTTTGGATTTTGTCTCTGAGAAACTCCAGAACCCGGTTATCTAGCAACGCTTCATAGAGGCCGCTCAGAATCATGGGGCCGGCGAAGGCGAAGCAGATGGAGAGCCATATGATCGTATCGACTGTGACAATTATGCCTGCCAAAATGGCACCGATAATTGCTGGAATGATACTTTTGATGCCGGCGATATCTGCTACAAACAAGGCGCTACAGCGATGTCAGAGCAAGTCACGAATCCTGGCATGTTATCGCTGGGTTGTCGTACCGATAAACATGAAGTTTCCTTCGTCTGGGCACCGACAGACAGAATACCACGGCTGGTAGCAAGAAACCCGACAGAGAGTGAAGCCAAGCATTCAGGTTAGACTTGTCACTGAGAGACCAGCCTGGGCAGTTGTCGATGAACCATGCATATTGGACTTGCACCTCAGGGGCGCCCCCAAGATGTGCCTGTGCTTCTGGTGAGCCCTCATTCTCTTGCGGCGAAGAAAGGGGTTTTCAGAACCTACATCGTTGTACTTGGCGTCGCAGGGAAACTGACTTCGGAGAGCGGCGTCTCGAAGGTCACCTGTGGTAGATGTTCCTATTTTAGTAATAGAGTTATTGGCGATGACCAACGTTCCGTTCAAAATGTCTAGACCGACGTAGACGGCTTTGAGGCAGCACCATGTGTAATTTTGACTCCCCAAATAGACACTGCCTGATTTGTTGGGGAATTGCGCATCTAAGTCGGCGAGCTGCCAGAAGACGTCCCACCTATTCGTCACATTGTGGATGTTATCTGCTGATCGAGCTACTGTCGCAAGAAGTAGCAGAGACCCGAGAACTCGGTTCATCGCTCAGACCGGGTGGTATCGGTCCACGGACTATTGCAGTGGAACTAAAGAACGGCCGACATCGAGACCAGGAAGAAGGGGGGTTAAGCATGATAATAAGCATGACTTGCGAGCCTACACAGGGGTGCAAATGCAATCATCAGCAACTGGGTCAGGCTGGGCGCGAAGAGTCAATATTTCAGCCTCACTTGAGCCATTCAATCAATAAAGATGGTGTCGTGTGACGCGGTGCTGACCACCTTATTGGGTGTTCAGCCTGGCATTAAGCAGGCTGCGACGCAGCTCGATCGGAGACTGCAGATAGAACGGAACGAACACCCAATGACGGAAAATGGATTGACAAGAGAGGAAGGAGATCCGATATCGAGACAGACCAAGTTCAAAAAGAAGCAGATTGCGGTCAAGAAAGACGAGCTATTATTTCCGCTGCTTTGGCAAAGGAGGCAACAAGTAAAGTAGGCACCAACAGCTGCCTCAGATGAGGAGCAGGGCGGCTATCAGCTGCTCTTTCCTGTCTTAGTTTGTAACAAAATTGGCAACAAATCAAGTGCAAGGTCAGATAAGCAGGAACGGTTGAACGCAACCCTCCGATATGGCTTCGGCCGGCTGGAAGGTCAGACCGTAGTTCTGGCTCCACGGAGACTCCTCGGAGACTTGGTGAGCTTCGGTGATGCACTGACCCGACGGACACGGAGGAGACTCTCGGTCGGCCCACTGTGGTCGGAGAGCCTGTCGTCATTCACACAGTTCCAAGTCGTAGCAATAACCAAAGTCCCATGTCGAACCAGATTTATCATTTACCATTGAGATTTGCAGAGGTTCGACTAGACCTTCCAAGCAAACGAGTGGAGCTCGGCATCCCGAATTACCTTGATTCCAACAAGCCCTAGCGAGCTTACTTCTTCATAGTGGATCACGAAGCGGTTGTGCCCGAAGGATCTGACCTCATGCGCTGAATTCGCTTAATGAGGAATCCCTACCTGCCATGTTTTATTCCCAACATTTCCCGTAACTATAAAGCTGGAACAAACCTTCGCCAAGATATCGTCTGTCTTTTCGCATCTCGACAAGCATCGTGGGGGGGCTTAGATTACATCGATTCATCATGGGATTCATCCTCCAAACGAGCATCATCTTCACCGTGATCCTCGGCGTGGCCTTGCAGCTCGTGCTCAAGGATCCCATTTGGCTGGGCCTGGGAATCGGCAAGGAATTCCAGCCTCTCTCCGACTTCCCCTACTCGTGCCGTCGCATCGAGGACCCCAGACTGCAGGCATGCGAGGATATGTGGCTGTCCGAAGCCACGCGCCAACTCTTCCTCGCCTGTTCTGATCCCCTCTCTCGCCAGCAATGGCTACCAAAGTACGTGTTCTAAGAGCAGCCCCTCCCATCTCCGTACCCGTCCCGTCCCGTGTGATCGCCCCGCTCCCCGTTCCCGGGCCGGATCGGTGTGATCCGGAAAGGCAAGCTAATCTCACCCCGCTCCGGCTTCTAGCGCACAGCACATGAACGCCTCGGGCCGCTCAACGCGGGACGCCGTCATCGCGCTGGACATTGACATACCCAAGGGTGATGCATTTGAGTACCGCGTTCTCGAGACGCCGGGGTTTACGGGCACCGCCGGCGACGGACTGCTCCAGCTCGTCGGGATCACGGGTATTGACGCACCGAAGGGCGATAGAGTCGAGATCCTCGTGGTCAACAATGGCCCTTCCGTCGATCCCGTCACTGGCACTCTCCTAGACCAGAAGAGCGTGGGCGCCAACTCGACGATTGAAGTTTTCGAGACCGGGCCCAAGGCGATGGGGATGAAGCACGTCCGCACGTTTGCCAGCGCCAACATTTCGACGCCGAACAACATCGCTGCATTGTCTAGCGAGGAATTCTACTTTACGAATGCAAATGGGCCCCACAAAGTCGGGCTGGTAAGCGAAAAAGCATGCAATGTTCAAGACAGGAACAGGTTCAGCTGATGCACCGTAACTTGTAGCAATTCTTCATCGGCCCCTTGATGGGCGACGGCGACGTATCATTCTGCTCCGCCTCGACGGGATGCAAGCGCGTCTCCGAACGTCACCGCATGCCCAACGGCCTCGTCCGCGGCCTCGACGGCCTCATCTACGTCCCGAGCTCCATGGCGGGTGGCGTGCAGGTGTTTGAAGTGCTTTCAGGCAACGACGGCAACGGACTGAAGAAAGTGGTCGACATCCCCGTGCCCTACGCCATCGACAACCTGTCAGTGGACGGCAAGGGCGACATCTACGCCGCCATCTTCCCGCGGGGCATCGAGATCCTCCAGGCGGCCAAGGACCCGCTGAACGCGAGGCCTAAGAGCGCTGCGGTGCGTATTCGCAAGGAGGGGGACGGCGTCTACGTGTGGGAGAAGATTATCGAGGACGGGCTTGGGGAGGTGTTGCCTGGGACTACTACGGTTGTACACGACGCCAAGACGGGGAGGTTGTTTTTTGGTGGTGAGTGCCGGTTCTGCCTTCTGCGTTTTGATGTATGAATTGTGTGGCTAACTTTGCTTAGGTGTAACATCGCCGTTTATTGCAGTCTGCGAGCCCAAGAACTGAGGGTGGATTGAGATTCGATGCCATCTCTGGCATGAATGTTGACTGTGGAGTTCATGTCTACGCAAACTAGTATCCTGTCATAGTGAGATGCCGCAGTTTCGTCTTGTAAAATCTCATCTCTCTAAACTCCTTGGGGTAAGTCGTAAAGTTATGACCGTTGCGCTGTGAATTGCGACTGAGATGAGATGAGATGGGCACTAATGATGCTGCAAGTCTTAAGCACATGTGAAGAATCGGGGGTTCAAGGAATGCTCATGCCGCCACAGGGTACTCGCGCCAAGTGAGATTCACATGGAATTCATTGACACGTGGGAGGCCCAAGACATTAATTGACTCTTGCAATTGTCCCTACTTATCATCAATCCTACACCAATTTCGCTCGAATATGATTTATTATGAACGCCGATTTATTGTCCGGATGGATTACAATGAAGTGCAAGACTGAATGAATTGTTTGAATGTTCATAACTACTAGGAGTTGAATGGCAATGTTGTCCTATCTCAATTGCCATCCGTCATCACATGCCAAAACCCCCAAACACCACGACGTTTTCCCCAGACGGGCGAATCCCTGGAAGGCTTAGCGGCGCTCCGGCCCTGCGTCATAGGGGCATGTGGGGGAACCGGGGGCTGGGGACAGGCCGTCTCCAGCGTGACTCGCCCAGAGCCGAACCCAGCCAGATTTCACCTCTAACCGTGGGACCAGACAGGTCCTGGGGCCGAGGTACGGGTACCGTCCACCACTCCTTGCCGCAAAGGTCATCCACCGCCCATCAACCACCACCACCAAACGACTCCCGACTACAACTTGTCCGTCTCAACTTCACACAACCCCGTTCCCCATTACCTCCGGTCCGAACCCTCCTAAAATTCTCCTCCGTAGACGTACTCTGTACTTGTCGCTCATTTGCTGCCTTTCCAAAACGATCGCGATCTCCATGCGCCGAGTGGAAGCTTTGTTGAACCGATAGCGACTCCATCGTCGCATTCCGTCGTCCACTAGGGGAGAGTACAAATTGCCGAGGCTAGCCACTGCGACCGCCCACACATAGACGCAACACCCAGCAACGACCTTTGCCAAACATGTCGCTCGCCGCCCTCGATGGCCTCAAGGTAGAGCTAGCTATACGAACGAGGACTAGAGTGCATGGACTGACGCGCATCCACAGGCCGCAATCGAGCGCATCATCCTCGACCCCAAGTACCACGACATTCTCGCCGTCGTCAAAGGCGCCCGCAATGGCGCCGTCTACGGCGCAAAAGTCCGCTTTCCTCATGCCCTTGTGTATGTAGTGCATCCTCACTCCGTTCTCATGATCGAGTCAAAATGCTAACTTCAGGCCCTCTACAGCATGATATTCCTCTTCCGTTCTGGAACGTACGTGACCACCCTCCTCACCCCCAGCGAAACCACCTCCCGGCTAACATAGCAAACCTCAACAGGCTCCGCCAAAAAGCAGGCCTCGTCTTCCGCGCGACCCGAACACACGCCCGCAACCTCGCCAAGTTTGCGACAATCTACAAGCTCACAATGTACCTCCTCAAAAACTACGGCCCCAGCCCGGGCAAGGAAGGGCCCTACGACTCCTTCTTCGCCGGCCTGCTGGGCGGCTACATCGTCTTTGGCGGGCGCTCCCCGCGTAGCGGCAAGATCTCGAGCGTGAACCAGCAGATTGTCATCTACGTCTTTGCGCGCGTCGTCCTGGCGCTCGCCCGCCTCGCCGTGGCCCCCGGCAAGGGCCTGCCCGTCGTCAGCCGCGACGACGTCTCGGCCAAGATCAGCTACTACGCGTGGCCCGTCTTTGCGAGCACGAGTTGGGCCATGGTCATGTACCTGTTCCGCTGGCAGCCGCAGGAGCTGCAGCCTAGTTTGCGCAGCAGTATGACGTATATTTACCAGCAGAGCAGCGAGTGGGATTCGCTGAGGAACTTTATCTGGCATAACAAATAGATGGACCGGCGCTTTCTCATTGGGAGTTTCTGGTGGGTTGGATGGCGTGTACTTTAAGACGATTTGGCGTTGGTGGCGAGCTGTCTTCGGGTTTGGCTTTCGTTGATATTGGATATCGTGACCGGATGATGAGTTACATATGAGAAAGAACTCTGGCGGGATCTTGACAGCTTCGTGACATGGCATCATAGACCGGTCTCTCACTCATATACAAGTACGATTCGGGCTTTTATCTCACCAAGCGCGTCTTGTCTCTGGATAGGTGGTCTATTGCTTGTGGTCCCTCCAGGAGGAATTCGGTGACGTCCTCATACTACTCCCGAAGTCTTTGCTTGTCATAGAATTGATGACGGATCTCTGATGCCTGCGCCTCACTCAACATTTGTCTTGCGTCGCTCGAACTCGCTAAAATGGCCTTGGACATGTCCCACACCTGTCTATTTCCCAAGGGCTGACCTGGTCATATGTGCTGCCACTTGCTCGAAAATGGGTATATCACACCCAACACGGATATATAGGTCCAACATGCGCCACGGGACTACGTGTATTCGAGTATGAATACGGCCAGGCAGAGGTACCTTCCGCACATTGTCATGAACCTCACCTTAAAGGTATATACCCCCCTTCAATCCCATTCCCGTCACCAGCAACAGCAGGCGCCCCTCTGGGTCGGGGGGTCAGGTCAAACTGGGCTGGGTGGTGGAGTGGTTCATGGTCAACAATTAACATCGCAAACCAGCCTACTCGACGACAGACTTAGCGCATACGAGAGTCCCCGAGTTCGAATCCCAGCATGAGCACCAAGAGATGTAGCCACATCGGTGGTGAACTCTTTTTTAGATGTTTGGGGTAGCTTCTAGATGTCTCACGCCCGCAGACCTCCTTTTCTTGATTCACGTGGATAAACGCGCGGTCAGAGTCATAATTAACAGCACGGAAGTGCGCTATGTGATTATTGCCGTTACTCCAGTAGAACAACGCGAATTCGGTGTGTATTCCACTCCATTTGGATGGGATCCTACGGCTCAGATGCCGGATAGCGAAGAAGTGGACGCGGCCTTGGGACCCGCCTAGATTATCATTTACATTGTGTCAAAGTAGAGAATGGCGTCGGACCAGGACGAGAGGACGAAAAACCCCGCTGTTGCGTTAGATGCTTGCCGCGAAGACAGGGATCGTTGCCCGGATTCCGCGCGGAGAGTCATTTGGCATAGGGCTGTTGTGGGTTCTTATGTAGGCGTTAATTATGAAGAGTGTGAAGAGGAAGCATAGTATGATGCGAGGGAGCGCCTCAGAAGGAGGAATGGGAGGATCATGGCATTTGAGTTCAAAGCTTATGTCCGTGGGCTAAGATGATGTTGGTCTTTTCATAAGTGCCAGGTATTCATTCATCGTGCTCTGAGGTCTGATTTGAGCTCGCGGTCAGCTGAAGTAGCGTACTGTCTCTATATTCTAAAACAATGAGAGTGGGGGACGGTGAGCTCGGAATTGAAGCGATCGTGAGATTCCCTCGTTGTGCCCCTGTTTGCTGCAGAATGTCAAGTGCACCTCAGTGATGGAGTTCTAAGTGGGCCCCATCGCAAACGGTGTGGCGTGTGGCTGATGTTAGGAGATAAGGTGACACACGCCACACTGAAGCTTATCGCCGACGACCAAAATTCCGTCCATCATCCCAGATCTCGGACCGGCAGACTGCAACTGCGAGAAAAAAGTTCTCTCATGAAGGATTATCAATCATCTGCCCATAGTAGACGTTTGTTTCTGTAACGTACTGGGGCAGCAATTACCATGGCATTCCGATCCAGCCACGGCTTTGAGATTACCTGATCTAGACCCTGGAGGTTTGCCTAGCAAAATACACCATGAACAGGCTTCATCCCACTCTCAGCCAAGTCGCCGCGGGCTCTTGATGAAGCTTGGCCTTGTTGTTATTTGTTCCCGGCAAAATCCCGAGGTCCGGTAGTGCGGCAGGACGATGGTGTGTGGGGCAGGTATCTGAATCGCCGGGCCGTTCGCCGCAACCTCGTAGCATTTCTCAGCACGTCAGAACTTCCCGACGAGTTTAAGGTTGCATAGTTCTGTTCCTGGTTCTTGGGCCTGCGTCGACGCCTCAAAGACTTGGTCTGGGAACTGACAAGGCTGCATTCAGGCTTCATAATTGGACACTGAGCAAGATTGAATGTTGGCCAAGGTACTGATCACCACCGGGACGTCACCACGTTCTCTGTGCTCTCCCTACCGTTTTGGGCCCCCTGTTGCGAGACAACAAGTTGATCAAGTCACAAGCTCGAAGCTGTCAAACGCAACCCCACCGACACCCACGCGCCCCGTCTTCGTTGCCTCGCAGTCTCTGGCACCTCTGCTGTTCATCGTACTATACGATTTCTAAGCAGAGCCCTTGAAAACTTCGTCTGTCGACGTGGCTGCCCACCCAAGTCTCGAAGAGAGCTCGGACGCTCAACCCGCTTTTGGCAATATCGGGCCCAATTCGCCTTCATGATTCGTTGCCTTCTAGGTTATCGTCTGTCATCGTCTTTTTGCCCACACGGACCCATTCCGTTGCGGAGCCGCAGTTCTTTCTACACTAGTAGGGAGACCGCGTCCAAGGGGAACTCGATACGTTCGAGAACTTTTCCTTGTCGCCCAGGAACACCGCGTGTAGCGCCCTACAGAGTACCTCGGATTCTTCAGACTACCTTTGGAGTGGCATTTACCCAACCCACACCACCCCAATCCCTTCACATCATGGAGCAGTGCAAGGCACAAGCACCAGGACCCGGCTTCGGTTTCACCGCTCGGAGAGTGAGCGGATCTGGTGGCTCGCTGAGAAATGGACGGTAAGGCGTCCGACCCGCTCGCCGAGTTGTCGCCGTGTACGACGGAGGGGAGGTCATTTCTAAGCCTTCCAGGGCCACGGGAAAAGTCTTTTCGCCCAATGGATCAACAAACTCATTGCGGGAAGATCTAGTTGTGGGGGCGAGTGCCGAGGACTGCTCATGTTCCTGGTGGGACTCTCCAGATGATTCCACGACGATGCCGTCCGTGGTGGGCTCTTGGTTGACTTACACCAAGTCTCTGGAACATACAAATACCCTCAAGATCTCCCTCTTTTCAAGTGAAGAGAACCATCATCACAAGCTATATCTTCATCCATCACTCTGATCTACAGTAAATTTCATCTTTCTACTTCCATTTGAACTGCATTTCTAGATACCCCCTTTCGACTTTCAAAACCTACCTTTCCAAAACAATCACAATGGCCGCCGAGAACACCAAGCTCTTCCAGCCTCTCAAGGCCGGCAAGATGGAACTCGGCCACCGCGTCGTCATGGCCCCCCTCACCCGCTACCGCGCCGACGACGACTCCGTTCCCCTCGACCTCGTCTCTCAGTACTACGCCGACCGCGCCTCGACCCCGGGCACCCTCATCATCACCGAGGCCACCGCCGTCTCCCCGGCCGACGTCGGCGATCTCGACCTCCCCGACTTCTCCACCCCGGCCCAGATCGCCGCCTGGAAGAACGTCTTTGACGCCATCCACGCCAAGGGCAGCTACGTCTTCCAGCAGCTCTGGTCCCTCGGCCGCGCCGCTGACCCCGAGTTCGTCCGGGGCCGCGGCTTCAAGTACTGCTCCTCCTCCGACGTTCAGATGACCGGCCGCCCCTGCAAGCCCGACGCCCTCACCGAGGAGGAGATCTGGGAAAAGATCAACAACTGGCGCGTCGCCGCCCGCAACGTCATCGCCGCCGGCGGTGACGGCGTCGAGATCCACGGCGCCCACGGCTACCTCGTCGACCAGTTCACCCGCGACTCGGCCAACAAGCGCACCGACAAGTGGGGCGGCTCCGTCGAGAACCGCGCCCGCTTCCTCCTCGAGATCGTCAAGGCCGTCGTTGAGGAGGTTGGCGCCGAGCGCGTCGCCCTGCGCCTGAGCCCCTTTGCCACCTTCCAGGAGTCCTACTCCACCAGCCCCGACACCTGGGAGCAGACGGCCTACATTGTCCGCGAGATCAAGAAGGCCGGCCACAAGCTCGCCTACCTCTCCCTCGTCGAGGCCGTCGGCAACCCCGTCAACCTGGGCATCGTGCCCCGCCAGGTCACGGACGACGTGCAGCCCTTTGACGAGGCCAAGCCCCAGACGCTTGACTTCATCCTCGAGGAGTGGGACAACATCTCCCCCGTCGTCGTCGCGGGTGGCTACCTCGGCGACAGCGCCCGCTGGGCCGTCGACGAGCGCTACGCCAAGTGGGATGTCGCCGTTGCTTTCGGCCGCTACTTCATCTCCAACCCGGACCTCGTCTTCCGCGTCAAGAACAACGTCGCCTTCACCCCCTACGACCGCACTACTTTCTACAAGAAGAAGAGCAACGATGGCTACAACACGTACGAGTTTAGCGAGGAGTACAAGAAGGTCAACGGTGTTAACGGCTCCGCCTAAGTTCTTTTTGCCAAGAGACACTGGAAAGGGCCGAGGCTGGGAATGGTATAGAGGATATGGGCATTTACATGCATAGCATTGGAGTTTTTGGGTTTGGCATGATAAAAGATCTATGAGGGTCGATATAGATACACATGAATACAACTTTCTTTTTGTCTACTTTTATGTATGTTGGCTATGTGACGGAGAATGATGCTCGAGGGTGACAGTCTTTCCTAAACACTTCTTGGGTTCGGTGCTGATCTGTTTGACTTACATCTTTGTTCCTGCGTAATGTTGCCTGGCACTGACGGCGTTGCTTGGTAGCAGAGAATCTCGTCATTTTGCCGGCCTGGCCTACCCACTTGAGCATGCCCTGGTTCTGTCTAGATTGGATTTGGTATTTGCCCACTTTCACTACGAGATAAGCATAAACAGGGTCGTCTTACAATAAGTGAATGCTGTAGAACCACGGTTGCCGAGGCTGAGTCCAGAGCATCTAAGGGTGAATGATCATATAGCTTCATCATGACGACCCTCAAAACTGATGAGGTGCCCATGCCTTCTTGTTGCGTGCTACTCCAAGTTGTCGCTGATATGTGTTGTGTGATTTGTAGGCTGTAGCTCGCCCGATGCATCGATCTAAAAGGGACCCGCAGAGTGCCCAAACTGAATATTAGCTACGGATGCGTGAAGTGAGTAAGATGCTGCGGGATCTAATATCAATTGTGACATTATAGGCCTGGTCGTCAACGCTAAAGAACTGGGTGAGTTGTCGGACCATTAAACATCAAGGATACATCGCAGTTGTCCCATGTGTCGGATGCCATCGTACATGGGTAGAGGCACGGAACAGCTTCAACGGCAAAAGAGGAGCTGAAAGGGAACGAATCGGCGCCTCTGTGGAGCAGGAAGTCCGGTCGGCGGCCGGAGAAGAAACGGAGGACTTATGGTCCGAGCGCCCACCCGCCTTCCCCCAAGCGAATTTCAACCAAAAAGATCACATGACGCGGTAGGAGGGCAACCGAACCCTACCAAAAAGTGCGAGTGGGGCGATTGATTCGCAGAGAAGCGAAACCTCCAAGCGACTGCAGCCCCAGCACCCTTTCCAAAACTTCGACACCACCGGCAATTCAGCTTATTCGCCTTCGATAGACCGCATCGAAAGCGAATTCCCTGGCAACTCACAACCCGCAAAGATGGCTGACGACCCCGAATACGTACGTGCGAATCTCCTCCTGTTTCCCTGAGCGATGGAAAAAGAATAAAGCAATTTCGAATGGACGCGCCCGCGACAAGGAAAAAATGGGGGAGGGACTTGTTGCGTGGTGGCGTGGGCTTCACATCTTGGAACAGAACAGTTTTTGGCTGACTGGATGGACGCATACAGAACGCCGAGGAGGCTGCCGAGCTCAAGAAGAGAAGAGCGTTCCGCAAGTTCCAGTACCGCGGAATCGACCTCGAGGCGTACGTTTGCCCATATCTCACATCCCACCACCATCAATCACACCTGGCACCCCACGATCGACGAACACCATGATGGTTTCATCACCATCTTCCCTCTCTCCACCTACCTCACGATCCGAAGACACCGAGAATCAATCGCACCACATGAGGGGAACAGTCTAAGCTAACATGACTTCTCGTCTATAGTCTCCTTGACCTCGACTCTGAGCAGCTCCGCGATGTCGTCCACGCCCGTGCCCGCCGGCGCATCAACCGCGGTCTTAAGCGCCGCCCCATGGGCTTGATCAAGAAGCTCCGCAAGGCCAAGCAGGAGGCCAAGCCCAACGAGAAGCCCGACCTCGTCAAGACCCACCTTCGTGACATGATTGTCGTCCCCGAGATGATCGGCTCCGTCATTGGCATCTACTCCGGCAAGGAGTTCAACACCGTCGAGATCAAGCCCGAGATGGTTGGTCACTACCTTGCTGAATTCTCCATCTCTTAGTATGTGCCCCCCTTCCACCCCGATTATGCTGCCTAGACGTAGCGATACGCCGCGAAACAAATACTAACAGCCTACCAGCCGCCCCGTCAAGCACGGAAGACCCGGTATCGGTGCCACGCACTCTTCTCGTTTCATCCCCCTGAAGTAAGGGAGAGTATGGTTGTGGGCTGTCTATGGGAGGTTCTTGCATTCAAACGGGCATCAAGGCGAAACGGGAAATGGTTTTGGTAGCAAGGCAAGGCCGCTATCATGTTGTTTGGGCGATGATAGTTCAATACAACATCGTTGTCCGCTAAAAAGTTTGAGCCTCAAAATGGGAATGAATTCAACGAAGAGATACCAAAAGTACATTTCACTCTTCCACTCATACTTTGCCGTGACGTTTTACGACTGTCAATTTTCTTTTTGGTCGCGTAGGGAACCTTGATAAAAGTGGCCACTTTGTTGCAACTTAATTAAGCCCTTGTTCTTCAATATCAGAATGTCATCATTTGGACCCACCAGAATCTCGCTGACCAACCTGGAGGTTCAGGTACTTGAGGCTTATCACTTGTACGATACCGCTGAGGGCACCAGCATGGACAGTGATCATCTGTAACAACGGCACCGAAAGCACCTGGGTATATCTATGTCATGATCTATGCATCCTTTCTCATCACTCACATCACAGCTCATCCTTTCCAATCATCTTCAACTGCGCCTTCTCATGCGCATCAAGCCTCTCATACAGATCCCGGCTCCAGTGGCTCGAATCGCCCTTATTCTTCTCCATAATCGCCTTGACCGCAACCTTCCAGTTCTCGTCGCTCACGCGGTCGGCAACCCTCTTGGACCTGTCCGCCTCGGAGGCCTTGAACAGGGGCCAGACGCCAACGTCGGCGCCCATGTTCTCGTCGAGGAAGCTGTCCAGCACGAGCTGGCCGGTCTTACGCTGCGCAGTCTCCCATTGCGCGTCCTCGGGCGCCAGGACCTCGAGGAGGCGGTCCATGCCCTTGTTGGCGATGAAGTCGTCCCGGATGGTGGGGCTCTTGATGAGGCCTTTGATGGCGGCGACTTGCGCCTTGGCCTTGTTCGCGGCGCGGAGGACGTCGTGCTTCGCTGCATCGCCGGCACCGTTCTCAGGTGAAGAGCGTACGAAGGAGGCGTAGAAGCCGTCCCGGATCTTGAGCTGCGGCGCCTTGTGGAGGGAGCGGCAGGATGAGTCCATCAGCTGGGGCCAGACTTTGGTCACCTCCTCGAGGGCGGTGGGGTTGTTCTGGAGAGCGCCGGAGATGATGGCTGCCGCCTGCTGGTCGCGGGGCACTGCGCCCTCGGACGGCGCGGGTGTCTTGGGGTCAATCATGAGGCAGAAGAGGGACTTGACGGTGTCAAAGGTCTCTGTGATTTTGAGGCCGTAGTAAATGTCGTGAGAAATGTCCTCGAGAAACTCGAGGGCCTCGTCCATGGGGAGGTCGCTTCCGTGGGGCCCCTTTTTGACGTACTCGAGACTCGTGTAGAACTCGCCCGACTCCTGCTTGGGTTGCTTCACCACGCCGACTGGTTCGTATTTTGGCGCGTCCTTGGGAATCTGCGCTTCCGCAGGTGCTGCTTCGTCCGAGTCCACGACCACGATGGAGCGGTCGACGGGCAGGCCCTCAAGTTCCGGGTTCTTCTCGGTTGGGTCGTTGATCTTGGCCTCCTTTTTGCCCGTGTTGATGTTTAGGCGTACGTGGAGTCCGGGGGGCAATTCTTGATCATCGTGAACTAATTGAAACTCTTCCGTGGGTTGGAAGATTTTGGGATAACATTCTGATGGGTTGTCGGTGTGGCAGATGAGCTCTACTTCCGCTGATGGTGAGGGCGCTGACGGTGATGAGGCGGAGGCTGATGATGCGAAAAAGACGAGGCCGAGAACGACCATGAAAATTGTGAATGGAAGAAGAGACGTGCGGGTTGATCTCCTCGACGCCATTTCGACCAATTTAAATAAAGGGTTTGACCTTTGTATGTTGTTGGTTGCAGAGGTGTTGAGATGGATGATATTGATGAATCTGGCCGGGTGAACAGATACAATCTTATCTGATGTGTAGGACCAGCTAAAAACGCTGTATTGCTGTAAGAGATTGTACGCAAGGTGGACCTCAAGGAACTTAAAACTTGACTCAGTCTAAGGATGCAATTTGATGCAACGATAATCGGTTGAAGAGATGCACGCCTTTATACACAACCGCAAGATTATGAATGAGTCAACAGTGGAAAAGGACAGGTTACCATCGCGAAATAGAAATCCGTCGAAGTCGTCCGTCTGGCCAAGTTGTATCCAAAAGCCCCATTAAGAGGCGATTTCACTTATTTGAATTCGGCAACCGATGATTGGCTCAATAGACGCGGGCGGTCGCGCTTGTGCGCGCTAGCGCTAATCCACGAAAAGTGACGCTCCTCCGGCACCTTGGATCAACCTCCACCAAGCCGAAGCTCCCTCCTCGAGAGACGTACTCCCAGCAACCGATATCCCATCGTCAATTGACACACCGTTTCCGAAACGTCATACACGATGCAGGCCATTCGAACGCGGGCTGTCTGCATCGCGCGCCAGTCACGGCTGACTGGCCTGCGCCAATCGAGAACCTACGCCTCCGGAGGTGACCACGGCCACCACCACGCCCACACCGTCGAGGAGCCCATTGGCGTACGTCTGCGAACAACCCCTCCTCTGTTGTCAATTGGCGGTCGATGTGCTATTGGCAGTTATATGAATCCAATTGGCTTACTTGAGACTCGATAGAACTTCTTCTGGGCCGTCGTTGCCATTATCCCGTCCGCATACGCCGTCTACAAGATCACCGCCCCCGGCAAGGACGGCGAGCCTCCTTACCTCACCCAGAAGATCCACGAGGCGTGGCACTGGCAGGAGACATGGAAGGAGAGAAATGCGCTGCACACCAAGGCCGTTGAGCAGGCCGGTTTCGACAGACTGCTCTTCTTCTCCACCCCTGCCAACCGCGATGTCGACCTCAGATTCCCCGAGTACGCCTCCCCCCAACCGAGCATCCCCTTGCGAAATGGAAGGCGTCTAGGCCTTCATAATGGAAAAGAGAAAAGAATAGAAGCTGACAACTGATGCCCAGAGCCGTGTCCAACTTCGCCGCCCGCAACGTTATTGCCGGTTCCCAGACCAACCTGGACCACGTAATTGCCCACTACAAGAAGCAGCACCTCGACGAGGAGGAGCGGAAAGCAAAGAAGCTTGCCGCGCAGAAGCAGGAATGAGAGTAGGGTGTGGTGTATGATACCGTTACATAGATCAACTCGAGGTTGAATCAAAAATTTCAGTTCTTTTGTTATCTGTTGACCATCCTCCAGTATGCTGTGGTAGCAACAGACGAAGATCAAGACGAGTGCCTTAGCTTCACTTGCTTGATCTTGCTTGGCGTCCTGGGGGCGGCTATTGGTTTCCTGAACTTCTGGTATGCTCATGCCTTTTGCACATCAAGCTTAGCTATCCCGTCTACCGCCTGCCATTGGGAGACCGCACTGGGCGTGTTCGAGCCACGGACCTGCCTGGTCTGCTTAGGAAGCTCTGATTCTTACGCTTCTCTAGTAATCATTACTCTATTATCAAATATGTCCCGTGCTCCACCGACTTCCTTCCCATTCCTGGTGAATCTCAACACTTATTTCCTCACAAAGAGCAGGTAAGCTATCTAAGGTATTTCGCGGAGATATGGCAATCACAGGTTCTGACTTCCTTACCTAGGTAAGAGTGTAGATAAGACCAGCAATGTCGTGCGACTCGTGACCACCGTATGGTGCCATCTCAACCCACCTTCCAACTCCCTGCTGTTGAATCGTACCCAACTCTCGCTAGCAGCTTCCCACCGCGAGTCGTTTTTGGGTACTTGATAAGGTATACCAAAGAAAGTGATCGCATCTTGCACCTGGCACCCAGATGGCTTACAAGGCAAGGCAGACGTTCGTGCACCTCCCTTCTCTCTCTTAGCTTCCTGGTATCTTCCTTCCACCATAATCTACTCTGCTTCTCTTCTCGAACTCATCCTCTTCTGTCGCCTTTCTCCCATATCTTCTCCTTCGACAGATTTCGTCATTCATCACAATCCGCATTATCCCCAAGACTTTCTTCGTTATTCATCCATTCTTCTTGTTAATCGTCCCATCGTAGTGCTCGTCGAGTACTTAGACATTTCATACACAACCCGCTACACACGACACAAGCTTTACGTCGTCGGCATCACAATGTCGCTACTACCCATGCCTCACATGCTCAGCTTCATAGAAGGCCCGAGGATAGCAATGAGAAATTACCCAATTGGGGCTGCCATTTTCCAGGGCCCGGCCATGTTCAGGGTGACCAATTTCCAACCAGAAGATGACCGGCTCTCCAATTTCTAGGAGGGATTGACGATGCCCGCTGCCAACGCAATCAAGGGGCTCTACCGGGAATTCTGCCCACGGCTAGAGGAAGTTCCCATGTCGCGACACATAATGAACGCTATGCACCATTCTATACTCTGCGAGTTCATGAACACCATTGGATTCATGGTATTCGGAAACCATCTCATACCTCTCGACCCTAACGAGCTTCTGCCTTTTGGAGACCCGAACGGAAATGCCCGGTTCACCGGATACTACAATGACACCATCTCCGTTTTCAGAGCCACAAGGGACATCGCCATGGGCGAGGAAATTCGGATGTGTCGTCCATCTTTCATGTGTCTCTGCACGCTATGCTCTGTTCCGCCACCAGCCACAGCCTTGCGGCTTAACCCCGCAGCCTTCCCGTTCTTTTCCACCGCTGGCAGTGCCACCAGTAGCGGAGCGGTCGACAAAGAAAGACACGTGCAAGCCGACGGGTGCGAGGATGACGAGGATGGCGAGAACGGCGATAACGAAGAAAGCAATGAAAGTGACCAAGACGAGGAAGGACAAGAGACCCTCGAGATTCCAAAGCGAAATAAAGGCAAGGGAAAAGCCGTTGATATGGAACTCGACAACGGTGAAGGCCCCAGCAGGCCCAGAGAAGAGTGGCAGGTCAGGGCAGAGGGCCAGGAAGAAGCCCCAAATCTCTACTCTGGTACCGGAAATAGTCCCCTTTCCTTTCGAGCAGCCTTGGCGCTACCGGCTCCGGGGTCTGCCGGGTCAAGACCTCGTGACCCTCTTACAATGAATCCGACCACCCCGTCTACTGGTAATCAGCAGCAAAAGAAAGTCGCCAAGTCCGACAGCGGTGGTGATGCAGAACATGTTGAGGATGTTGCCAACAAGGACGGAGCGAACGATATGGCACAAAACAAGAAGCTAGGCCGCACAGCTAGATTCAAACTGGTCTTGAGGAAGAAATTTGGAATCAAAGACAAGCGCGAGGCCGGGAATAACAAGGATAACCAAGCTGAAGGCGAACAAATAGAGGACAACCAATCCGGTGTCAAACATCCTGGTGACGGCGAGCCGGCAACCAGCGAACATCAGGAGTTGGCAGATTAGATTCCTGTTCCCGGCCGGGGATAGTGTTAATGGGCGGGCACGTATGGCAGACAAAAATTAGAATACGGAGGTCGGCGGGTGTAGCTTCAATAAATATGTTTACAAGGGCTCTGGGGTGCATTCTTTGCGTGATTCAACGATACTGGTGTCAAAATACTGAATGAACAGTTGAACTTAAACGCCAGAACCACGGTGGAAGTGGGAAGGTTGACCATATCCATGGGTATTTAAAATCAGTCAAGCGGTGTTAACTGATGCAACTCTGAAGCACATGTAGTTGGTCACCCGAGAATAGCAATGGTTCAGTTGACGTGTTCATTACTGGGCATGAAGCTCATAACCTTTCGCAAGCCTTGTTTCTCATCAGTGCCGTCATCACAGGACGGCGGACGAGCCACAACAAGAAAGCGGATGCTGTAAAAAAGCTCTCAGACCCACCAAAACCGTTGTGCCCAAAAAATCCCCTTGCCAGTTTCTCAGCGCGGCACGACATGTTCTGGCTGTGAATATGCGCAGCTGAACCGTGTCGCAGTTTATCTCCCGCAGGCACCTTTAAGATCCTCTCGGTAGCTTTCCCTTCTCCCCGTCTGAGTTTGGGAATCGACCTTTTCGGAATAGTCCCACCCCACCCAAAGCTTCAGAAGCTCATTGGGGGCCTAAAGCATCTCCACGATGATTTTGTTTCCCCCTTTTGGAAGCATCCGTAAGATGGATCTAAGAGTTTGGTGGTGGACCAGACGGTACTCGAATCTCCCTTCCCTTCCGGGGATTATGTCACCGGGATCCGCTCGGTTGCGAGGGGGAGATTGCGCCTCCTGGCAGGAACGGCTCCCTTAGAAGCCGTGGACTTTGACGAGCTATCGGGGAAATTGGGGTTAGCCATGTCTTGCTTGGGTTTATGCGGGGGAGTTGGAACGTGGGCGTCTCAACATGGATATTGGGGGGGGGGGGGAGTGATCTGACGTACCTTGGAGTCCATCTCGAGACCCTCCTGCTTGTCGATGAGGAAGTCGTGAATAGCCTTGCGCTGGTCACCTGTGCGTCAGGATTGTCAGTTTCGCTTATTGTATACGTAGGTGGCGGTGTATCTCCATGCTCGGAGCTCGTCTCAGCGGCCCTCGGTCGAATCGGGTGCTTCTGCCGAGGGTACGCATGACAGCGTGAAAACGAAGCCATCGCTGAAGTGTGTGACGTACCCTGAAGCTGCAGAACCTCGCCGAGATCCTGGTCCTCCACAATGGTGCCGTTGCAGGCAAATTTCTTCTTTATGACCTTGAGAATCTTCTTCTGGTCGAAGCGCTTGGGCAGGCCCTGGATGGTGGTGAGGGTCTTGCGGCCATTGCGCTGCTGGATACGGATGTGGATATAGTCCTGGCCCTTCTTCTGCTTGTCCGCGTCGCCCTCGTCCGCGTCCGCGAAGGGGTCGATGGTCTTGAGGTTTTCGATGGTAGTCATGAGAAAGAGCTTTTTGCGCGCGCGCGAAACGTCGATGCGTTAGGGAGGGTTTGTTAAGGCGATATGACGCGTTTCGTTTGGGACTTGAGAAGAAACCTGGGATAGGAAGATGTGTTGGGGCTGTTGTGAGGTCGAGATGTGTATATGCTCGTGTGAGGCTGAGGAAAAAGGCCGTGAACAGAAAGGCGGGAGTTGGTGGGATGGAGTAGGGACGAGGCGGGGTTGAAAGGTGGGAGGAAAGCAGGTCCGTGCTCGAGCGGTGATGGTGGGGCCCTAGGAGCTTTCGGTGAAGTTCCATCTGAACAGTTGCGGTAGCCCAGTTGAACAAGCACAAAAAGCTGCACTGCCACGACTGCCGCGCTTCCACACACACAAGACCCCCAAAGCAGAGAAAGTCGGTGAGCTTCTCCAGCTTTTTTTTCCATAGCTGTCGATCCTTGATTATTCCCCTGTTGTACCTTGCATTAGCCACATGCAAGTGTGGCGCATACAGATATCTCTCTTGCCCTGTATCCCTAGCCAAGGGATTGGGCAACATATCGAAGAGATTTCTCGGTAGTTTTGTATGACATTTCTGAAATCTTGTGGACCAACGGAGAGCAGCCTTCACTATGACAGAATTAAGCAGTGGCATAGAGGTACGCGGCGAGAAAGGTGGCGCCAAGGGTCGCTCCGTCCACGCGGCACGCCGCTTCGAGCCGGGAGACATCATGGCCCGGTTCAACAACCCGGCCGTCGTGCTCCCCCCAGGCCCACGCGCGCTGGAGTACTGCAACCACTGCCTCAAACAGCAGCAGGAAGACACTCCGGTCACAGAGAAGCTCCGTGCATGCACGGGATGTAAGACGGTGGCCTACTGCGGACCGGCTTGCCAGCGCGCCAACTGGTCTGTAGTACACAAGTTCGAGTGCAAGGCGATTCAGAGGCTTCACAAGACCAAGCCAGCGGACCAGCCGAACTGGGTGCCAACGCCGGTCCGGGCGGCGGCGCAGGTCATGCTACGGCCCAAGGTAATGGAGAAGTTCGAGGAGCTGGAGGGCAATGTGGAGTCGTGGCAGGGCAGAGAGATGGTCAAGTTGCAGCTTCAGGCGCGTGGGGTTGTGATGTGTCTGGGTGGCGATGAAGCTTCGGTTGACTTGCTGGAGAGTGCTTTTCAGGTTCTGTGCAAGGTATGTGGTGCCCTATAACATCTTTTCTCCGAGCCGAGTAGATCCTGTGTATGCTGATAGTGCTTTCAGCTTCAAACAAATGCTTTTAGTGTTTCAGAGGATGAGACTGATGGCATTTACTTGGACACAACACTTGCCATGATGAATCACTCATGCAGCCCTAATGCCATGGTCCAATTCGATGGCAGGTCAGCCTCACTCCGCGCAATGGCTTTCATCGAACCCGGGGATGAGGTCGAAATATCTTACATCGGTAAGTTGTCGTATTAAGCCGCCTTCAGGACTGTCTCATGAAAGGACATCAGCTAAGCGATTGCAGATGAAACGCAGCCAAAGAGCAAAAGACATGAAAGCCTGAGATCGTATTACTTTGATTGCAAGTGCTTCAAGTGTATCGAAGACCTGGACGAGTATCAGGTCGCCCAGAAGGATCCGAGAGTTGCTAAGCTGAATGAGCTGAGTGCAACACCTGATATCGAGAGATTCCAACACCCTCAGGTGGCCGACAAAGACAGATTACGGCAAGCCATTGAAGTCCAAAAGCTTTTAGAGATATTTACGGCGCAAGTCCGTCACACAGAACCGACAGCAAAGCACAAGTGGCTGAGGAAGGCGTACAAATCGGCCTCGTGGTTTACCGAGAATGGCCGATGGGCCATTGAGCCCTTTGCTCAGCTCTTGGACAAGGCGGCAGTCTATTATGGGAAAACCCGGGGCAATCACGAATGCGCCTTGGCCATTGCCTGCTTAGTGGCGTACGAGATCGAACCGTACAAGCATCCCATCCCCTTTCACAACGAGAGAATAAGGGGTCTCACCGCCATTGCCAACGAGCTATCTCACACAGCGCCTGAACCGGAAAAGCTGGTAAAGCTGGCGAGGGACATGGCTGCAGAGAAGAAGTTCTCGGCCGCCGGCGTCAGAGTATTGGTGGATCTCGACCAAGTGTCAATGTGCCAGATGGTTTTGTCCTTGATCAATGCGTACAAGGATCGGACGCCAAAGGTCCCCTGGGACGATGTTAGTATGATCAGATGGATGATTGCTGAGATCGAGAGCCTTCCGGGCCGAGACAGGGAGAACAGCCTGATCAACGCCTGGATCATGGATCCAAAGGGAATGGACCAGTTCTTCCGGTACGCTCTGGTAGAGCCGCTCAAGGCGTTGTCTGAGCTCGGAAAAGCTGTGTTGGAGGTGGACCTAGGCGAGGACCGCGATTTGTCCGCTAATTGATACCCCTGAACGAGATCAAAGTTGAATACAAAAGTTCTTTCTTGATCACTGAGCTGCCTATAGGAGTGTCAAAACTTGCAGTCCGTGGGTAAAGAAGCCCTCGGCTTCTTGATACTCCTCTTGTCACTGGCACCCGACCTGGTGAGTCTTGGGCTTTTGTTACCTTCACCAGCTCCAGCCACTTTCTCTGCTGGTGCCCTTCGTTTGCGACTCGTAGGTTGCAGAACTTTGAGTGAGGCTGAAGTGGCTTCGCTGGAAACCTTGGCAGGTGCTTCTTGATGCAAGTCATTCGTTATTGGATAGGTATTGTTCGATGGGCCAGATGTGGCCGTGCTCTTGGATTGCTGAATTGGAGCGAGTTGTAATTTTCGCGAGGTTGAGAGAGATGCTCTGCACTCGCCTCCAGACGCTGTATCCTGCTCTTGAAGAGATCAAACTCCATCTGCAATGTCTCCACTTGACTTGCCCGAGCTTCAATCTTGGTCATGTTGCTGGTCAAGATATCCAATTCCCGTAACGGTATTTGCTGCTTTGACAGGTCGACTTTCTCTTTGCGGTCCTGGTCCATCATCTGTCTCAGCTGCCTCAACTCAATTTGTAAAAGGGCTGTTTCCTTGGCACTGCCAATGTTCATGTCGAGGATGTTTTTCACGATTGCATTCGATTTTGTCACATCCGCTTGTAGGCCCAGGTTACGTTTTCGAGCTGCTTGTAATCTTCTCGCGAGATTAGGAGATCGTTTCGGAGCTCAACATCCTCCCTATTAACTTCTTCGGAGAGCTTCTTCATCTCAGATATGGCAGCGTTTGCGGTCCGAACCTGGCTCTCCAATCGAGACAGCTTGAAACTGTTTTGTGTCGAGAACTCCCCACTGGATACTTGGATCTTAACAGACTTCAAGTCAGCTTTGTGAAGATCGAAGTCACTCTGAAGTTGGCCTAGAGTCGAGTTGAGCTTTGCCATCTCCTTTTCGATGCGCGAAACAGCGCTGTCGAATTGGGACACGACTTGGAAACCGGCAGTATCTATTTCTGTCAATGCTCTCCCGCTGCGCATCGAGATCTACTCGCAAGCAAAGAGAAAGCGGTGTTCTTGGAGTTTGGCGACTCATGCCCAGGCCCAAAACCTTACCAGAATCGGGATTGAAATGATCGTTTGCCGGGTACGATCCGGGGCGAGAGTCATTCCGGAGCTTCAATTCGTGGCGCACATCGAGCTCTACCGGCTTGCCATTCTTCTTGAGAAACACGATAGTTGTCTTTCTGAGAAGTATTTGCGAGCTACCTTGGGTGAGTAGGGGTATAGTCGAGTCGCGAGGTCGACTTACTCGTGAAGCACATGATTGACTGGGCTACTTAGACACATGAGGCCGATGACGTTATCACATTTGGCGCAAGCGACATCTTGAAGCTCGCTGCGAGAGATCAGTCTGCCGATTGACAAAGAAAAAAAGGTGAAGGGTCCCTTACCACTCGGCAACGAGGTATCCTGCTTCACCAATTCTCGTGGGTTCCTTGGCGATCATCTGAGTATTGCCTTGGGCCTCAATCGTTGGACTGAAATAAGATTTCCCAATCTGAGTTCACAAATTGAAGAAAGTTGCCAGTATTGCTTGACAGCTTGCGCACTTGCACTGGATGACTTCCATTTTGGGGAAGGCTCAACTGATTTGCGATGGCACGGATCTGTGAACTCGAGGCTTTCGCGACGACAAGAGTATATGTTTGGTAGCTGTTGACTCAGAGATTGTATGATGGACGACATATAGGAAAGGTTGCTTCCCATTGCATCACAGCGAAGGACGAAGGGTACCTCATGGCAAGGTAGAGTGACACTGCGACAGAATGCGACAGGCAATCTTGCTATTTGCCTGCTCGTGCCTACCTCATTTCAGTCCCTGTCGACTGGGAAGGAGCTCGAGGCCGGGGGTCCCTGACAGTTGACGCTTATCTTATCATACACCCAGCCGATTGGCTCGCCCCGCAAAACCACCTAACAATGGGAATCAACGGTCGCATTTGTGCTTTCCATGTCAGGGAACTTTTTTTCTGAGCTACCGTTTGAAAATTCACCCCAACACACCTACAAGTCGACTATCCACCGCAGCGCAATTCGATCTACCGCCACCGATACTGGACCTCCTGAACCTCTGCCAATTACCATCGGCAGTAATTGGACGAGAGACATCATGGGGAAGCGCCGTAGAAATCGCGACGAAGGCGGAGAGGGTGCCATTGTCGCCTCCGATGATGTCCCCGTAATAACCTCCCAGATGGACGAAGCGACTGCCGAAGCCGAGACAGGAAATGGCGAAAACAGTTCTCGGGAGAGTTCCTCGAATACTCAAAGTAGTGGCAGCTTGAAGAGAAGTGCTCCTGGCGATGATGACGAAGGATGGACCAAAGTCGAGCGATCCAGCAAGAAACGCAAGAAGGTCCCCCGCGAGGGCTCCAACAACTATCCCGCAATTACCTTCTCCACGAGCGCAAAGCTGTTTTCCAAGATCAACCTTGCTATGCTTCGCGACCTTGTCTTGTACATATTCGCTGATGGAACGGGCCCGAACTGGGTTTCTGTCTCTCACCGACCAAACTTCAGAAAGATTGTTGTGTTGATGGTGCCTGGATTGGAGGAGGCCATGTTCAAGGAGGGGGTGAATTTTGACAATTACACATCTGGCCCAGCTAGGAACCAGGACCGGACGGAAACGACGCCCGACAATTACTACCCACGAGCTCTTACTGCAGACCAGCTGCCGGTTGCGCTGCAGGGATTTGCCAAAATGTTCCCCCACTTATGGCCTGTCAAGGCACCTGGTGACGACAAGTACATGAAGCTTCACTCACCCATGGGAACGTTTTTGACGGCACCGATGCCTAAGAACAAGGACGACAGAAAGGGCCCTAAACCGGCAAGAGAGCCTTCGGGATGGAAGAATGAGCGAACCCGTATTACCGAGTTCCTCGCATCACTCGAAGAGCTCGAGACTGCTGGCCATCTCATCCACCCAGCACTCATCGAGAACGAGGAGAGGAAAGCGGCCTTCAAGGTTCCCGAAGGATGGGCAATCTCTAAAGTTGACAAGCTCGAAGACGGCGAGGTGCCTGAGGCGGAGATCGAAAGCGGTAGCGTGACCGCTGGTCGAGAATGTCTCGCCTTGGATTGCGAGATGTGCATGACAGGAGAGAACGAATACTCACTTACCCGCATCAGCGTCATATCTTGGTCGGGCGAGCTCATCATGGACGAACTGGTGAAGCCAGAAAAGCCCATTATCGACTACGTCACCCGATTTTCCGGCATCACCGAGGAGATGCTGAAGCCAGTCACGACCACCTTGAAGGATATCCAACAGAAGTTGGTTGAGCTCGTCACTCCGCGGACGATCCTGATTGGACACTCGCTCGAGTCTGACTTGAAGGCCCTGCGATTCTCACACCCTTTCATTGTCGATACCTCATTAATCTACCCCCATCCTAGAGGGCCCCCTCTGAAGGCGTCATTGAAGTGGCTTACTCAGAAGTATGTCAACCGCGAAATCCAAAAAGGTGGTGCCAATGGACACAATCCCATCGAAGACTCCCGCGCCTGCCTTGATCTCGTCAGACAAAAGTGCGAAAAGGGCAAGTTGTGGGGCGCGTCCGATTCTCAAGGCGAGAACTTATTCCGGCGGCTAGCAAGAGCCGGGACCGCTTACAAGGCACAGGGCGGAGATGCAGGCGGCTTGGTTACCGGAAAGACAAGCGCTGCTGTAGATTGGGGCGAACCGTCTAAGGGCCCGGGTGCTGGAGCAACCTATCAAATAGGCTGCAAGTCCGATGCGGACGTTGTCAACGGCGTCATCCGTGCTGTGAAGGGAGATCCTGATGGACTGGAGATCCCCGGTGGTGGTGTCGACTTCGTTTGGGGTCGGATGCGAGAGCTCGAGGCGTTGCAAGGGTGGTGGAACAAGAATCGGGTCGAAAGTGCCAGCAGCGACGGCGGCCCTCCTCTTCTGGACAAGACTCAGTTCCAAGGAAAGCTCGGCGGATCACCTCTTGAACAGTGCTTGGCCCGTCTGTCAGTCTCTCTTCAAGCTATCCACGAGAGCCTTCCGCCCTGCACGGCTTTCATTGTGTACACTGGCTCTGGGGATCCTCGCGAGATGAGCAGGCTTCAGGCCATACACACGCAGTGGAAGAGAGAGTATAACACCCCCGGAAAGAAGTGGGATCAACTGTCCGTCAAATGGACGGATGAGGAGGAGCAGGCTCTCCGACGCGCTGTTATTAAGGCTCGTCAGAGTATCGGCTTCATTGGGGTGAAATAGTCACCAGGAGGGCTCATGACCACAGAGCCACTGCGCCTCTTGCAAAACAAGAACGCCACATGGCATTCTATAGATCTATCTGGAGGATTGAACATGGTCCGCAGACGGAGGACTCACGAACGAGCATTCGTACATGATACCCATAGCTTAGGTTATGACATAGAAAATTACGGGCAGCTGAGAGAAAATGTTGCCTTGTTATTCGATGAAGGGTGCGAAGGTAAGGAGACAGTGAACTGACAGAAAAGAGATCCATCAGGGTCCAGTCAAGATAGCTGATGATATTATTGTTGAAGGCCGGCTATCTACATCGCGGTTGTCGGATTAAATTGCCTAAAGAGGAGCATAAAGATGTTGAAGCCCAGCAGTGACATGTTTCTTGTACACCCATGCGCCACTCACATGCGCGGTTCGGAGTCCAGAGCTCCAAACGAACTGGGGCCAGCGCTCACCCCACTGTCGTTTTCTCTCACCTTTGATGACCTGATTGGCTACCCCGCCTCCGGCTGCGGAGAAAGGTATCAACCGTGTGCCGCGCCTAAGCCCCCCGCCGGCCTGCCTCGGTATCTTCTCGGAGACGCAACCGCTCGAGGTTGGCTGAATTACAAACCAGTCACATCCCACCTGTCTACCAACTCAAGCCCAACCAACTTTTACCCGAGCTCTCTAGAAATCGACCTTTTCCACGCTTCTAGAGGAATCCTCTCTATATATATTTCCATTACGGTTGCCACAATATCGAATCGAGAAGCCCGGCTTCCTACCCTTCACAATGTCGTTTATGGGTGGCGCAGAATGCTCGACCTCCGGCAACCCCCTCAGCCAATTCCAAAAGCATGTCCAAGATGACAAGACTCTTCAGAGAGACAGACTGGTGCAAAGGGGCCCTAATGCGCTTGCTGGTGGCTTCCGAAGCGCCGGCGCAAGCACCCCGCAGGATGAGGTACGCATACAACGGACTGCCAAAGTCACGGACACCTTTGAACTAACCGGTCCTAACAGATGATGAACGGTTTCCTTAACAAAGCCCCAGGTCTCCAGCAAGAGCTCCCCATGCAAAACGGCGCTGTCCGAATCGATCCGAACCAGGGAGTCCACCTCCGCGCGAACTCAACATCACCGACGTGGGCTGGTGACTTCCAGAACCAAGCCGCCATGGAGTCGGCATTCCAACAGCCCCCCGGAACCCAGTTCAGCCCCGAAGATTTTGCGCGCTTCAGACAGATGAACCAGCAGCCTTCATCGGCGAGGGCAAGTCCCATGCCGGGCCAAATGGCTCAACAGCCAAGAATGGGCATGGGTATGGGTATGGGAATGGGAATGGGCATGGGAATGGGATACAACAGCATGATGGGCCAGCCCACGTTTCAACCCATGTACCAGCAACCGATGCAACAACAACAAGAGGACGCCAAGGGAAAGGGAAAGCTAGTAGAGCTTGACGACAACAAGTGGGAGGAACAGTTCGCCCAGATGGAGTTGCAGGAGAAGGAGGAGCAAGAGGCTAAGGCTGCGGAGCCTGAACTGGACGAAATGGACAGGGCAATGCAGAGTGAGACAGGTTTTGGCGACTTCGAATCAATATGGAAAGGAATCCAGGCTGAAACTGCTGCAGCAAGAGGCATGGTCGACGATTCGACTTTCGACAAATTCGACAGCGAGGACTGGGGTCCAGATTTCACCGGCATGAACGGCGACTGGGGCAGACTCGGCGATCCCGTCATCGAGAACTATCTCTTTGAAGAGGACAATTTTTTCAGCGAGGAGAAGAACGCATTCGAGGAGGGTGTCCGCATCATGCGCGAGGGGGGAAACCTCTCACTAGCGGCTCTCGCGTTCGAAGCTGCAGTCCAGCAAAACCCTCAGCATACCGAGGCGTGGGTGTACCTTGGCTCGGCGCAGGCACAAAACGAGAAGGAGACGGCGGCTATTCGCGCGCTCGAGCAAGCACTCAAGCAAGATCCCAACAACCTCGCCGCCCTCATGGGCCTGGCTGTCTCGTATACCAACGAGGGCTACGACAGCACTGCCTACCGCACACTCGAGCGGTGGCTTTCCGTCAAATACCCGCAGATCATCGCACCGACTGACTTGCATCCCATGGCGGAGATGGGCTTCACTGACCGGCAGCAACTGCATGATAAGGTTACCGGACTGTTCATCAAGGCGGCACAGCTCAGCCCGGACGGCGAACACATGGACCCCGACGTTCAGGTTGGTCTGGGCGTCCTCTTCTACGGCGCCGAGGAGTACGACAAGGCCGTCGACTGCTTCACGGCCGCCCTCCACTCCTCGGAACTCGGGGCTTCGAACCAGCAGGAACAGCTGCACCTGCTCTGGAACCGTTTGGGCGCCACCCTCGCCAACTCGGGCCGTTCCGAGGAGGCCATCGCGGCGTACGAGAAGGCGCTGAGCATCCACCCCAACTTTGTCCGCGCGCGTTACAACCTGGGTGTCAGCTGCATCAACATCGGGTGCCACGCCGAGGCGGCCTCGCACTTCCTCGCCGCGCTCAACATGCACAAGGCCATCGAGAAGAGCGGCCGCAACATGGCGTACGAGATTTTGGGCGGCGGCGAGGGCTCCAGGGGCGGCGCCAACACGGCGCAGCTCGACGAGCAGATTGACCGCATGACGGCGCAGAACCGGAGCACGACCCTGTACGATACCCTGAGGAGAGTGTTTACCCAGATGGGTCGCCGGGATCTGGCCGAGAAGACGGTTGCGGGTGTAGATCCCGAGATCTTTAGGGGCGAGTTCGACTTTTAGAGTGTTTCTGGATTCGGTTGCATAATACTCTCATCAAACAGACAAAAAAGGGCTGCCTCGAGGACTGGGATGTAGCATTATAGCGGGTGGAAAAGAATGAATGAGACGACGCCTTTGACGAGAACATCCATCTGGCTGTAACATTATGTCTTTGCATGGATTGTGGGGTTTCTCATCACACTGTGAATTTGGCCAAATCATGTCGCCAGTGATACTTCAGCGCATAGTACTCGTAAAAAGATCGATTCTAGCCAAGGGGGTATCTTGAGACTGCTGTCAATGCGACTACTATTCAGGGCTTTGGAACCTCTTCTTGACAACTGTGACCTCAACCTCAAACTGACTGGTCACTGCGCTCCTATTCATCACTTCTTGGTCCCTCCGCCGCTGTTGTTGCCACCACCGCTGCCGCCGCCGCTGTTGCTGCTGCTGCCTCCGCCGCTACTACCCCCAGAGGCGCCTCCCCAGTTGTTGGCCTTGGTGCCTCCGTGGCTCAGGGTGCCTTTGCACTTGGCCGGATCCTGCCAAGGGGGGTTGGTGGGATCGTGGTAGTAGATGGGGGTTGTCTTCTTGCCTGACATGTTTGCTTTGAACTTTGAGAAATCGAAATGCTTTGGTATGGATTTTATGGATGTGAGAAATCCGGCGGAGGAGATCTTGGAGATTTGGTTATGCTGGGTGATTATGTTTTGGATTGGAGCTGGATGCTGAGTGATGGACTATGTTGGTAATGATACTTTTCAAACAACCTATCTCGCAAATTTGGCTCGTTTAATACGTGCTTGGCTCTATTCATGTCGGTATTGGTGACTGGGTTGAACGTGGATGGTGAATACATCTGCGAGATACTAGATGAAAGTCGACACTTGACACCGACACTCGTCTATACTACATAATGGAGACCATTCACACTTGCAATGTTGCCTTCTTCTTGTATTCAATGAATCTTACTTTTTCTTGCTGGTTTCAGCCTTTTTTATAGGCCGTGAACCTTTCTGTTTGTCTTTTCGCTTTCACAGTTTTCATGGCGTACCATGGACCTCATTGTGTATGCCTCAAACAGTCGGTGTCTTTGAATTCCTGACATACGTTCAGCATTGGAAGAGAGAAACATGCCTGAAGATCATGAGGGTGAATATAGTGCATTCAAGTTACTCCCGAACAGAATTAGATCCCGGCAACCCTTTGAGAAGCCTGGCAACGTGTCCGACGGAACAACTGCCCGTGCCTCTCTACCGTATGGTCAGAAGACTGGTAGCTACGGAATACCTCTCTGATGTAGCCGCTGGGCGCTGCTGATGGTTCAGCTCAATATACTTTACTCGCCCAGTCCCGGGGCTATGTATTGCATTGAGAAGATAAGTTAAAGTTAGAATGACCCTGATCAGCCGTAGTAATGATCATTGGTTCATTGAACGACATTTAAATATGTGGGCTACTGTCCAGGCCCGTTAAGGTATGAAGATAGTGAGCGTCTGGGTCTTCTAAAGACTGACGAGAATGACCAACAAGAAAGCGCCAAATAGCGGTAAATAAATCGCTATACCAATTCTCCCAAACTCCTATATCATCAATATAACCTGCGCAGTAAAGCCCACCGAGTGTCTCCTTCGTCATACAAATAAGGACGTATAGCCTAGAGACAGTACCGTACGCTTCCAAACCTAATCAAACACCACTCTAAAAGTGACTCAACATGTCTTACACTTCGAGCATAAAATGCTTCATCTCCTCAACACCGACATTCCTATCGTCACCGAGCAGATTAGCCTCCCGTCGTAATCTCATCACCTTCTCCACCAGAAAGACACCGGGATGCAATAGGGACAATACTCACATGGTGAGAAACATTCTCGCGAAATCGTCTACATCTGCCGGCCGCATTATCTTGGCGACGCCCTGCACGAAGAAACTGTTGACCAAAAACATGGGCTTTTCGCGCCACGCAGTGAAGAAAGCCGGCGAAGACTGAGCGTCCCAGAGGTGCCTCGAGAAGGTCCAGCGGTGCGGGATCAGCCACGGACCGAGGTCAGGATCTTAATACAGTCAGTATTGATTGCAAAGGGAAAAAAAAAGGGGCGGCGGGCATGAAGAAAGAAAATGGGAGCCTTACCAAAATCACCAGCACTCTTGAGCATCTGATACATGCTCGTAAACACATACCCCATCAATACCGTCCGCCGCACACACTCGTTAAAAATCCATACCTCCCAGGACCGCGGCGGCCTCCCGCGCAACGCGCCGTCGTCTAGCAGATGAACCTCGTCAAAGTTGTCCCTCAACCCCTCGAGGTCCTTTAACCACTTCTCGAAGACGCCCATGTCCCGCTCCGCCTGCGCCCGTAGCGCTATGTCGCCATCAAAGCACCGCACCGTTTGAATCAGGAACAGGGCCTGCGCCCTCGCGAGCTTCTCGTGGCCCGTGATGTTGCTCCCCGCTGCTGCTGTCGTCGTCGTCGAGGAGTCCTTGGCGTTGACAGTGCTACTACCACCGCTCTTGAGGATCTCATTGGCGCCCTCGCAGAGGGCGCGGATCACCCAGTCCTTATTGGACTCCGTCATACCCACGTACGCCGAGATGGCGGTGTAGGCCGCCATCAGGGGCCTGGGCGTCTCGCGGACGCCGCGGTAGAGGTGCCGGTGGAGGAAGGGGGTCTGCTTGGTCTGGGCGAATACGACGTGCATGTTCTTGACAACGTTGACGAGGTGGCCGATGCGGGAGTTTGGTTCGTGGATTTGCCATGGTTGGAAGCCGCCCTGTGAAGCTGGCGTGAGTATTTCATCCCGCGGACATGTGTGAGGTAGGGCTGGTGACGAAGAGAGAAAAGGAAAGAGAAATGTTGCTCTGACGGAAAATGAGCACGGAATGAACGTATTAAGGGAGGTGTACACGAAGAGCAGTGAGGTAATGTGAGATATAAGAACCACAACAAATAAGAAGAGCTTCATAAACTTACACATGCCTCCCCCATCTCGTTTTCCCAGTCACACGGACTCAGCTGGTTAATCTCAGGCAGCATAGTCTTCTGAACGATGGGCGTCAACGGCGTCTCCCAAAGCTGGAGCTCGCCGCCGGCCGTCGGGTCCGCGTTCAGGAAATCCATGACCGAGTTGAAGTCAAAGGGCGCGTTGGCGGCATTCAAGTCGAGGTTCAGCGACGACGTCGACGGCACCGACGTGGCGTTGTCGATGATGCTCCCGCTGTTGTTGCCGCTGCCGATGCCGCTGTGGATGTCCTCCGTCATCACTATTGTGGGAAGACCGCCGTCGAGGTAGGATGATGACGACGCGGGCGTGGGCTGCTGCTGGAGCTGAGGTTGGTGATGATGATGTTGTTGATGTTGTTGGTGTTGGAGATGATGATCGGTGAGTGTGTTAAAGTCAAAGGGAGGAAGGTCATCGTTGATGTTACCGCAGTCCTCCTCAATGTCCATGGCCTGGAGGGTGTCGTCTGGGTTACTGATCATACCCCCGGCGGAGGAAGAGGAGTCGCCCCGGCCGCCGAGGCTTCCAACTCCAACACCACCACTACCACCATTACCATTTCCATTGGCAGAGGCGGGCGGCAGGTTCTGGTACACGCACGAAAAGTTCTTCTCGCTACAGCGGGTGCAGCGCGGGGTCCGCTTGTCGCAGCGGCGCTTGCTCCGGACGCAGGCGTTGCAGCTCTTCTGGCGGGACTTGTCCGCCGCGTCCGCCAGGTCACTCATCGTTTTCAGGCCTTCGGCGGACATTTCTTTCCTCTTTGTGTTCTGCTGCTGCTGCTGCGGATGCGGTTGCGATTGCTGGGTCTGATAACCAGCTACTATTTCTTGTTCTGCTGCTGCTGCTTCTGCGGCAGCGTCGGGTCTTGGGTTGTGGAGAGAAGGGGAAGAGACAGGAGCAGTGGCGGCGGCGGATAACAGATGGGTCGGCACGGCCAGCTGGATCCGATTGACCATGGGGAAAGGGCAACGGAGGAAAGATGGAAAAAGTGGTAAGAGTGGAATTATGCGATATCACGATTCGAAATCCTCTCTCGTGTCCCTCTCTCTGTCTGTATCTCGTGCCTTTCAGAAAGGGACTCAAGGCAGTCAGCTTACGCGGTTTGATCCTCGTCGGGGGCTGCGTTGCGTCCGCTGATCCAGTGACAGTGTAAGGTACTCTCTGCAAGACGTCCAGGTTTCTCGGAGAGAAGCGAATGGTTGTTCGACCCCCGTTCGAGACCCGGTGGGAATGTGGGATGAAGTTGCGGAGCAGGCGTCAAACTCCGCTCCGCGTAAGCACAAAAGTCCGCCAGCTGCGGCCCCACACTACGGCCGTCTGACGGTTGGTTTCGCGCCCAGCCAATCCGAAACTCCGCAATGAAGCTTTCCGAAACTCCGCAGCCCATTACCGGCTCCGCGTCTACGGTGTCCCATTACCACCCACTCTATTATGTACACCTTTCCCCGGCCCTCACTTCAATCTTAATGATGCCACATGGCATAACAATCATGAGCAAATGGAATGCATGACTTTTCTCGCCTGCCATGCCGACAATGATTCAGAGACGCCACCTTCTGTCCCAGCAGCTTGGTCTCGACTTCTCTCACACCAGCCTTCCTGGTCCAACCTTCTCTCTCTTCCTCTAAAAAAGCCATCCGTTTGCGGAAGTAGATGCCTTTCTAGATAACCTCATGGCGTCCGCTCGAAAGTGCGTGGTCTGATAAAGTCACATGAGGGAGCGAGAAAAAGCCGTCACAACCATCGAACGTGGATTAAAAAATAGAACAGGGCGAGACCTTCGCCCTTTCAGTGAGTCACCGGCATCAAGCGATTCGCATAACTCCTTCCGGAGTGCACATCCCTGCTCCTCGTCCTTGTCGAAGAGAGGGATTACCCGTTCTAGGCAATACTAGAGCCTTTTCAGCCGGGGTCGAGCTGCGATGGTATTCCGTTATCGTCCAAGAAAGATCCTCGTCATCCCGTCTGCTTGCAACAGAGACATTATCCCACGCGGGCCACGCCTGGCCGCCATCCATCCCTCTCCCGCCTTTTCACTCCTTTAGCCACGTGATCTTTGCCCGCGCGGGAAACACGCACACATACTACAATAAAAAGTAGAAGTGATATGCAGATCATGGTCCCAACAATAGGAACCTAGATGACGTCTCGCGGCCCGAGAGTCCTCGCCTCCTCTCACGATCCGAACCACCAAAAGCTGTTTTCAGGTCGTACACGAGATCCAGCCCCCTTCCTTCCCGGACACCGCTACACAATGGAGCTCCAGACCGACTGACCGACCGCCGCCTCCTCTCCTCGCATTAACACACTTCGCGGACGCCTTTCTCCAAAAAATCACCATGATCAACACCCTAGAACCAGGAGCAGCTCACTGCATCGAGACCTCTAGACCACGTTTAGCTCCCACTCACTCACTCAATTGACCGCACCGTTGAAGGGGAAAGAGAACAACACCCCCTCGCCACGGGCTCGCCGTCAAAGTTGATTCCTCCCCCTCGCCCGTGAGCCAAACCGCCGGGTCCCGACCAACCCTCCATCACCACCGGACAACCTCAGCTTCAGCCTCGAGCTTCAGCCAGTCCTCGATTGTTACACACATCGCCAGCGCCGATGCCGATCGCGAGAATAAAACTCAGGAGGCGTAAATCTCTCCAACCCGTTCGGAAAACAACCCATTATTAGCACCGCTCTCTCTTTTCGACTTCGTTGTAATCACCAGAGGCAATCTTCACCAGGGAACCTGTTTCCTCCACCCCCGTCGTTTGAGGCGTTGCGCGCCGGTCCTCCTCTATTCTCCGTCACCCGCGCCCTAGACTACCCCATCACCCTATACACCACCCCCTCTCCCCCCTCTGACGACCTTACATTTCAAGGAGAAGACTAAATCCCCAAGATCGAGTTAGTCCGCGCGCGTGCGCGCAAGAGAGAGAGAGAGAGAGAGCTGCTCCGCGCGAACGCACCCAGATCCTGTCAGATCTAAGAAAGAAAATAAGCCTCAAGCCACCATCTCGCTTTTAAATCCCACGCTTATCCGTGCCTTTCCTAAACCTTTCCTTTCGCGCTTGGCCGACCGCTCCCGCCACCGACCGCTCTAGGATCAAAGTATCCGTAAATGGTTTCCTCAAACAGACAGCGCGAAGGAGGAGGAGTCCGGTTCCCGCATGCGGCGCAACGGGGCCTACCGTACGTACGATTGAGGAGGTTTCGTACGCCCAGGGTAGGTAAGTACCTAGGTAATCCATCAAACAACGGAGGATGCGGCGGGGGCCCAGGCTCGAAGGATTGATCAAGATGGCAAGAAAAAGATGCATAGTTGCTACACTACTCTAGCTGCCGCCCAAAGGTGCAACCCCGCCCATACTTACTCCTACCTCAGCTTGAGCATGTAGGTAGCCGTACATTGAAGATTGGGAAAAGGGGGACGAACACCCGTGGCGCCGTGTTTGATGGGGTGGGTAAGCCAACAAAACGGTGTGCAAAAGCGAGAGATAGAGACAGAGAGAGTGCTCGATATACCTACACTTTTCTTCTCCCCGGGTGGCTGGGACACAAAACGACCCGAAGGGGAGCTGCGTAGCGTTGTGCAACACACACAGGCCGAGAAGTGAGAGTGATGATGACGATAGATGGGAAAAGGGGAAGAGTCAACAGATCGTCTGCGAGCTCCCTTGCCTCTGAGTCGGGCAAGCCCACCGTAAGCCACGACGTCCAACTTGATCCCGCATGAGTTGTTTCCAAAAACAAAGCGGGTTTATCGCAAGTACTCATCGCTCGGGGACGCCATCCTTCTCAGCCCTCTCTGTTTTCCCGTGCCGCCTGAAAATAGTTCCAACCGTGGATCCTGAGGGAGAGAAATCTTCAAATGGGTTTCCCACAGCATGCCACCCCATCGTGAGAGTAGTCCGTGACAGCAGGACCAGGTAGTTTAAAATGATGATTATCGGCTGAGGCTTGCCCTCGCGGACCCGGACCGAGTGCCCGGACATGGGCGGCAAGGCGGGGAAAGGTCGAGAACGGACCCTCGGACGGGGGAGGAATTGGGTGTGTTGGGGGGGGGGGGGGGGGGGGGCCGGGGGGGGGGGGGGGGGGGGGGGGGCCGGGGGGGGGGGGGCGGGGGGGGGGGGGGGGGGGGGGGGGGGGGGGGGGGGGGGGGGGGGGGGGGGGGGGGGGGGGGGGGGGGGGGGGGGGGGGGGGGGGTGGCCCGGGAAGCTTCTCCCTTGGCCCCCGGGGGGGGGGTCCCCCCCCCCCCCCCCCATCGCGCTGGTTGCACAGGCTGTTTGCTTCAAAGGGGGAGCATGG